>NW_026779136.1:0-373666 GCF_030144855.1 Hypanus sabinus | reverse complement strand
AGACTGAATGTCCCTCCACACCATCCCATCACACACTCCCGTGGTCAGAGACAGAGTTATTATTCCTCTACACGGTCCCATCAAACACTCCTGGGGGTCAGACACAGAGTGATTATTCCTCAACACTGTACCATCAAACACTCCATGGGTCAGACACAGAGTGATTATTCCTCTACACGGTCCCATCAAACACTCCCGGGGTCAGCCACAGCGTGATTATTCCTCTGCACGGTCCCATCAAACACTCCAGGGGTCAGACACAGTGTGAATCTCCCTCCACGCCGTCCCATCACGCACTCCCGGAGTCAGACACAGTGTGATAATTCCTCTACACGGTCCCATCAAACACTCCCGGGCTCAGACACAGAGTGATTATTCCTCTACACGGTCCCATCAAACACTCCCGGGGTCAGACACAGAGTGATTTTTCCTAAACACGGTCCCCTCAAACATTCCCGGGGTCAGACACAGAGTGATTATTCCTCTACACGGTACCAACAAACTCTCCCGGTGTCAGACCCAGAGTGATTATTCCTCTACAGGGTCCCATCAAACACTCCGTGGGTCAGACACACAGTGATTATTCCTCTACACGGTCCCATCAAACACTCCCGGGATCAGACACAGAGTGATTATGCCTCTACACGGTCCCATCAAACACTCCCTGGGTCAGACACAGAGTGAATTTATCTCCACACCGTCCCATCATACACTCCCGCGGTTCAGACACAGAGTGATTATTCCTCTACACGGTACCATCAACCACTCCGTGGGTCAGACACAGAGTGATTTTTCCTCTACACGATCCCATCAAACACTCCCGGGGTCGGACACAGAGTGATTATTCCTCTACACGGTCCCATCAAACACTCCCGGGGTCAGACACAGAGTGATTATTCCTCTACAATGTACCATCAAACACTCCGTGTGTCAGACATACAGTGATTATTCCTCTACACGGTCCCATCAAACACTCCCGGGGTCAGACACAGAGTGATTATTCCTCTACAGGGTCCCATCAAACACTCCGTGGGTCAGACACACAGTGATTATTCCTCTACACGGTCCCATCAAACACTCCCGGGATCAGACACAGAGTGATTATTCCTCTACACGGTCCCATCAAACACTCCCTGGGTCAGACACAGAGTGAATTTATCTCCACACCGAGCCATCATACACTCCCGCGGTTCAGACACAAAGTGATTATTCCTCTACACGGTCCCATCAAACACTCGCGGGGGTCAGACACAGAGTGATTATTCCTCTACACGGTCCCATCAAACACTCGCGGGGGTCAGACACAGAGTGAATCTCCATCCACACCGTCCCATCACACACTCCCGTTTTCAGACACAGTGTGATTATTCCTCTGCAAGGTTCCATCAAACACTCCCGGGGTCAGACTCAGAGTGATTATTCCTCTACACTGTACCATCAAACACTCCGTGGGTCAGACACAGTATGATTATTCCTATCCACGGTCCCATCAAACACTCCCGGGGTCAGACACAGACTGAATCTCCCTCCACACCGTCCCATCACACACTCCCGTGGGTCAGACACAGAGTGATTATTCCTCTACACGGTCCCATCAAACACTCCCGGGGTCAGCCACAGCGTGATTATTCCTCTACACGGTCCCATCAAACACTCACGGGGTCAGACACAGGGTGAATCTCCTTTCATACCGTCCCATCACACACTCCCAGGGTCAGACACAGAGTGATTAATCCTCTACACCGTCACATCACACACTCCCGTGGTCAAACACAGAGTGATTATTCCTCTACACGGTCCCATAAAACACTCCAGGGGTCAGACACAGTGTGAATCTCCCTCCACGCCGTCCCATCACGCACTCCCGGAGTCAGACAGTGTGATAATTCCTCTACACGGTCCCCTCAAACACTCCCGGGGTCAGACACAGAGTGATTATTCCTCTACACGATCCCATCAAACACTCCCGGGGTCAGACACAGAGTGATTTTTCCTCTACACGGTACCAACAAACTCTCCCGGGGTCAGACCCAGAGTGATTATTCCTCTACAGGGTCCCATCAAACACTCCGTGTGTCAGACACACAGTGATTATTCCTCTACACGGTCCCATCAAAAACTCCCGGGATCAGACACAGAGTGATTATTCCTCTACACGGTCCCATCAAACACTCCCTGGTTCAGACACAGAGTGAATTTATCTCCACACCGTCCCATCATACACTCCCGCGGTTCAGACACAGAGTGATTATTCCTCTACACTGTACCATCAACCACTCCGTGGGTCAGACAGAGAGTGATTTTTCCTCTACACAATCCCATCAAACACTCCCGGGGTCAGACACAGAGTGATTATTCCTCTACACGGTCCCATCAAACACTCCCGGGGTCAGACACAGAGTGATTATTCCTCTACAATGTACCATCAAACACTCCGTGGGTCAGACACACAGTGATTATTCCTCTACACGGTCCCATCAAACACTCCCGGGGTCAGACACAGAGTGATTATTCCTCTACAGGGTCCCATCAAACACTCCGTGGGTCATACACACAGTGATTATTCCTCTACACGGTCCCATCAAACACTCCCGGGATCAGACACAGAGTGATTATTCCTCTACACGGTCCCATCAAACACTCACGGGGTCAGACCCAGGGTGAATCTCCTTTCATACCGTCCCATCACACACTCCCAGGGTCAGACACAGAGTGATTAATCCTCTACACCGTCACATCACACACTCCCGTGGTCAAACACAGAGTGATTATTCCTCTACCCGGTCCCATCAAACACTCCAGGGGTCAGACACAGTGTGAATCTCCCTCCACGCCGTCCCATCACTCACTCCCGGAGTCAGACACAGTGTGATAATTCCTCTACACGGTCCCATCAAACACTCCCGGGGTCAGACACAGAGTGATTTTTCCTCTACACGGTCCCCTCAAACATTCCCGGGGTCAGACACAGAGTGATTATTCCTCTACACGGTACCAACAAACTCTCCCGGGGTCAGACCCAGAGTGATTATTCCTCTACAGGGTCCCATCAAACACTCCGTGGGTCAGACACACAGTGATTATTCCTCTACACGGTCCCATCAAACACTCCCTGGGTCAGTCACAGAGTGAATTTATATCCACACCGTCCCATCATACACTCCCGGGGTCAGACACAGAGTGATTATTCCTCTACACTGTACGATCAAACACTCCGTGGGTCAGACACAGTATGATTATTCCTATCCACGGTCCCATCAAACACTCCCGGGGTCAGACACAGACAGAATGTCCCTCCACACCATCCCATCACACACTCCCGTGGTCAGAGACAGAGTTATTATTCCTCTACACGGTCCCATCAAACACTCCTGGGGGTCAGACACAGAGTGATTATTCCTCAACACTGTACCATCAAACACTCCATGGGTCAGACACAGAGTGATTATTCCTCTACACGGTCCCATCAAACACTCCCGGGGTCAGCCACAGCGTGATTATTCCTCTACACGGTCCCATCAAACACTCCAGGGGTCAGACACAGTGTGAATCTCCCTCCACGCCGTCCCATCACGCACTCCCGGAGTCAGACACAGTGTGATAATTCCTCTACACGGTCCCATCAAACACTCCCGGGCTCAGACACAGAGTGATTATTCCTCTACACGGTCCCATCAAACACTCCCGGGGTCAGACACAGAGTGATTTTTCCTAAACACGGTCCCCTCAAACATTCCCGGGGTCAGACACAGAGTGATTATTCCTCTACACGGTACCAACAAACTCTCCCGGGGTGAGACCCAGAGTGATTATTCCTCTACAGGGTCCCATCAAACACTCCGTGGGTCAGACACACAGTGATTATTCCTCTACACGGTCCCATCAAACACTCCAGGGGTCAGACACAGTGTGAATCTCCCTCCACGCCGTCCCATCACGCACTCCCGGAGTCAGACACAGTGTGATAATTCCTCTACACGGTCCCATCAAACACTCCCGGGCTCAGACACAGAGTGATTATTCCTCTACACGGTACCATCAACCACTCCGTGGGTCAGACAGAGAGTGATTTTTCCTCTACACGATCCCATCAAACACTCCCGGGGTCGGACACTGAGTGATTATTCCTCTACACGGTCCCATCAAACACTCCCGGGGTCAGACACAGAGTGATTATTCCTCTACAATGTACCATCAAACACTCCGTGTGTCAGACACACAGTGATTATTCCTCTACACGGTCCCATCAAACACTCCCGGGGTCAGACACAGAGTGATTATTCCTCCACAGGGTCCCATCAAACACTCCGTGGGTCAGACACACAGTGATTATTCCTCTACACGGTCCCATCAAACACTCCCGGGATCAGACACAGAGTGATTATTCCTCTACACGGTCCCATCAAACACTCCCTGGGTCAGACAGAGTGAATTTATCTCCACACCGAGCCATCATACACTCCCGCGGTTCAGACACAGAGTGATTATTCCTCCACACTGTCCAATCACACACTTCCGGGGTCAGACAGAGAGTGATTATTCCTCTACACGGTCCCATCAAACTCTCCTGGGGTCAGACACAGAGTGAATTTATATCCGCACCGTCCCATCATACACTCCCGGGGTCAGACACAGAGTGATTATTCCTCTACACTGTACCATCAAACACTCCGTGGAAAAGACACACAGTGATTATTCCTCTACACGGTCCCATCAAACACTCAGGGGTCAGACGTAGAGTAATTATTCCTCTACACGGTCCCATCAAACACTCCTGGGGTCAGACTCAGAGTAATTATTCCTCTACACGGTCCCATCACACTCTCCCGGGGTCAGACACAGAGTGAATTTATACCCACACCGTCCCATCATACGCTCCCGGGGTCAGTCACAGAGTGATTATTCCTCTACACTGTACCATCAAACACTCAGTGGGTCAGACACAGAGTGATTATTCCTCTACACGATCCCATGAAACACTCCAGGGGTCAGACACAAAGTGATTATTCCTCTACACGGTCCCATCAAACACTCCCGGGGTCAGACACAGAGTGATTTTTCCTCTACACGGTTCCATCAAACACCCCCGGGGTCAGACACAGATTGATTATTCCTCTACACGGTCCAATCAAACACTCCCGGGGTCAGACACAGAGTGAATCTCCCTCCACACCGTCCCATCACACACTCCCGTGGTCAGAGACAGAGTGATTATTCCTCTACACGGTCCCATCAAACATTCCCGGGGTCAGACACAGAGTGATTATTCCTCTACACGGTACCAACAAACTCACCCGGGGTCAGACCCAGAGTGATTATTCCTCTACAGGGTCCCATCAAACACTCCGTGGGTCAGACACAAAGTGATTATTCCTCTACAAGGTCCCATCAAACACTCGCGGGGGTCAGACACAGAGTGATTATTCCTCTACACTGCACCATCAAACACTCCGTGGGTCAGACACAGAGTGATTATTCCTCTACACTGTCCCATCAAAAATTCCCGGCGTCAGACACAGAGGGATTATTCCTCTACACGGTCCCATCAAACACTCCCGGGGTCAGACACAGAGGGATTATTCCTCTACAGGGTCCCATCAAACATTCCCGGCGTCAGACACAGATTGAATCTCCCTCCACACGGTCACATCACACACTCCCGGGGTCAGACACAGAGTGATTATTCCTCTACACGGTCCCATCACACTCTCCCGGGGTCAGACACAGAGTGATTATTCCTCTACTCTGTCCAAACAAACACTCCCGGGGTCAGACACAGAGTGATTATTCCTCTACACGGTCCCATCAAACAGTACCGGGGGTCAAACACATAGTGATTATTCCTCTACACGGTCCCCTCAAACTCTCCCGGGGTCAGACACAGAGTGAATCTCCCTCCACGCCGTCCCAAAACACACTCCCGGGTCAGACACAGACTGATTATTCCTCTGCACGGTCCCATCAAACACTCCCGGGGTCAGTCACAGAGTGAATCTCCCTCCACACGGTCACATCACACACTCCCGGGGTCAGACACAGAGTGATTATTCCTCTACACGGTCCCATCACACTCTGCCGGGGTCAGACACAGAGTGATTATTCCTCTACACGGTCCCATCAAACACTCCCCGGGTCAGACACAGACTGAATCTCCCTCCACACCGTCCCATCACACACTCCCGTGGTCAGAGACAGAGCGATTATTCCTCTACACGGTCCCATCAAACACTCCCGGGGTCAGACACAGAGTGAATCTCCCTCCACACCGTCCCAACACACACTCCCGGAGTCAGACACAGTGTGATAATTCCTCTACACGGTCCCATCAAACACTCCCGGGGTCAGACACAGAGTGATTGTTCCTCTACACGGTCCCCTTAAACATACCCGGGGTCAGACACAGAGTGATTATTCCTCTACACGGTACCAACAAACTCTCCCGGGGTCAGACCCAGAGTGATTATTCCTCTACAGGGTCCCATCAAACACTCCGTGGGTCAGACACGCAGTGATTATTCCTCTACACGGTCCCATCAAACACTCCCGGGATCAGACACAGAGTGATTATTCCTCTACACGGTCCCATCAAACACTCCCGGGGTCAGACACAGAGTGAATTTATCTCCACACCGTCCCATCATACACTCCCGCGGTTCAGACACAGAGTGATTATTCCTCTACACTGTACCATCAACCACTCCGTGGGTCAGACAGAGAGTGATTATTCCTCTACACGATCCCATCAAACACTCCCGGGGTCAGACACAGAGTGATTATTCCTCTACACGGTCCCATCAAACACTCCCGGGGTCAGACACAGAGTGATTATTCCTCTACAATGTACCATCAAACACTCCGTGGGTTAGACACACAGTGATTATTCCTCTACACGGTCCCATCAAACACTCCCGGGGTCAGAGACAGTGTGAATCTCCCTCCACGCCGTCCCATCACGCACTCTCGGAGTCAGACACAGTGTGATAATTCCTCTACACGGTCCCATCAAACACTCCCGGGGTCAGACACAGAGTGAATATTCCTCTACAGGGTCCCATCAAACAATCCCGGGGTCAGACCCAGAGTGATTATTCCTCTACACGGTCCCATCAAACACTCCCGGGGTCAGTCACAGAGTGATTATTCCTCTACACTGTACCATCCAACACTCCCGTGGTCAAACACAGAGTGATTATTCCTCTACACGGTCCCATCAAACTCTCCAGGGGTCAGACACAGTGTGAATCTCCCTCCACGCCGTCCCATCACGCACTCCCGGAGTCAGACACAGTGTGATTATTCCTCTACACGGTCCCATCAAACACTCCCGGGGTCAGACACAGAGTGAATATTCCTCTACACGGTCCCATCAAACACTCCCGGGGTCAGACACAGAGTGATTTTTCCTCTACACGGTCCCCTCAAACATTCCCGGGGTCAGACACAGAGTGATTATTCCTCTACACGGTACCAACAAACTCTCACGGGGTCAGACCCGGAGTGATTATTCCTCTACAGGGTCCCATCAAACACTCCGTGGGCCAGACACACAGTGATTATTTCTCTACACGGTCCCATCAAACACTCCCGGGGTCAGACACAGAGTGAATTTATCTCCACACCGTCCCTTCATACACTCCCGCGGTTCAGACACAGAGTGATTATTCCTCTACACTGTACCATCAACCACTCCGTGGGTCAGACAGAGAGTGATGATTCCTCTACACGATCCCATCACACACTCCCGGGGTCAGACACAGAGTGATTATTGCTCTACACGGTCCCATCAAACACTCCCGGGGTCAGACACAGAGTGATTATTCCTCTACAATGTACCATCAAACACTCCGTGGGTCGGACACAGAGTGATTATTCCTCTGCACGGTCCCATCAAACTCTCCCGGGGTCAGACACAGAGTGAATTTATATCCGCACCGTCCCATCATACACTCCCGGGGTCAGACACAGAGTAATTATTCCTCTACACTGTACCATCAAACACTCCCGGGGTCAGATACAGAGTGATTATTCCTCTACACGGTCCCATCAAACACTCCCGGGGTCAGACACAGAGTGATTTTTCCTCTACACGGTCCCCTCAAACATTCCCGGGGTCAGACACAGAGTGATTATTCCTCTACACGGTACCAACAAACTCTCACGGGGTCAGACCCGGAGTGATTATTCCTCTACAGGGTCCCATCAAACACTCCGTGGGCCAGACACACAGTGATTATTTCTCTACACGGTCCCATCAAACACTCCCGGGGTCAGACACAGAGTGAATTTATCTCCACACCGTCCCATCATACACTCCCGCGGTTCAGACACAGAGTGATTATTCCTCTACACTGTACCATCAACCACTCCGTGGGTCAGACAGAGAGTGATTATTCCTCTACACGATCCCATCACACACTCCCGGGGTCAGACACAGAGTGATTATTGCTCTACACGGTCCCATCAAACACTCCCGGGGTCAGACACAGAGTGATTATTCCTCTACAATGTACCATCAAACACTCCGTGGGTCGGACACAGAGTGATTATTCCTCTGCACGGTCCCATCAAACTCTCCCGGGGTCAGACACAGAGTGAATTTATATCCGCACCGTCCCATCATACACTCCCGGGGTCAGACACAGAGTAATTATTCCTCTACACTGTACCATCAAACACTCCCGGGGTCAGACACAGAGTGATTATTCCTCTACACGGTCCCATCACACACGCCCGGGGTCAGACAGAGTGATTATTCCTCTACACGGTCCCATCACACACGCCCGGGTTCTGGCACAGAATGATACTCCCGCCACACTGTCGCATCTCACGCTCCCGGGGTCAGACAAAGAGTGAATCTCCCTACACACCGTCCATCACACACTCCCGTCGTCAGACACAGTATGATTATTCCTCTCCACGGTCCCATCAAACACTCCCGGGGTCAGACACAGAGTGATTATTCCTCTACACGGTCCCATCACACACGCCCGGGGTCTGACACAGGATGATACTCCCGCCACACTGTCCCATCAAACGCTCCCGGGGTCAAACACAGAGTGAATCTTCCTCTACACAGCCCATCAAACACTCCCGGGGTCAGACACAGAGTGAAATTTATATCCACACCGTCCCATCATACTCTCCCGTGGTCAGACACAGAGTGAATCTCCCTCCACGCCGTCCCATAACACACTCCCGGGGTCAGACACAGAGAGATTATTCCTCTACACGGTCCCGTCAAACACTCCCGGGGTCAGACACAGAGTGTATTTATATCCACTCCGTCCCATCATACTCTCCCGGGGTCAGACACAGAGTGATTATTCCTCGACACTGTACCATCAAACACTCCGTGGGTCAGACACACAGTGATTATTCCTCTACACGGTCCCATCAAACACTCCCGGGGTCAGACACAGAGTGATTATTCCTCTACAAGGTCCCATCAAACGCTCCCGGGGTTAGACACAGAGTGAATTTATATCCACACTGTCCAATCATACGCTCCCGGGGTCAGACACAGAGTGATTTTTCCTCTACACGGTCCCATCACACTCTGCCGGGGTCAGACACAGAGTGATTATTCCTCTACACGGTCCCATCAAACACTCCCCGGGTCAGACACAGACTGAATCTCCCTCCACACCGTCCCATCACACACTCCCGTGGTCAGAGACAGAGTGATTATTCCTCTACACTGTCCCATCAAACACTCCTGGGGGTCAGACACAGAGTGATTTTTCCTCTACACTGTACCATCAAACACTCCGTGGGTCAGACACAGAGTGATTATTCCTCTACACGGTCCCATCAAACACTCCCGGGGTCAGCCACAGCGTGATTATTCCTCTACACGGTCCCATCAAACACTCCCGGGGTCAGACACAGAGTGAATCTCCCTCCACACCGTCCCATCTCACACTCCGAGGGTCAGACACAGAGTGATTATTCCTCTACAGGGTCCCATCAAACATTCCCGGCGTCAGACACAGAGTGAATCTCCCTCCACACGGTCACATCACACACACCCGGGGTCAGACACAGAGTGATTATTCCTCTACACGGTCCCATCACACTCTCCCGGGGTCAGACACAGTGTGATTATTCCTCTACACGGTCCCATCAAACACTCCCGGGGTCAGACAGAGAGTGATTATTCCTCTACACTGTCCCAACAAACACTCCCGGGGTCAGACACAGAGTGATTATTCCTCTACACGGTCCCATCAAACAGTACCGGGGGTCAAACACATAGTGATTATTCCTCTACACGGTCCCCTCAAACTCTCCCGGGGTCAGACACAGAGTGAATCTCCCTCCACGCCGTCCCAAAACACACTCCCGGGTCAGACACAGACTGATTATTCCTCTGCACGGTCCCATCAAGCACTCCCGGGGTCAGTCACAGAGTGAATCTCCCTCCAGACGGTCACATCACACACTCCCGGGGTCAGACACAGAGTGATTATTCCTCTACACGGTCCCATCACACTCTGCCGGGGTCAGACACAGAGTGATTATTCCTCTACACGGTCCCATCAAACACTCCCCGGGTCAGACACAGACTGAATCTCCCTCCACACCGTCCCATCACACACTCCCGTGGTCAGAGACAGAGTGATTATTCCTCTACACTGTCCCATCAAACACTCCTGGGGGTCAGACACAGAGTGATTTTTCCTCTACACTGTACCATCAAACACTCCGTGGGTCAGACACAGAGTGATTATTCCTCTACACGGTCCCATCAAACACTCCCGGGGTCAGCCACAGCGTGATTATTCCTCTACACGGTCCCATCAAACACTCCCGGGGTCAGACACAGAGTGAATCTCCCTCCACACCGTCCCATCACACACTCCCGTTTTCAGACACAGTGTGATTATTCCTCTACAAGGTCCCATCAAACACTCCCGGGGTCAGACACAGAGTGAATCTCCCTCACACACCGTCCCATCACACACTTCCGTTTTCAGACACAGTATGATTATTCCGCTGCAAGGTTCCATCAAACACTCACGGGGTCAGACACAAGGTGAATCTCCTTCCATACCGTCCCATCACACACTCCGAGGGTCAGACACAGAGTGATTATTCCTCTACAGGGTCCCATCAAACATTCCCGGCGTCAGACACAGAGTGAATCTCCCTCCACACGGTCACATCACACACTCCCGGGGTCAGACACAGAGTGATTATTCCTCTACACGGTCCCATCACACTCTCCCGGGCTCAGACACAGTGTGATTATTCCTCTACACGGTCCCATTAAACACTCCCGGGGTCAGACAGAGAGTGATTATTCCTCTACACTGTCCCAACAAACACTCCCGGGGTCAGACACAGAGTGATTATTCCTCTACACGGTCCCATCAAACAGTACCGGGGGTCAAACACATAGTGATTATTCCTCTACACGGTCCCCTCAAACTCTCCCGGGGTCAGACACAGAGTGAATCTCCCTCCACGCCGTCCCAAAACACACTCCCGGGTCAGACACAGACTGATTATTCCTCTGCACGGTCCCATCAAACACTCCCCGGGTCAGACACAGACTGAATCTCCCTCCACACCGTCCCATCACACACTCCCGTGGTCAGAGACAGAGTGATTATTCCTCTACACTGTCCCATCAAACACTCCTGGGGGTCAGACACAGAGTGATTATTCCTCAACACTGTACCATCAAACACACCGTGGGTCAGACACAGAGTGATTATTCCTCTACACGGTCCCATCAAACACTCCCGGGGTCAGCCACAGCGTGATTATTCCTCTACACGGTCCCATCAAACACTCCCGGGGTCAGACACAGAGTGAATCTCCCTCCACACCGTCCCAACACACACTCCCGTTTTCAGACACAGTGTGATTATCCCTCTACAAGGTTCCATCAAACACTCACGGCGTCAGACACAGGGTGTATCTCCTTTCATACCGTCCCATCAGACACTCCCAGGGTCAGACACAGGGTGATTAATCCTCTACACCGTCACATCACACACTCCCGTGGTCAAACACAGAGTGATTATTCCTCTACACGGTCCCATCAAACACTCCAGGGGTCAGACACAGTGTGAATCTCCCTCCACGCCGTCCCATCACGCACTCCCGTGGTCAAACACAGAGTGATTATTCCTCTACACGGTCCCATCACACACGCCCGGGGTCAGACAGAGTGATTATTCCTCTACACGGTCCCATCACACACGCCCGGGTTCTGGCACAGAATGATACTCCCGCCACACTGTCGCATCTCACGCTCCCGGGGTCAGACAAAGAGTGAATCTCCCTACACACCGTCCATCACACACTCCCGTCGTCAGACACAGTATGATTATTCCTCTCCACGGTCCCATCAAACACTCCCGGGGTCAGACACAGAGTGATTATTCCTCTACACGGTCCCATCACACACGCCCGGGGTCTGACACAGGATGATACTCCCGCCACACTGTCCCATCAAACGCTCCCGGGGTCAAACACAGAGTGAATCTTCCTCTACACAGCCCATCAAACACTCCCGGGGTCAGACACAGAGTGAAATTTATATCCACACCGTCCCATCATACTCTCCCGTGGTCAGACACAGAGTGAATCTCCCTCCACGCCGTCCCATAACACACTCCCGGGGTCAGACACAGAGAGATTATTCCTCTACACGGTCCCGTCAAACACTCCCGGGGTCAGACACAGAGTGTATTTATATCCACTCCGTCCCATCATACTCTCCCGGGGTCAGACACAGAGTGATTATTCCTCGACACTGTACCATCAAACACTCCGTGGGTCAGACACACAGTGATTATTCCTCTACACGGTCCCATCAAACACTCCCGGGGTCAGACACAGAGTGATTATTCCTCTACAAGGTCCCATCAAACGCTCCCGGGGTTAGACACAGAGTGAATTTATATCCACACTGTCCAATCATACGCTCCCGGGGTCAGACACAGAGTGATTTTTCCTCTACACGGTCCCATCACACTCTGCCGGGGTCAGACACAGAGTGATTATTCCTCTACACGGTCCCATCAAACACTCCCCGGGTCAGACACAGACTGAATCTCCCTCCACACCGTCCCATCACACACTCCCGTGGTCAGAGACAGAGTGATTATTCCTCTACACTGTCCCATCAAACACTCCTGGGGGTCAGACACAGAGTGATTTTTCCTCTACACTGTACCATCAAACACTCCGTGGGTCAGACACAGAGTGATTATTCCTCTACACGGTCCCATCAAACACTCCCGGGGTCAGCCACAGCGTGATTATTCCTCTACACGGTCCCATCAAACACTCCCGGGGTCAGACACAGAGTGAATCTCCCTCCACACCGTCCCATCTCACACTCCGAGGGTCAGACACAGAGTGATTATTCCTCTACAGGGTCCCATCAAACATTCCCGGCGTCAGACACAGAGTGAATCTCCCTCCACACGGTCACATCACACACACCCGGGGTCAGACACAGAGTGATTATTCCTCTACACGGTCCCATCACACTCTCCCGGGGTCAGACACAGTGTGATTATTCCTCTACACGGTCCCATCAAACACTCCCGGGGTCAGACAGAGAGTGATTATTCCTCTACACTGTCCCAACAAACACTCCCGGGGTCAGACACAGAGTGATTATTCCTCTACACGGTCCCATCAAACAGTACCGGGGGTCAAACACATAGTGATTATTCCTCTACACGGTCCCCTCAAACTCTCCCGGGGTCAGACACAGAGTGAATCTCCCTCCACGCCGTCCCAAAACACACTCCCGGGTCAGACACAGACTGATTATTCCTCTGCACGGTCCCATCAAGCACTCCCGGGGTCAGTCACAGAGTGAATCTCCCTCCAGACGGTCACATCACACACTCCCGGGGTCAGACACAGAGTGATTATTCCTCTACACGGTCCCATCACACTCTGCCGGGGTCAGACACAGAGTGATTATTCCTCTACACGGTCCCATCAAACACTCCCCGGGTCAGACACAGACTGAATCTCCCTCCACACCGTCCCATCACACACTCCCGTGGTCAGAGACAGAGTGATTATTCCTCTACACTGTCCCATCAAACACTCCTGGGGGTCAGACACAGAGTGATTTTTCCTCTACACTGTACCATCAAACACTCCGTGGGTCAGACACAGAGTGATTATTCCTCTACACGGTCCCATCAAACACTCCCGGGGTCAGCCACAGCGTGATTATTCCTCTACACGGTCCCATCAAACACTCCCGGGGTCAGACACAGAGTGAATCTCCCTCCACACCGTCCCATCACACACTCCCGTTTTCAGACACAGTGTGATTATTCCTCTACAAGGTCCCATCAAACACTCCCGGGGTCAGACACAGAGTGAATCTCCCTCACACACCGTCCCATCACACACTTCCGTTTTCAGACACAGTATGATTATTCCGCTGCAAGGTTCCATCAAACACTCACGGGGTCAGACACAGGGTGAATCTCCTTCCATACCGTCCCATCACACACTCCGAGGGTCAGACACAGAGTGATTATTCCTCTACAGGGTCCCATCAAACATTCCCGGCGTCAGACACAGAGTGAATCTCCCTCCACACGGTCACATCACACACTCCCGGGGTCAGACACAGAGTGATTATTCCTCTACACGGTCCCATCACACTCTCCCGGGCTCAGACACAGTGTGATTATTCCTCTACACGGTCCCATTAAACACTCCCGGGGTCAGACAGAGAGTGATTATTCCTCTACACTGTCCCAACAAACACTCCCGGGGTCAGACACAGAGTGATTATTCCTCTACACGGTCCCATCAAACAGTACCGGGGGTCAAACACATAGTGATTATTCCTCTACACGGTCCCCTCAAACTCTCCCGGGGTCAGACACAGAGTGAATCTCCCTCCACGCCGTCCCAAAACACACTCCCGGGTCAGACACAGACTGATTATTCCTCTGCACGGTCCCATCAAACACTCCCCGGGTCAGACACAGACTGAATCTCCCTCCACACCGTCCCATCACACACTCCCGTGGTCAGAGACAGAGTGATTATTCCTCTACACTGTCCCATCAAACACTCCTGGGGGTCAGACACAGAGTGATTATTCCTCAACACTGTACCATCAAACACACCGTGGGTCAGACACAGAGTGATTATTCCTCTACACGGTCCATCAAACACTCCCGGGGTCAGCCACAGCGTGATTATTCCTCTACACGGTCCCATCAAACACTCCCGGGGTCAGACACAGAGTGAATCTCCCTCCACACCGTCCCAACACACACTCCCGTTTTCAGACACAGTGTGATTATCCCTCTACAAGGTTCCATCAAACACTCACGGCGTCAGACACAGGGTGAATCTCCTTTCATACCGTCCCATCAGACACTCCCAGGGTCAGACACAGGGTGATTAATCCTCTACACCGTCACATCACACACTCCCGTGGTCAAACACAGAGTGATTATTCCTCTACACGGTCCCATCAAACACTCCAGGGGTCAGACACAGTGTGAATCTCCCTCCACGCCGTCCCATCACGCACTCCCGTGGTCAAACACAGAGTGATTATTCCTCTACACGGTCCCATCACACACGCCGGGGTCAGACAGAGTGATTATTCCTCTACACGGTCCCATCACACACGCCCGGGTTCTGGCACAGAATGATACTCCCGCCACACTGTCGCATCTCACGCTCCCGGGGTCAGACAAAGAGTGAATCTCCCTACACACCGTCCATCACACACTCCCGTCGTCAGACACAGTATGATTATTCCTCTCCACGGTCCCCATCAAACACTCCCGGGGTCAGACACAGAGTGATTATTCCTCTACACGGTCCCATCACACACGCCCGGGGTCTGACACAGGATGATACTCCGCCACACTGTCCCATCAAACGCTCCCGGGGTCAAACACAGAGTGAATCTTCCTCTACACAGCCCATCAAACACTCCCGGGGTCAGACACAGAGTGAAATTTATATCCACACCGTCCCATCATACTCTCCCGTGGTCAGACACAGAGTGAATCTCCCTCCACGCCGTCCCATAACACACTCCCGGGGTCAGACACAGAGAGATTATTCCTCTACACGGTCCCGTCAAACACTCCCGGGGTCAGACACAGAGTGTATTTATATCCACTCCGTCCCATCATACTCTCCCGGGGTCAGACACAGAGTGATTATTCCTCGACACTGTACCATCAAACACTCCGTGGGTCAGACACACAGTGATTATTCCTCTACACGGTCCCATCAAACACTCCCGGGGTCAGACACAGAGTGATTATTCCTCTACAAGGTCCCATCAAACGCTCCCGGGGTTAGACACAGAGTGAATTTATATCCACACTGTCCAATCATACGCTCCCGGGGTCAGACACAGAGTGATTTTTCCTCTACACGGTCCCATCACACTCTGCCGGGGTCAGACACAGAGTGATTATTCCTCTACACGGTCCCATCAAACACTCCCCGGGTCAGACACAGACTGAATCTCCCTCCACACCGTCCCATCACACACTCCCGTGGTCAGAGACAGAGTGATTATTCCTCTACACTGTCCCATCAAACACTCCTGGGGGTCAGACACAGAGTGATTTTTCCTCTACACTGTACCATCAAACACTCCGTGGGTCAGACACAGAGTGATTATTCCTCTACACGGTCCCATCAAACACTCCCGGGGTCAGCCACAGCGTGATTATTCCTCTACACGGTCCCATCAAACACTCCCGGGGTCAGACACAGAGTGAATCTCCCTCCACACCGTCCCATCTCACACTCCGAGGGTCAGACACAGAGTGATTATTCCTCTACAGGGTCCCATCAAACATTCCCGGCGTCAGACACAGAGTGAATCTCCCTCCACACGGTCACATCACACACACCCGGGGTCAGACACAGAGTGATTATTCCTCTACACGGTCCCATCACACTCTCCCGGGGTCAGACACAGTGTGATTATTCCTCTACACGGTCCCATCAAACACTCCCGGGGTCAGACAGAGAGTGATTATTCCTCTACACTGTCCCAACAAACACTCCCGGGGTCAGACACAGAGTGATTATTCCTCTACACGGTCCCATCAAACAGTACCGGGGTTCAAACACATAGTGATTATTCCTCTACACGGTCCCCTCAAACTCTCCCGGGGTCAGACACAGAGTGAATCTCCCTCCACGCCGTCCCAAAACACACTCCCGGGTCAGACACAGACTGATTATTCCTCTGCACGGTCCCATCAAGCACTCCCGGGGTCAGTCACAGAGTGAATCTCCCTCCAGACGGTCACATCACACACTCCCGGGGTCAGACACAGAGTGATTATTCCTCTACACGGTCCCATCACACTCTGCCGGGGTCAGACACAGAGTGATTATTCCTCTACACGGTCCCATCAAACACTCCCCGGGTCAGACACAGACTGAATCTCCCTCCACACCGTCCCATCACACACTCCCGTGGTCAGAGACAGAGTGATTATTCCTCTACACTGTCCCATCAAACACTCCTGGGGGTCAGACACAGAGTGATTTTTCCTCTACACTGTACCATCAAACACTCCGTGGGTCAGACACAGAGTGATTATTCCTCTACACGGTCCCATCAAACACTCCCGGGGTCAGCCACAGCGTGATTATTCCTCTACACGGTCCCATCAAACACTCCCGGGGTCAGACACAGAGTGAATCTCCCTCCACACCGTCCCATCACACACTCCCGTTTTCAGACACAGTGTGATTATTCCTCTACAAGGTCCCATCAAACACTCCCGGGGTCAGACACAGAGTGAATCTCCCTCACACACCGTCCCATCACACACTTCCGTTTTCAGACACAGTATGATTATTCCGCTGCAAGGTTCCATCAAACACTCACGGGGTCAGACACAGGGTGAATCTCCTTCCATACCGTCCCATCACACACTCCGAGGGTCAGACACAGAGTGATTATTCCTCTACAGGGTCCCATCAAACATTCCCGGCGTCAGACACAGAGTGAATCTCCCTCCACACGGTCACATCACACACTCCCGGGGTCAGACACAGAGTGATTATTCCTCTACACGGTCCCATCACACTCTCCCGGGCTCAGACACAGTGTGATTATTCCTCTACACGGTCCCATTAAACACTCCCGGGGTCAGACAGAGAGTGATTATTCCTCTACACTGTCCCAACAAACACTCCCGGGGTCAGACACAGAGTGATTATTCCTCTACACGGTCCCATCAAACAGTACCGGGGGTCAAACACATAGTGATTATTCCTCTACACGGTCCCCTCAAACTCTCCCGGGGTCAGACACAGAGTGAATCTCCCTCCACGCCGTCCCAAAACACACTCCCGGGTCAGACACAGACTGATTATTCCTCTGCACGGTCCCATCAAACACTCCCCGGGTCAGACACAGACTGAATCTCCCTCCACACCGTCCCATCACACACTCCCGTGGTCAGAGACAGAGTGATTATTCCTCTACACTGTCCCATCAAACACTCCTGGGGGTCAGACACAGAGTGATTATTCCTCAACACTGTACCATCAAACACACCGTGGGTCAGACACAGAGTGATTATTCCTCTACACGGTCCCATCAAACACTCCCGGGGTCAGCCACAGCGTGATTATTCCTCTACACGGTCCCATCAAACACTCCCGGGGTCAGACACAGAGTGAATCTCCCTCCACACCGTCCCAACACACACTCCCGTTTTCAGACACAGTGTGATTATCCCTCTACAAGGTTCCATCAAACACTCACGGCGTCAGACACAGGGTGAATCTCCTTTCATACCGTCCCATCAGACACTCCCAGGGTCAGACACAGGGTGATTAATCCTCTACACCGTCACATCACACACTCCCGTGGTCAAACACAGAGTGATTATTCCTCTACACGGTCCCATCAAACACTCCAGGGGTCAGACACAGTGTGAATCTCCCTCCACGCCGTCCCATCACGCACTCCCGTGGTCAAACACAGAGTGATTATTCCTCAATACGGTCCCATCAAACACTCCCGGGGTCAGACACAGAGTGATTTTTCCTCTACACTGTACCATCAAACACTCCGTGGGTCAGACACAGAGTGATTATTCCTCTACACGGTCCCATCAAACACTCCCGGGGTCAGCCACAGCGTGATTATTCCTCTACTCGGTCACATCAAACACTCCCGGGTTCAGACACAGAGTGAATCTCCCTCCACACCGTCCCATCATACACTCCCGTTTTCAGACACAGTGTGATTATTCCTCTACAAGGTCCCATCAAACAGTCCCGGGGTCAGACACAGGGTGAATCTCCTTCCATACCGTCCCATCACACATTCCGAGGGTAAGACACAGAGTGATTATTCCTCTGCAGGGTCCCATCAAACATTCCCGGCGTCAGACACAGAGTGATTTTTCCTCTACACTGTACCATCAAACACACCGTGGGTCAGACTCAGAGTGATTATTCCTCTACACGGTCCCATCAAACACTCCCGGGGTCAGCCACAGCGTGATTATTCCTCTACTCGGTCCCATCAAACACTCCCGGGGTCAGACACAGAGTGAATCTCCCTCCACACCGTCCCATCATACACTCCCGTTTTCAGACACAGTGTGATTATTCCTCTACAAGGTCCCATCAAACAGTCCCGGGGTCAGACACAGGGTGAATCTCCTTCCATACCGTCCCATCACACATTCCGAGGGTAAGACACAGAGTGATTATTCCTCTGCAGGGTCCCATCAAACATTCCCGGCGTCAGACACAGAGTGAATCTCCCTCCACACGGTCACATCACACACTCCCGGGGTCAGACACAGAGTGATTATTCCTCTACACGGTCCCATCACACTCTCCCGGGGTCAGACAGAGAGTGATTATTCCTCTACACTGTCCCAACAAACACTCCCGGGGTCAGACACAGAGTGATTATTCCTCTACACGGTCCCATCAAACAGTACCGGGTGTCAAACACATAGTGATTATTCCTCTACACCGTCCCCTCAAACTCTCCCGGGGTCAGACACAGAGTGAATCTCCCTCCACGCCATCCCAAAACACACTCCCGGGTCAGACACAGACTGATTATTCCTCTGCACGGTCCCATCAAACACTCCCGGGGTCAGTCACAGAGTGAATCTCACTCCACACGGTCACATCACACACTCCCGGGGTCAGACACAGAGTGATTATTCCTCTACACGGTCCCATCACACTCTCCCGGGGTCAGACACAGAGTGATTATTCCTCTACACGGACCCATCAAACACTCCGTGGGTCAGACACAGTATGATTATTACTATCCACGGTCCCATCAAACACTCCTGGGGGTCAGACACAGAGTGATTATTCCTCTACACGGTCCCATCAAACACTCCCGGGGTCAGCCACAGCGTGATTATTCCTCTACACGGTCCCATCAAACACTCCAGGGGTCAGACACAGTGTGAATCTCCCTCCACGCCGTCCCATCACGCACTCCCGGAGTCAGACACAGTGTGATTTTTACTCTACACGGTCCCATCAAACACTCCCGGGGTCAGCCACAGCGTGATTATTCCTCTACACGGTCCCATCAAACACTCCCGGGGTCAGACACAGAGAGAATCTCCCTCCACACCGTCCCAACACACACTCCCGTTTTCAGACACAGTGTGATTATTTCTCTACAAGGTTCCATCAAACACTCACGGGGTCAGACACAGGGTGAATCTCCTTTCATACCGTCCCATCAGACACTCCCAGGGTCAGACACAGAGTGATTAATCCTCTACACCGTCACATCACACACTCCCGTGGTCAAACACAGAGTGATTATTCCTCTACATGGTCCCATCAAACACTCCAGGGGTCAGACACTGTGTGAATCTCCCTCCACGCCGTCCCATCACGCACTCCCGGAGTCAGACACATTGTGATAATTCCTCTACACGGTCCCATCAAACACTCCCGGGGTCAGACACAGAGTGATTATTCCTCTACACGGTACCAACAAACTCTCCCTGGGTCAGACCCAGAGTGATTATTCCTCTACAGGGTCCCATCAAACACTCCGTGGGTCAGACACACAGTGATTATTCCTCTACACGGTCCCATCAAACACTCCCGGGATCAGACACAGAGTGATTATTCCTCTACACGGTCCCATCAAACACTCCCGGGGTCAGACACAGAGTGAATTTATCTCCACACCGTCCCATCATACACTCCCGCGGTTCAGACACAGAGTGATTATTCCTCTACACTGTACCATCAACCACTCCGTGGGTCAGACAGAGAGTGATTATTCCTCTACACGATCCCATCAAACACTCCCGGGGTCAGACACAGAGTGATTATTCCTCTACACGCTCCCATCAAACACTCCCGGGGTCAGACACAGAGTGATTATTCCTCTACAATGTACCATCAAACACTCCGTGGGTCAGACACACAGTGATTATTCCTCCACACGGTCCCATCAAACACTCCCGGGGTCAGACACAGTGTGAATCTCCCTCCACGCCGTCCCATCACGCACTCCCGGAGTCAGACACAGTGTGATAATTCCTCTACACGGTCCCATCAAACACTCCCGGGGTCAGACACAGAGTGAATATTCCTCTACACGGTCCCATCAAACACTCCCGGGGTCAGACCCAGAGTGATTATTCCTCTACACGGTCCCATCAAACACTCCCGGGGTCAGACACAGAGTGAATTTATATCCACACCGTCCCATCATACACTCCCGGGGTCAGACACAGAGTGATTATTCCTCTACACTGTACCATCAACCACTCCGTGGGTCAGACAGAGAGTGATTATTCCTCTACACGATCCCATCAAACACTCCCGGGGTCAGACACAGAGTGATTATTCCTATACACGGTACCAACAAACTCTCACGGGGTCAGACCCAGAGTGATTATTCCTCTACAGGGTCCCATCAAACACTCCGTGGGTCAGACACACAGTGATTATTTCTCTACACGGTCCCATCAAACACTCCCGGGGTCAGACACAGAGTGAATTTATCTCCGCACCGTCCCATCATACACTCCCGGGGTCAGACACAGAGAGAATCTCCGTCCACACCGTCCCAAAACACACTCCCGGGTCAGACACAGACTGATTATTCCTCTGCACGGTCCCATCATACACTCCCGGGGTCAGACACAGAGTGATTATTCCTCTACACTGTACCATCAAACACTCCGTGGATCAGACACACAGTGATTATTCCTCTACACGGTCCCATCACACACTCCCGTGGTCAGACACAGAGTGATCATTCTTCTCACGGTCCCATCAAACACTCCCGGGGTCAGGCACAGTGTGAATCTCCCTCCACGCCGTCCCATCACGCACTCCCGGAGTCAGACACAGTGTGATAATTCCTCTACACGGTCCCATCAAACACTCCCGGGGTCAGACACAGAGTGAATATTCCTCTACACGGTCCCATCAAACACTCCCGGGTTCAGACACAGAGTGAATTTATATCCACACCGTCCCAACATACACTCCCGGGGTCAGACACAGAGTGATTATTCCACTACACTGTACCATCCAACACTCCCGTGGTCAAACACAGAGTGATTATTCCTCTACACGGTCCCATCAAACACTCCAGGGGTAAGACACAGTGTGAATCTCCCTCCACGCCGTCCCATCACGCACTCCCGGAGTCAGACACAGTGTGATAATTCCTCTACACGGTCCCATCAAACACTCCCGGGGTCAGACACAGAGTGAATATTCCTCTACACGGTCCCATCAAACACTCCCGGGGTCAGACACAGAGTGAATCTCCCTCCACACCGTCCCATCATACACTCCCGTTTTCAGACACAGTGTGATTATTCCTCTACAAGGTCCCATCAAACACTCCCGGGGTCAGACACAGAGTGAATCTCCCTCACACACCGTCCCATCACACACTCCCGTTTTCAGACACAGTATGATTATTCCTCTGCAAGGTTCCATCAAACACTCACGGGGTCAGACACAGGGTGAATCTCCTTCCATACCGTCCCATCACACATTCCGAGGGTAAGACACAGAGTGATTATTCCTCTGCAGGGTCCCATCAAACATTCCCGGCGTCAGACACAGAGTGAATCTCCCTCCACACGGTCACATCACACACTCCCGGGGTCAGACACAGAGTGATTATTCCTCTACACGGTCCCACCACACTCTCCCGGGGTCAGACACAGAGTGATTATTCCTCTACACGGTCCCATCAAACACTCCCGGGGTCAGACAGAGAGTGATTATTCCTCTACACTGTCCCAACAAACACTCCCGGGGTCAGGCACAGAGTGATTATTCCTCTACACGGTCCCATCAAACAGTACCGGCGGTCAAACACATAGTGATTATTCCTCTACACCGTCCCCTCAAACTCTCCCGGGGTCAGACACAGAGTGAATCTCCCTCCACGCCGTCCCAAAACACACTCCCGGTTCAGACACAGACTGATTATTCCTCTGCACGGTCCCATCAAACACTCCCGGGGTCAGTCACAGAGTGAATCTCACTCCACACGGTCACATCACACACTCCCGGGGTCAGACACAGAGTGATTATTCCTCTACACGGTCCCATCACACTCTCCCGGGGTCAGACACAGAGTGATTATTCCTCTACACGGACCCATCAAACACTCCGTGGGTCAGACACAGTATGATTATTACTATCCACGGTCCCATCAAACACTCCCCGGGTCAGACACAGACTGAATCTCCCTCCACACCGTCCCATCACACTCTCCCGGGGTCAGACACAGTGTGATTATTCCTCTACACGGTCCCATCAAACACTCCCGGGGTCAGACAGAGAGTGATTATTCCTCTACACTGTCCCAACAAACACTCCCGGGGTCAGACACAGAGTGATTATTCCTCTACACGGTCCCATCAAACAGTACCGGGGGTCAAACACATAGTGATTATTCCTCTACACGGTCCCCTCAAACTCTCCCGGGGTCAGACACAGAGTGAATCTCCCTCCACGCCGTCCCAAAACACACTCCCGGGTCAGACACAGACTGATTATTCCTCTGCACGGTCCCATCAAGCACTCCCGGGGTCAGTCACAGAGTGAATCTCCCTCCAGACGGTCACATCACACACTCCCGGGGTCAGACACAGAGTGATTATTCCTCTACACGGTCCCATCACACTCTGCCGGGGTCAGACACAGAGTGATTATTCCTCTACACGGTCCCATCAAACACTCCCCGGGTCAGACACAGACTGAATCTCCCTCCACACCGTCCCATCACACACTCCCGTGGTCAGAGACAGAGTGATTATTCCTCTACACTGTCCCATCAAACACTCCTGGGGGTCAGACACAGAGTGATTTTTCCTCTACACTGTACCATCAAACACTCCGTGGGTCAGACACAGAGTGATTATTCCTCTACACGGTCCCATCAAACACTCCCGGGGTCAGCCACAGCGTGATTATTCCTCTACACGGTCCCATCAAACACTCCCGGGGTCAGACACAGAGTGAATCTCCCTCCACACCGTCCCATCACACACTCCCGTTTTCAGACACAGTGTGATTATTCCTCTACAAGGTCCCATCAAACACTCCCGGGGTCAGACACAGAGTGAATCTCCCTCACACACCGTCCCATCACACACTCCCGTTTTCAGACACAGTATGATTATTCCGCTGCAAGGTTCCATCAAACACTCACGGGGTCAGACACAGGGTGAATCCCCTTCCATACCGTCCCATCACACACTCCGAGGGTCAGACACAGAGTGATTATTCCTCTACAGGGTCCCATCAAACATTCCCGGCGTCAGACACAGAGTGAATCTCCCTCCACACGGTCACATCACACACTCCCGGGGTCAGACACAGAGTGATTATTCCTCTACACGGTCCCATCACACTCTCCCGGGCTCAGACACAGTGTGATTATTCCTCTACATGGTCCCATTAAACACTCCCGGGGTCAGACAGAGAGTGATTATTCCTCTACACTGTCCCAACAAACACTCCCGGGGTCAGACACAGAGTGATTATTCCTCTACACGGTCCCATCAAACAGTACCGGGGGTCAAACACATAGTGATTATTCCTCTACACGGTCCCCTCAAACTCTCCCGGGGTCAGACACAGAGTGAATCTCCCTCCACGCCGTCCCAAAACACACTCCCGGGTCAGACACAGACTGATTATTCCTCTGCACGGTCCCATCAAACACTCCCCGGGTCAGACACAGACTGAATCTCCCTCCACACCGTCCCATCACACACTCCCGTGGTCAGAGACAGAGTGATTATTCCTCTACACTGTCCCATCAAACACTCCTGGGGGTCAGACACAGAGTGATTATTCCTCAACACTGTACCATCAAACACACCGTGGGTCAGACACAGAGTGATTATTCCTCTACACGGTCCCATCAAACACTCCCGGGGTCAGCCACAGCGTGATTATTCCTCTACACGGTCCCATCAAACACTCCCGGGGTCAGACACAGAGTGAATCTCCCTCCACACCGTCCCAACACACACTCCCGTTTTCAGACACAGTGTGATTATCCCTCTACAAGGTTCCATCAAACACTCACGGCGTCAGACACAGGGTGAATCTCCTTTCATACCGTCCCATCAGACACTCCCAGGGTCAGACACAGGGTGATTAATCCTCTACACCGTCACATCACACACTCCCGTGGTCAAACACAGAGTAATTATTCCTCTACACGGTCCCATCAAACACTCCAGGGGTCAGACACAGTGTGAATCTCCCTCCACGCCGTCCCATCACGCACTCCCGTGGTCAAACACAGAGTGATTATTCCTCAATACGGTCCCATCAAACACTCCCGGGGTCAGACACAGAGTGATTTTTCCTCTACACTGTACCATCAAACACTCCGTGGGACAGACACAGAGTGATTATTCCTCTACACGGTCCCATCAAACACTCCCGGGGTCAGCCACAGCGTGATTATTCCTCTACTCGGTCACATCAAACACTCCCGGGTTCAGACACAGAGTGAATCTCCCTCCACACCGTCCCATCATACACTCCCGTTTTCAGACACAGTGTGATTATTCCTCTACAAGGTCCCATCAAACAGTCCCGGGGTCAGACACAGGGTGAATCTCCTTCCATACCGTCCCATCACACATTCCGAGGGTAAGACACAGAGTGATTATTCCTCTGCAGGGTCCCATCAAACATTCCCGGCGTCAGACACAGAGTGATTTTTCCTCTACACTGTACCATCAAACACACCGTGGGTCAGACTCAGAGTGATTATTCCTCTACACGGTCCCATCAAACACTCCCGGGGTCAGCCACAGCGTGATTATTCCTCTACTCGGTCCCATCAAACACTCCCGGGGTCAGACACAGAGAGAATCTCCCTCCACACCGTCCCATCATACACTCCCGTTTTCAGACACAGTGTGATTATTCCTCTACAAGGTCCCATCAAACAGTCCCGGGGTCAGACACAGGGTGAATCTCCTTCCATACCGTCCCATCACACATTCCGAGGGTAAGACACAGAGTGATTATTCCTCTGCAGGGTCCCATCAAACATTCCCGGCGTCAGACACAGAGTGAATCTCCCTCCACACGGTCACATCACACACTCCCGGGGTCAGACACAGAGTGATTATTCCTCTACACGGTCCCATCACACTCTCCCGGGGTCAGACAGAGAGTGATTATTCCTCTACACTGTCCCAACAAACACTCCCGTGGTCAGACACAGAGTGATTATTCCTCTACACGGTCCCATCAAACAGTACCGGGTGTCAAACACATAGTGATTATTCCTCTACACCGTCCCCTCAAACTCTCCCGGGGTCAGACACAGAGTGAATCTCCCTCCACGCCGTCCCAAAACACACTCCCGGGTCAGACACAGACTGATTATTCCTCTGCACGGTCCCATCAAACACTCCCGGGGTCAGTCACAGAGTGAATCTCACTCCACACGGTCACATCACACACTCCCGGGGTCAGACACAGAGTGATTATTCCTCTACACGGTCCCATCACACTCTCCCGGGGTCAGACACAGAGTGATTATTCCTCTACACGGACCCATCAAACACTCCGTGGGTCAGACACAGTATGATTATTACTATCCACGGTCCCATCAAACACTCCCCGGGTCAGACACAGACTGAATCTCCCTCCACACCGTCCCATCACACACTACCGTGGTCAGAGACAGAGTGATTATTCCTCTGCACGGTCCCATCAAACACTCCTGGGGGTCAGACACAGAGTGATTATTCCTCTACACGGTCCCATCAAACACTCCCGGGGTCAGCCACAGCGTGATTATTCCTCTACACGGTCCCATCAAACACTCCAGGGGTCAGACACAGTGTGAATCTCCCTCCACGCCGTCCCATCACGCACTCCCGGAGTCAGACACAGTGTGATTTTTACTCTACACGGTCCCATCAAACACTCCCGGGGTCAGCCACAGCGTGATTATTCCTCTACACGGTCCCATCAAACACTCCCGGGGTCAGACACAGAGAGAATCTCCCTCCACACCGTCCCAACACACACTCCCGTTTTCAGACACAGTGTGATTATTTCTCTACAAGGTTCCATCAAACACTCACGGGGTCAGACACAGGGTGAATCTCCTTTCATACAGTCCCATCAGACACTCCCAGGGTCAGACACAGAGTGATTAATCCTCTACACCGTCACATCACACACTCCCGTGGTCAAACACAGAGTGATTATTCCTCTACATGGTCCCATCAAACACTCCAGGGGTCAGACACTGTGTGAATCTCCCTCCACGCCGTCCCATCACGCACTCCCGGAGTCAGACACATTGTGATAATTCCTCTACACGGTCCCATCAAACACTCCCGGGGTCAGACACAGAGTGATTATTCCTCTACACGGTACCAACAAACTCTCCCTGGGTCAGACCCAGAGTGATTATTCCTCTACAGGGTCCCATCAAACACTCCGTGGGTCAGACACACAGTGATTATTCCTCTACACGGTCCCATCAAACACTCCCGGGATCAGACACAGAGTGATTATTCCTCTACACGGTCCCATCAAACACTCCCGGGGTCAGACACAGAGTGAATTTATCTCCACACCGTCCCATCATACACTCCCGCGGTTCAGACACAGAGTGATTATTCCTCTACACTGTACCATCAACCACTCCGTGGGTCAGACAGAGAGTGATTATTCCTCTACACGATCCCATCAAACACTCCCGGGGTCAGACACAGAGTGATTATTCCTCTACACGGTCCCATCAAACACTCCCGGGGTCAGACACAGTGTGATTATTCCTCTACAATGTACCATCAAACACTCCGTGGGTCAGACACACAGTGATTATTCCTCCACACGGTCCCATCAAACACTCCCGGGGTCAGACACAGTGTGAATCTCCCTCCACGCCGTCCCATCACGCACTCCCGGAGTCAGACACAGTGTGATAATTCCTCTACACGGTCCCATCAAACACTCCCGGGGTCAGACACAGAGTGAATATTCCTCTACACGGTCCCATCAAACACTCCCGGGGTCAGACCCAGAGTGATTATTCCTCTACACGGTCCCATCAAACACTCCCGGGGTCAGACACAGAGTGAATTTATATCCACACCGTCCCATCATACACTCCCGGGGTCAGACACAGAGTGATTATTCCTCTACACTGTACCATCAACCACTCCGTGGGTCAGACAGAGAGTGATTATTCCTCTACACGATCCCATCAAACACTCCCGGGGTCAGACACAGAGTGATTATTCCTATACACGGTACCAACAAACTCTCACGGGGTCAGACCCAGAGTGATTATTCCTCTACAGGGTCCCATCAAACACTCCGTGGGTCAGACACACAGTGATTATTTCTCTACACGGTCCCATCAAACACTCCCGGGGTCAGACACAGAGTGAATTTATCTCCGCACCGTCCCATCATACACTCCCGGGGTCAGACACAGAGAGAATCTCCGTCCACACCGTCCCAAAACACACTCCCGGGTCAGACACAGACTGATTATTCCTCTGCACGGTCCCATCATACACTCCCGGGGTCAGACACAGAGTGATTATTCCTCTACACTGTACCATCAAACACTCCGTGGATCAGACACACAGTGATTATTCCTCTACACGGTCCCATCACACACTCCCGTGGTCAGACACAGAGTGATCATTCTTCTCACGGTCCCATCAAACACTCCCGGGGTCAGGCACAGTGTGAATCTCCCTCCACGCCGTCCCATCACGCACTCCCGGAGTCAGACACAGTGTGATAATTCCTCTACACGGTCCCATCAAACACTCCCGGGGTCAGACACAGAGTGAATATTCCTCTACACGGTCCCATCAAACACTCCCGGGTTCAGACACAGAGTGAATTTATATCCACACCGTCCCAACATACACTCCCGGGGTCAGACACAGAGTGATTATTCCACTACACTGTACCATCCAACACTCCCGTGGTCAAACACAGAGTGATTATTCCTCTACACGGTCCCATCAAACACTCCAGGGGTAAGACACAGTGTGAATCTCCCTCCACGCCGTCCCATCACGCACTCCCGGAGTCAGACACAGTGTGATAATTCCTCTACACGGTCCCATCAAACACTCCCGGGGTCAGACACAGAGTGAATATTCCTCTACACGGTCCCATCAAACACTCCCGGGGTCAGACACAGAGTGAATCTCCCTCCACACCGTCCCATCATACACTCCCGTTTTCAGACACAGTGTGATTATTCCTCTACAAGGTCCCATCAAACACTCCCGGGGTCAGACACAGAGTGAATCTCCCTCACACACCGTCCCATCACACACTCCCGTTTTCAGACACAGTATGATTATTCCTCTGCAAGGTTCCATCAAACACTCACGGGGTCAGACACAGGGTGAATCTCCTTCCATACCGTCCCATCACACATTCCGAGGGTAAGACACAGAGTGATTATTCCTCTGCAGGGTCCCATCAAACATTCCCGGCGTCAGACACAGAGTGAATCTCCCTCCACACGGTCACATCACACACTCCCGGGGTCAGACACAGAGTGATTATTCCTCTACACGGTCCCACCACACTCTCCCGGGGTCAGACACAGAGTGATTATTCCTCTACACGGTCCCATCAAACACTCCCGGGGTCAGACAGAGAGTGATTATTCCTCTACACTGTCCCAACAAACACTCCCGGGGTCAGGCACAGAGTGATTATTCCTCTACACGGTCCCATCAAACAGTACCGGCGGTCAAACACATAGTGATTATTCCTCTACACCGTCCCCTCAAACTCTCCCGGGGTCAGACACAGAGTGAATCTCCCTCCACGCCGTCCCAAAACACACTCCCGGTTCAGACACAGACTGATTATTCCTCTGCACGGTCCCATCAAACACTCCCGGGGTCAGTCACAGAGTGAATCTCACTCCACACGGTCACATCACACACTCCCGGGGTCAGACACAGAGTGATTATTCCTCTACACGGTCCCATCACACTCTCCCGGGGTCAGACACAGAGTGATTATTCCTCTACACGGACCCATCAAACACTCCGTGGGTCAGACACAGTATGATTATTACTATCCACGGTCCCATCAAACACTCCCCGGGTCAGACACAGACTGAATCTCCCTCCACACCGTCCCATCACACACTACCGTGGTCAGAGACAGAGTGATTATTCCTCTGCACGGTCCCATCAAACACTCCTGGGGGTCAGACACAGAGTGATTATTCCTCTACACGGTCCCATCAAACACTCCCGGGGTCAGCCACAGCGTGATTATTCCTCTACACGGTCCCATCAAACACTCCAGGGGTCAGACACAGTGTGAATCTCCCTCCACGCCGTCCCATCACGCACTCCCGGAGTCAGACACAGTGTGATTTTTACTCTACACGGTCCCATCAAACACTCCCGGGGTCAGCCACAGCGTGATTATTCCTCTACACGGTCCCATCAAACACTCCCGGGGTCAGACACAGAGAGAATCTCCCTCCACACCGTCCCAACACACACTCCCGTTTTCAGACACAGTGTGATTATTTCTCTACAAGGTTCCATCAAACACTCACGGGGTCAGACACAGGGTGAATCTCCTTTCATACCGTCCCATCAGACACTCCCAGGGTCAGACACAGAGTGATTAATCCTCTACACCGTCACATCACACACTCCCGTGGTCAAACACAGAGTGATTATTCCTCTACATGGTCCCATCAAACACTCCAGGGGTCAGACACTGTGTGAATCTCCCTCCACGCCGTCCCATCACGCACTCCCGGAGTCAGACACATTGTGATAATTCCTCTACACGGTCCCATCAAACACTCCCGGGGTCAGACACAGAGTGATTATTCCTCTACACGGTACCAACAAACTCTCCCTGGGTCAGACCCAGAGTGATTATTCCTCTACAGGGTCCCATCAAACACTCCGTGGGTCAGACACACAGTGATTATTCCTCTACACGGTCCCATCAAACACTCCCGGGATCAGACACAGAGTGATTATTCCTCTACACGGTCCCATCAAACACTCCCGGGGTCAGACACAGAGTGAATTTATCTCCACACCGTCCCATCATACACTCCCGCGGTTCAGACACAGAGTGATTATTCCTCTACACTGTACCATCAACCACTCCGTGGGTCAGACAGAGAGTGATTATTCCTCTACACGATCCCATCAAACACTCCCGGGGTCAGACACAGAGTGATTATTCCTCTACACGGTCCCATCAAACACTCCCGGGGTCAGACACAGAGTGATTATTCCTCTACAATGTACCATCAAACACTCCGTGGGTCAGACACACAGTGATTATTCCTCCACACGGTCCCATCAAACACTCCCGGGGTCAGACACAGTGTGAATCTCCCTCCACGCCGTCCCATCACGCACTCCCGGAGTCAGACACAGTGTGATAATTCCTCTACACGGTCCCATCAAACACTCCCGGGGTCAGACACAGAGTGAATATTCCTCTACACGGTCCCATCAAACACTCCCGGGGTCAGACCCAGAGTGATTATTCCTCTACACGGTCCCATCAAACACTCCCGGGGTCAGACACAGAGTGAATTTATATCCACACCGTCCCATCATACACTCCCGGGGTCAGACACAGAGTGATTATTCCTCTACACTGTACCATCAACCACTCCGTGGGTCAGACAGAGAGTGATTATTCCTCTACACGATCCCATCAAACACTCCCGGGGTCAGACACAGAGTGATTATTCCTATACACGGTACCAACAAACTCTCACGGGGTCAGACCCAGAGTGATTATTCCTCTACAGGGTCCCATCAAACACTCCGTGGGTCAGACACACAGTGATTATTTCTCTACACGGTCCCATCAAACACTCCCGGGGTCAGACACAGAGTGAATTTATCTCCGCACCGTCCCATCATACACTCCCGGGGTCAGACACAGAGAGAATCTCCGTCCACACCGTCCCAAAACACACTCCCGGGTCAGACACAGACTGATTATTCCTCTGCACGGTCCCATCATACACTCCCGGGGTCAGACACAGAGTGATTATTCCTCTACACTGTACCATCAAACACTCCGTGGATCAGACACACAGTGATTATTCCTCTACACGGTCCCATCACACACTCCCGTGGTCAGACACAGAGTGATCATTCTTCTCACGGTCCCATCAAACACTCCCGGGGTCAGGCACAGTGTGAATCTCCCTCCACGCCGTCCCATCACGCACTCCCGGAGTCAGACACAGTGTGATAATTCCTCTACACGGTCCCATCAAACACTCCCGGGGTCAGACACAGAGTGAATATTCCTCTACACGGTCCCATCAAACACTCCCGGGTTCAGACACAGAGTGAATTTATATCCACACCGTCCCAACATACACTCCCGGGGTCAGACACAGAGTGATTATTCCACTACACTGTACCATCCAACACTCCCGTGGTCAAACACAGAGTGATTATTCCTCTACACGGTCCCATCAAACACTCCAGGGGTAAGACACAGTGTGAATCTCCCTCCACGCCGTCCCATCACGCACTCCCGGAGTCAGACACAGTGTGATAATTCCTCTACACGGTCCCATCAAACACTCCCGGGGTCAGACACAGAGTGAATATTCCTCTACACGGTCCCATCAAACACTCCCGGGGTCAGACACAGAGTGAATCTCCCTCCACACCGTCCCATCATACACTCCCGTTTTCAGACACAGTGTGATTATTCCTCTACAAGGTCCCATCAAACACTCCCGGGGTCAGACACAGAGTGAATCTCCCTCACACACCGTCCCATCACACACTCCCGTTTTCAGACACAGTATGATTATTCCTCTGCAAGGTTCCATCAAACACTCACGGGGTCAGACACAGGGTGAATCTCCTTCCATACCGTCCCATCACACATTCCGAGGGTAAGACACAGAGTGATTATTCCTCTGCAGGGTCCCATCAAACATTCCCGGCGTCAGACACAGAGTGAATCTCCCTCCACACGGTCACATCACACACTCCCGGGGTCAGACACAGAGTGATTATTCCTCTACACGGTCCCACCACACTCTCCCGGGGTCAGACACAGAGTGATTATTCCTCTACACGGTCCCATCAAACACTCCCGGGGTCAGACAGAGAGTGATTATTCCTCTACACTGTCCCAACAAACACTCCCGGGGTCAGGCACAGAGTGATTATTCCTCTACACGGTCCCATCAAACAGTACCGGCGGTCAAACACATAGTGATTATTCCTCTACACCGTCCCCTCAAACTCTCCCGGGGTCAGACACAGAGTGAATCTCCCTCCACGCCGTCCCAAAACACACTCCCGGTTCAGACACAGACTGATTATTCCTCTGCACGGTCCCATCAAACACTCCCGGGGTCAGTCACAGAGTGAATCTCCCTCCACACGGTCACATCACACACTCCCGGGGTCAGACACAGAGTGATTATTCCTCTACACGGTCCCATCACACTCTCCCGGGGTCAGACACAGAGTGATTATTCCTCTACACGGTCCCATCAAACACTCCGTGGGTCAGACACAGTATGATTATTACTATCCACGGTCCCATCAAACACTCCCCGGGTCAGACACAGACTGAATCTCCCTCCACACCGTCCCATCACACACTCCCGTGGTCAGAGACAGAGTGATTATTCCTCTGCACGGTCCCATCAAACACTCCTGGGGGTCAGACACAGAGTGATTATTCCTCTACACGGTCCCATCAAACACTCCCGGGGTCAGCCACAGCGTGATTATTCCTCTACACGGTCCCATCAAACACTCCCGGGGTCAGACACAGAGTGATTCTCCCTCCACACCGTCCCAACACACACTCCCGTTTTCAGACACAGTGTGATTATTCCTCTACAAGGTTCCATCAAACACTCACGGGGTCAGACACAGGGTGAATCTCCTTTCATACCGTCCCATCCGACACTCCCAGGGTCAGACACAGGGTGATTAATCCTCTACACCGTCACATCACACGCTCCCGTGGTCAAACACAGAGTGATTATGACTCTACACGGTCCCATCAAACACTCCAGGGGTCAGACACAGTGTGAATCTCCCTCCACGCCGTCCCATCACGCACTCCCGGAGTCAGACACAGTGTGATTATTACTCTACACGGTCCCATCAAACACTCCCGGGGTCAGCCACAGCGTGATTATTCCTCTACACGGTCCCATCAAACACTCCCGGGGTCAGACACAGAGAGAATCTCCCTCCACACCGTCCCAACACACACTCCCGTTTTCAGACACAGTGTGATTATTTCTCTACAAGGTTCCATCAAACACTCACGGGGTCAGACACAGGGTGAATCTCCTTTCATCCCGTCCCATCAGACACTCCCAGAGTCAGACACAGGGTGATTAATCCTCTACACCGTCACATCACACACTCCCGTGGTCAAACACAGAGTGATTATTCCTCTACACGGTCCCATCAAACACTCCAGGGGTCAGACACAGTGTGAATCTCCCTCCACGCCGTCCCATCACGCACTCCCGGAGTCAGACACAGTGTGATTATTCCTCTACACGGTCCCATCAAACACTCCCGGGGTCAGCCACAGCGTGATTATTCCTCTACACGGTCCCATCAAACACTCCCGGGGTCAGACACAGAGAGAATCTCCCTCCACACCGTCCCAACACACACTCCCGTTTTCAGACACAGTGTGATTATTTCTCTACAAGGTTCCATCAAACACTCACGGGGTCAGACACAGGGTGAATCTCCTTTCATACCGTCCCATCAGACACTCCCAGGGTCAGACACAGGGTGATTAATCCTCTACACCGTCACATCACACACTCCCGTGGTCAAACACAGAGTGATTATTCCTCTACACGGTCCCATCAAACACTCCAGGGGTCAGACACAGTGTGAATCTCCCTCCACGCCGTCCCATCACGCACTCCCGGAGTCAGACACAGTGTGATAATTCCTCTACACGGTCCCATCAAACACTCCCGGGGTCAGACACAGAGTGATTATTCCTCTACACGGTACCAACAAACTCTCCCTGGGTCAGACCCAGAGTGATTATTCCTCTACAGGGTCCCATCAAACACTCCGTGGGTCAGACACACAGTGATTATTCCTCTACACGGTCCCATCAAACACTCCCGGGATCAGACACAGAGTGATTATTCCTCTACACGGTCCCATCAAACACTCCCGGGGTCAGACACAGAGTGAATTTATCTCCACACCGTCCCATCATACACTCCCGCGGTTCAGACACAGAGTGATTATTTCTCTACACTGTACCATCAACCACTCCGTGGGTCAGACAGAGAGTGATTATTCCTCTACACGATCCCATCAAACACTCCCGGGGTCAGACACAGAGTGATTATTCCTCTACACGGTCCCATCAAACACTCCCGGGGTCAGACACAGAGTGATTATTCCTCTACAATGTACCATCAAACACTCCGTGGGTCAGACACACAGTGATTATTCCTCTACACGGTCCCATCATACACTCCCGGGGTCAGACACAGTGTGAATCTCCCTCCACGCCGTCCCATCACGCACTCCCGGAGTCAGACACAGTGTGATAATTCCTCTACACGGTCCCATCAAACACTCCCGGGGTCAGACCCAGAGTGATTATTCCTCTACACGGTCCCATCAAACACTCCCGGGGTCAGACACAGAGTGAATTTATATCCACACCGTCCCATCATACACTCCCGGGGTCAGACACAGAGTGATTATTCCTCTACACTGTACCATCAACCACTCCGTGGGTCAGACAGAGAGTGATTATTCCTCTTCACGATCCCATCAAACACTCCCGGGGTCAGACACAGAGTGATTATTCCTATACAAGGTACCAACAAACTCTCACGGGGTCAGACCCAGAGTGATTATTCCTCTGCAGGGTCCCATCAAACACTCCGTGGGTCAGACACACAGTGATTATATCTCTACACGGTCCCATCAAACACTCCCGGGGTCAGACACAGAGTGAATTTATCTCCGCACCGTCCCATCATACACTCCCGGGGTCAGACACAGAGAGAATCTCCGTCCACACCGTCCCAAAACACACTCCCGGGTCAGACACAGACTGATTATTCCTCTGCACGGTCTCATCATGCACTCCCGGAGTCAGAAACAGTGTGATTTTTACTCTACACGGTCCCATCAAACACTCCCGGGGTCAGCCACAGCGTGATTATTCCTCTACACGGTCCCATCAAACACTCCCGGGGTCAGACACAGAGAGAATCTCCCTCCACACCGTCCCAACACACACTCCCGTTTTCAGACACAGTGTGATTATTTCTCTACAAGGTTCCATCAAACACTCACGGGGTCAGACACAGGGTGAATCTCCTTTCATACCGTCCCATCAGACACTCCCAGAGTCAGACACAGGGTGATTAATCCTCTACACCGTCACATCACACACTCCCGTGGTCAAACACAGAGTGATTATTCCTCTACATGGTCCCATCAAACACTCCAGGGGTCAGACACTGTGTGAATCTCCCTCCACGCCGTCCCATCACGCACTCCCGGAGTCAGACACATTGTGATAATTCCTCTACACGGTCCCATCAAACACTCCCGGGGTCAGACACAGAGTGATTATTCCTCTACACGGTACCAACAAACTCTCCCTGGGTCAGACCTAGAGTGATTATTCCTCTACAGGGTCCCATCAAACACTCCGTGGGTCAGACACACAGTGATTATTCCTCTACACGGTCCCATCAAACACTCCCGGGATCAGACACAGAGTGATTATTCCTCTACACGGTCCCATCAAACACTCCCGGGGTCAGACACAGAGTGAATTTATCTCCACACCGTCCCATCATACACTCCCGCGGTTCAGACACAGAGTGATTATTCCTCTACACTGTACCATCAACCACTCCGTGGGTCAGACAGAGAGTGATTATTCCTCTACACGATCCCATCAAACACTCCCGGGGTCAGACACAGAGTGATTATTCCTCTACACGGTCCCATCAAACACTCCCGGGGTCAGACACAGAGTGATTATTCCTCTACAATGTACCATCAAACACTCCGTGGGTCAGACACACAGTGATTATTCCTCCACACGGTCCCATCAAACACTCCCGGGGTCAGACACAGAGTGAATATTCCTCTACACGGTCCCATCAAACACTCCCGGGTTCAGACACAGAGTGAATTTATATCCACACCGTCCCAACATACACTCCCGGGGTCAGACACAGAGTGATTATTCCACTACACTGTACCATCCAACACTCCCGTGGTCAAACACAGAGTGATTATTCCTCTACACGGTCCCATCAAACACTCCAGGGGTAAGACACAGTGTGAATCTCCCTCCACGCCGTCCCATCACGCACTCCCGGAGTCAGACACAGTGTGATAATTCCTCTACACGGTCCCATCAAACACTCCCGGGGTCAGACACAGAGTGAATATTCCTCTACACGGTCCCATCAAACACTCCCGGGGTCAGACACAGAGTGAATCTCCCTCCACACCGTCCCATCATACACTCCCGTTTTCAGACACAGTGTGATTATTCCTCTACAAGGTCCCATCAAACACTCCCGGGGTCAGACACAGAGTGAATCTCCCTCACACACCGTCCCATCACACACTCCCGTTTTCAGACACAGTATGATTATTCCTCTGCAAGGTTCCATCAAACACTCACGGGGTCAGACACAGGGTGAATCTCCTTCCATACCGTCCCATCACACATTCCGAGGGTAAGACACAGAGTGATTATTCCTCTGCAGGGTCCCATCAAACATTCCCGGCGTCAGACACAGAGTGAATCTCCCTCCACACGGTCACATCACACACTCCCGGGGTCAGACACAGAGTGATTATTCCTCTACACGGTCCCACCACACTCTCCCGGGGTCAGACACAGAGTGATTATTCCTCTACACGGTCCCATCAAACACTCCCGGGGTCAGACAGAGAGTGATTATTCCTCTACACTGTCCCAACAAACACTCCCGGGGTCAGGCACAGAGTGATTATTCCTCTACACGGTCCCATCAAACAGTACCGGCGGTCAAACACATAGTGATTATTCCTCTACACCGTCCCCTCAAACTCTCCCGGGGTCAGACACAGAGTGAATCTCCCTCCACGCCGTCCCAAAACACACTCCCGGTTCAGACACAGACTGATTATTCCTCTGCACGGTCCCATCAAACACTCCCGGGGTCAGTCACAGAGTGAATCTCCCTCCACACGGTCACATCACACACTCCCGGGGTCAGACACAGAGTGATTATTCCTCTACACGGTCCCATCACACTCTCCCGGGGTCAGACACAGAGTGATTATTCCTCTACACGGTCCCATCAAACACTCCGTGGGTCAGACACAGTATGATTATTACTATCCACGGTCCCATCAAACACTCCCCGGGTCAGACACAGACTGAATCTCCCTCCACACCGTCCCATCACACACTCCCGTGGTCAGAGACAGAGTGATTATTCCTCTGCACGGTCCCATCAAACACTCCTGGGGGTCAGACACAGAGTGATTATTCCTCTACACGGTCCCATCAAACACTCCCGGGGTCAGCCACAGCGTGATTATTCCTCTACACGGTCCCATCAAACACTCCCGGGGTCAGACACAGAGTGATTCTCCCTCCACACCGTCCCAACACACACTCCCGTTTTCAGACACAGTGTGATTATTCCTCTACAAGGTTCCATCAAACACTCACGGGGTCAGACACAGGGTGAATCTCCTTTCATACCGTCCCATCCGACACTCCCAGGGTCAGACACAGGGTGATTAATCCTCTACACCGTCACATCACACGCTCCCGTGGTCAAACACAGAGTGATTATGACTCTACACGGTCCCATCAAACACTCCAGGGGTCAGACACAGTGTGAATCTCCCTCCACGCCGTCCCATCACGCACTCCCGGAGTCAGACACAGTGTGATTATTACTCTACACGGTCCCATCAAACACTCCCGGGGTCAGCCACAGCGTGATTATTCCTCTACACGGTCCCATCAAACACTCCCGGGGTCAGACACAGAGAGAATCTCCCTCCACACCGTCCCAACACACACTCCCGTTTTCAGACACAGTGTGATTATTTCTCTACAAGGTTCCATCAAACACTCACGGGGTCAGACACAGGGTGAATCTCCTTTCATCCCGTCCCATCAGACACTCCCAGAGTCAGACACAGGGTGATTAATCCTCTACACCGTCACATCACACACTCCCGTGGTCAAACACAGAGTGATTATTCCTCTACACGGTCCCATCAAACACTCCAGGGGTCAGACACAGTGTGAATCTCCCTCCACGCCGTCCCATCACGCACTCCCGGAGTCAGACACAGTGTGATTATTCCTCTACACGGTCCCATCAAACACTCCCGGGGTCAGCCACAGCGTGATTATTCCTCTACACGGTCCCATCAAACACTCCCGGGGTCAGACACAGAGAGAATCTCCCTCCACACCGTCCCAACACACACTCCCGTTTTCAGACACAGTGTGATTATTTCTCTACAAGGTTCCATCAAACACTCACGGGGTCAGACACAGGGTGAATCTCCTTTCATACCGTCCCATCAGACACTCCCAGGGTCAGACACAGGGTGATTAATCCTCTACACCGTCACATCACACACTCCCGTGGTCAAACACAGAGTGATTATTCCTCTACACGGTCCCATCAAACACTCCAGGGGTCAGACACAGTGTGAATCTCCCTCCACGCCGTCCCATCACGCACTCCCGGAGTCAGACACAGTGTGATAATTCCTCTACACGGTCCCATCAAACACTCCCGGGGTCAGACACAGAGTGATTATTCCTCTACACGGTACCAACAAACTCTCCCTGGGTCAGACCCAGAGTGATTATTCCTCTACAGGGTCCCATCAAACACTCCGTGGGTCAGACACACAGTGATTATTCCTCTACACGGTCCCATCAAACACTCCCGGGATCAGACACAGAGTGATTATTCCTCTACACGGTCCCATCAAACACTCCCGGGGTCAGACACAGAGTGAATTTATCTCCACACCGTCCCATCATACACTCCCGCGGTTCAGACACAGAGTGATTATTTCTCTACACTGTACCATCAACCACTCCGTGGGTCAGACAGAGAGTGATTATTCCTCTACACGATCCCATCAAACACTCCCGGGGTCAGACACAGAGTGATTATTCCTCTACAATGTACCATCAAACACTCCGTGGGTCAGACACACAGTGATTATTCCTCTACACGGTCCCATCATACACTCCCGGGGTCAGACACAGTGTGAATCTTCCTCCACGCCGTCCCATCACGCACTCCCGGAGTCAGACACAGTGTGATAATTCCTCTACACGGTCCCATCAAACACTCCCGGGGTCAGACCCAGAGTGATTATTCCTCTACACGGTCCCATCAAACACTCCCGGGGTCAGACACAGAGTGAATTTATATCCACACCGTCCCATCATACACTCCCGGGGTCAGACACAGCGTGATTATTCCTCTACACTGTACCATCAACCACTCCGTGGGTCAGACAGAGAGTGATTATTCCTCTTCACGATCCCATCAAACACTCCCGGGGTCAGACACAGAGTGATTATTCCTATACACGGTACCAACAAACTCTCACGGGGTCAGACCCAGAGTGATTATTCCTCTGCAGGGTCCCATCAAACACTCCGTGGGTCAGACACACAGTGATTATATCTCTACACGGTCCCATCAAACACTCCCGGGGTCAGACACAGAGTGAATTTATCTCCGCACCGTCCCATCATACACTCCCGGGGTCAGACACAGAGAGAATCTCCGTCCACACCGTCCCAAAACACACTCCCGGGTCAGACACAGACTGATTATTCCTCTGCACGGTCTCATCATGCACTCCCGGAGTCAGACACAGTGTGATTTTTACTCTACACGGTCCCATCAAACACTCCCGGGGTCAGCCACAGCGTGATTATTCCTCTACACGGTCCCATCAAACACTCCCGGGGTCAGACACAGAGAGAATCTCCCTCCACACCGTCCCAACACACACTCCCGTTTTCAGACACAGTGTGATTATTTCTCTACAAGGTTCCATCAAACACTCACGGGGTCAGACACAGGGTGAATCTCCTTTCATACCGTCCCATCAGACACTCCCAGAGTCAGACACAGGGTGATTAATCCTCTACACCGTCACATCACACACTCCCGTGGTCAAACACAGAGTGATTATTCCTCTACATGGTCCCATCAAACACTCCAGGGGTCAGACACTGTGTGAATCTCCCTCCACGCCGTCCCATCACGCACTCCCGGAGTCAGACACATTGTGATAATTCCTCTACACGGTCCCATCAAACACTCCCGGGGTCAGACACAGAGTGATTATTCCTCTACACGGTACCAACAAACTCTCCCTGGGTCAGACCTAGAGTGATTATTCCTCTACAGGGTCCCATCAAACACTCCGTGGGTCAGACACACAGTGATTATTCCTCTACACGGTCCCATCAAACACTCCCGGGATCAGACACAGAGTGATTATTCCTCTACACGGTCCCATCAAACACTCCCGGGGTCAGACACAGAGTGAATTTATCTCCACACCGTCCCATCATACACTCCCGCGGTTCAGACACAGAGTGATTATTCCTCTACACTGTACCATCAACCACTCCGTGGGTCAGACAGAGAGTGATTATTCCTCTACACGATCCCATCAAACACTCCCGGGGTCAGACACAGAGTGATTATTCCTCTACACGGTCCCATCAAACACTCCCGGGGTCAGACACAGAGTGATTATTCCTCTACAATGTACCATCAAACACTCCGTGGGTCAGACACACAGTGATTATTCCTCCACACGGTCCCATCAAACACTCCCGGGGTCAGACACAGTGTGAATCTCCCTCCACGCCGTCCCATCACGCACTCCCGGAGTCAGACACAGTGTGATAATTCCTCTACACGGTCCCATCAAACACTCCCGGGGTCAGACACAGAGTGAATATTCCTCTACACGTTCCCATCAAACACTCCCGGGGTCAGACCCAGAGTGATTATTCCTCTACACGGTCCCATCAAACACTCCCGGGGTCAGACACAGAGTGAATTTATATCCACACCGTCCCATCATACACTCCCGGGGTCAGACACAGAGTGATTATTCCTCTACACTGTACCATCAACCACTCCGTGGGTCAGACAGAGAGTGATTATTCCTCTACACGATCCCATCAAACACTCCCGGGGTCAGACACAGAGTGATTATTCCTATACACGGTACCAACAAACTCTCACGGGGTCAGACCCAGAGTGATTATTCCTCTACAGGGTCCCATCAAACACTCCGTGGGTCAGACACACAGTGATTATTTCTCTACACGGTCCCATCAAACACTCCCGGGGTCAGACACAGAGTGAATTTATCTCCGCACCGTCCCATCATAAACTCCCGGGGTCAGACACAGAGAGAATCTCGGTCCACACCGTCCCAAAACACACTCCCGGGTCAGACACAGACTGATTATTCCTCTGCACGGTCCCATCATACACTCCCGGGGTCAGACACAGAGTGATTATTCCTCTACACTGTACCATCAAACACTCCGTGGATCAGACACACAGTGATTATTCCTCTACACGGTCCCATCACACACTCCCGTGGTCAGACACAGAGTGATCATTCTTCTCACGGTCCCATCAAACACTCCCGGGGTCAGGCACAGTGTGAATCTCCCTAAAAGCCGTCCCATCACGCACTCCCGGAGTCAGACACAGTGTGATAATTCCTCTACACGGTCCCATCAAACACTCCCGGGGTCAGACACAGAGTGAATATTCCTCTACACGGTCCCATCAAACACTCCCGGGTTCAGACACAGAGTGAATTTATATCCACACCGTCCCAACATACACTCCCGGGGTCAGACACAGAGTGATTATTCCTCTACACTGTACCATCCAACACTCCCGTGGTCAAACACAGAGTGATTATTCCTCTACACGGTCCCATCAAACACTCCAGGGGTAAGACACAGTGTGAATCTCCCTCCACGCCGTCCCATCACGCACTCCCGGAGTCAGACACAGTGTGATAATTCCTCTACACGGTCCCATCAAACACTCCCGGGGTCAGACACAGAGTGAATATTCCTCTACACGGTCCCATCAAACACTCCCGGGGTCAGACACAGAGTGAATCTCCCTCCACACCGTCCCATCATACACTCCCGTTTTCAGACACAGTGTGATTATTCCTCTACATTGTCCCATCAAACACTCCCGGGGTCAGACACAGAGTGAATCTCCCTCACACACCGTCCCATCACACACTCCCGTTTTCAGACACAGTATGATTATTCCTCTGCAAGGTTCCATCAAACACTCACGGGGTCAGACACAGGGTGAATCTCCTTCCATACCGTCCCATCACACATTCCGAGGGTAAGACACAGAGTGATTATTCCTCTGCAGGGTCCCATCAAACATTCCCGGCGTCAGACACAGAGTGAATCTCCCTCCACACGGTCACATCACACACTCCCGGGGTCAGACACAGAGTGATTATTCCTCTACACGGTCCCACCACACTCTCCCGGGGTCAGACACAGAGTGATTATTCCTCTACACGGTCCCATCAAACACTCCCGGGGTCAGACAGAGTGTGATTATTCCTCTACACAGTCCCAACAAACACTCCCGGGGTCAGGCACAGAGTGATTATTCCTCTACACGGTCCCATCAAACAGTACCGGCGGTCAAACACATAGTGATTATTCCTCTACACCGTCCCCTCAAACTCTCCCGGGGTCAGACACAGAGTGAATCTCCCTCCACGCCGTCCCAAAACACACTCCCGGTTCAGACACAGACTGATTATTCCTCTGCACGGTCCCATCAAACACTCCCGGGGTCAGTCACAGAGTGAATCTCCCTCCACACGGTCACATCACACACTCCCGGGGTCAGACACAGAGTGATTATTCCTCTACACGGTCCCATCACACTCTCCCGGGGTCAGACACAGAGTGATTATTCCTCTACACGGTCCCATCAAACACTCCGTGGGTCAGACACAGTATGATTATTACTATCCACGGTCCCATCAAACACTCCCCGGGTCAGACACAGACTGAATCTCCCTCCACACCGTCCCATCACACACTCCCGTGGTCAGAGACAGAGTGATTATTCCTCTGCACGGTCCCATCAAACACTCCTGGGGGTCAGACACAGAGTGATTATTCCTCTACACGGTCCCATCAAACACTCCCGGGGTCAGCCACAGCGTGATTATTCCTCTACACGGTCCCATCAAACACTCCCGGGGTCAGACACAGAGTGATTCTCCCTCCACACCGTCCCAACACACACTCCCGTTTTCAGACACAGTGTGATTATTCCTCTACAAGGTTCCATCAAACACTCACGGGGTCAGACACAGGGTGAATCTCCTTTCATACCGTCCCATCCGACACTCCCAGGGTCAGACACAGGGTGATTAATCCTCTACACCGTCACATCACACACTCCCGTGGTCAAACACAGAGTGATTATTACTCTACACGGTCCCATCAAACACTCCAGGGGTCAGACACAGTGTGAATCTCCCTCCACGCCGTCCCATCACGCACTCCCGGAGTCAGACACAGTGTGATAATTCCTCTACACGGTCCCATCAAACACTCCCGGGGTCAGACACAGAGTGAATATTCCTCTACACGGTCCCATCAAACACTCCCGGGGTCAGACACAGAGTGAATCTCCCTCCACACCGTCCCATCATACACTCCCGTTTTCAGACACAGTGTGATTATTCCTCTACATTGTCCCATCAAACACTCCCGGGGTCAGACACAGAGTGAATCTCCCTCACACACCGTCCCATCACACACTCCCGTTTTCAGACACAGTATGATTATTCCTCTGCAAGGTTCCATCAAACACTCACGGGGTCAGACACAGGGTGAATCTCCTTCCATACCGTCCCATCACACATTCCGAGGGTAAGACACAGAGTGATTATTCCTCTGCAGGGTCCCATCAAACATTCCCGGCGTCAGACACAGAGTGAATCTCCCTCCACACGGTCACATCACACACTCCCGGGGTCAGACACAGAGTGATTATTCCTCTACACGGTCCCACCACACTCTCCCGGGGTCAGACACAGAGTGATTATTCCTCTACACGGTCCCATCAAACACTCCCGGGGTCAGACAGAGTGTGATTATTCCTCTACACTGTCCCAACAAACACTCCCGGGGTCAGGCACAGAGTGATTATTCCTCTACACGGTCCCATCAAACAGTACCGGCGGTCAAACACATAGTGATTATTCCTCTACACCGTCCCCTCAAACTCTCCCGGGGTCAGACACAGAGTGAATCTCCCTCCACGCCGTCCCAAAACACACTCCCGGTTCAGACACAGACTGATTATTCCTCTGCACGGTCCCATCAAACACTCCCGGGGTCAGTCACAGAGAGAATCTCCCTCCACACGGTCACATCACACACTCCCGGGGTCAGACACAGAGTGATTATTCCTCTACACGGTCCCATCACACTCTCCCGGGGTCAGACACAGAGTGATTATTCCTCTACACGGTCCCATCAAACACTCCGTGGGTCAGACACAGTATGATTATTACTATCCACGGTCCCATCAAACACTCCCCGGGTCAGACACAGACTGAATCTCCCTCCACACCGTCCCATCACACACTCCCGTGGTCAGAGACAGAGTGATTATTCCTCTGCACGGTCCCATCAAACACTCCTGGGGGTCAGACACAGAGTGATTATTCCTCTACACGGTCCCATCAAACACTCCCGGGGTCAGCCACAGCGTGATTATTCCTCTACACGGTCCCATCAAACACTCCCGGGGTCAGACACAGAGTGATTCTCCCTCCACACCGTCCCAACACACACTCCCGTTTTCAGACACAGTGTGATTATTCCTCTACAAGGTTCCATCAAACACTCACGGGGTCAGACACAGGGTGAATCTCCTTTCATACCGTCCCATCCGACACTCCCAGGGTCAGACACAGGGTGATTAATCCTCTACACCGTCACATCACACACTCCCGTGGTCAAACACAGAGTGATTATTACTCTACACGGTCCCATCAAACACTCCAGGGGTCAGACACAGTGTGAATCTCCCTCCACGCCGTCCCATCACGCACTCCCGGAGTCAGACACAGTGTGATTATTACTCTACACGGTCCCATCAAACACTCCCGTGGTCAGCCACAGCGTGATTATTCCTCTACACGGTCCCATCAAACACTCCCGGGGTCAGACACAGAGAGAATCTCCCTCCACACCGTCCCAACACACACTCCCGTTTTCAGACACAGTGTGATTATTTCTCTACAAGGTTCCATCAAACACTCACGGGGTCAGGCACAGGGTGAATCTCCTTTCATCCCGTCCCATCAGACACTCCCAGAGTCAGACACAGGGTGATTAATCCTCTACACCGTCACATCACACACTCCCGTGGTCAAACACAGAGTGATTATTCCTCTACACGGTCCCATCAAACACTCCAGGGGTCAGACACAGTGTGAATCTCCCTCCACGCCGTCCCATCACGCACTCCCGGAGTCAGACACAGTGTGATTATTCCTCTACACGGTCCCATCAAACACTCCCGGGGTCAGCCACAGCGTGATTATTCCTCTACACGGTCCCATCAAACACTCCCGGGGTCAGACACAGAGAGAATCTCCCTCCACACCGTCCCAACACACACTCCCGTTTTCAGACACAGTGTGATTATTTCTCTACAAGGTTCCATCCAACACTCACGGGGTCAGACACAGGGTGAATCTCCTTTCATACCGTCCCATCAGACACTCCCAAGGTCAGACACAGGGTGATTAATCCTCTACACCGTCACATCACACACTCCCGTGGTCAAACACAGAGTGATTATTCCTCTACACGGTCCCATCAAACACTCCAGGGGTCAGACACAGTGTGAATCTCCCTCCACGCCGTCCCATCACGCACTCCCGGAGTCAGACACAGTGTGATAATTCCTCTACAGGGTCCCATCAAACACTCCCGGGATCAGACACACAGTGATTATTCCTCTACACGGTCCCATCAAACACTCCCGGGATCAGACACAGAGTGATTATTCCTCTACACGGTCCCATCAAACACTCCCGGGGTCAGACACAGAGTGAATTTATCTCCACACCGTCCCATCATACACTCCCGCGGTTCAGACACAGAGTGATTATTTCTCTACACTGTACCATCAAACACTCCGTGGGTCAGACAGAGAGTGATTATTCCTCTACACGATCCCATCAAACACTCCCGGGGTCAGACACAGAGTGATTATTCCTCTACACGGTCCCATCAAACACTCCCGGGGTCAGACACAGAGTGAATTTATCTCCACACCGTCCCATCATACACTCCCGCGGTTCAGACACAGAGTGATTATTCCTCTACACGGTCCCATCAAACACTCCCGGGGTCAGACACAGAGTGAATTTATATCCACACCGTCCCATCATACACGCCCGGGGTCAGACACAGAGTGAATCTCCCTCTACACGGTCCAATCAAACACTCCCGGGGTCAGCCACAGCGTGATTATTCCTCTACACGGTCCCATCAAACACTCCCGGGGTCAGACACAGAGTGATTCTCCCTCCACACCGTCCCAACACACACTCCCGTTTTCAGACACAGTGTGATTATTCCTCTACAAGGTTCCATCAAACACTCACGGGGTCAGACACAGGGTGAATCTCCTTTCATACCGTCCCATCCGACACTCCCAGGGTCAGACACAGGGTGATTAATCCTCTACACCGTCACATCACACACTCCCGTGGTCAAACACAGAGTGATTATTACTCTACACGGTCCCATCAAACACTCCAGGGGTCAGACACAGTGTGAATCTCCCTCCACGCCGTCCCATCACGCACTCCCGGAGTCAGACACAGTGTGATAATTCCTCTACACGGTCCCATCAAACACTCCCGGGGTCAGACACAGAGTGAATATTCCTCTACACGGTCCCATCAAACACTCCCGGGGTCAGACACAGAGTGAATCTCCCTCCACACCGTCCCATCATACACTCCCGTTTTCAGACACAGTGTGATTATTCCTCTACATTGTCCCATCAAACACTCCCGGGGTCAGACACAGAGTGAATCTCCCTCACACACCGTCCCATCACACACTCCCGTTTTCAGACACAGTATGATTATTCCTCTGCAAGGTTCCATCAAACACTCACGGGGTCAGACACAGGGTGAATCTCCTTCCATACCGTCCCATCACACATTCCGAGGGTAAGACACAGAGTGATTATTCCTCTGCAGGGTCCCATCAAACATTCCCGGCGTCAGACACAGAGTGAATCTCCCTCCACACGGTCACATCACACACTCCCGGGGTCAGACACAGAGTGATTATTCCTCTACACGGTCCCACCACACTCTCCCGGGGTCAGACACAGAGTGATTATTCCTCTACACGGTCCCATCAAACACTCCCGGGGTCAGACAGAGTGTGATTATTCCTCTACACTGTCCCAACAAACACTCCCGGGGTCAGGCACAGAGTGATTATTCCTCTACACGGTCCCATCAAACAGTACCGGCGGTCAAACACATAGTGATTATTCCTCTACACCGTCCCCTCAAACTCTCCCGGGGTCAGACACAGAGTGAATCTCCCTCCACGCCGTCCCAAAACACACTCCCGGTTCAGACACAGACTGATTATTCCTCTGCACGGTCCCATCAAACACTCCCGGGGTCAGTCACAGAGAGAATCTCCCTCCACACGGTCACATCACACACTCCCGGGGTCAGACACAGAGTGATTATTCCTCTACACGGTCCCATCACACTCTCCCGGGGTCAGACACAGAGTGAATTTATATCCACACCGTCCCATCATACACGCCCGGGGTCAGACACAGAGTGAATCTCCCTCTACACGGTCCAATCAAACACTCCCGGGGTCAGCCACAGCGTGATTATTCCTCTACACGGTCCCATCAAACACTCCCGGGGTCAGACACAGAGTGATTCTCCCTCCACACCGTCCCAACACACACTCCCGTTTTCAGACACAGTGTGATTATTCCTCTACAAGGTTCCATCAAACACTCACGGGGTCAGACACAGGGTGAATCTCCTTTCATACCGTCCCATCCGACACTCCCAGGGTCAGACACAGGGTGATTAATCCTCTACACCGTCACATCACACACTCCCGTGGTCAAACACAGAGTGATTATTACTCTACACGGTCCCATCAAACACTCCAGGGGTCAGACACAGTGTGAATCTCCCTCCACGCCGTCCCATCACGCACTCCCGGAGTCAGACACAGTGTGATAATTCCTCTACACGGTCCCATCAAACACTCCCGGGGTCAGACACAGAGTGAATATTCCTCTACACGGTCCCATCAAACACTCCCGGGGTCAGACACAGAGTGAATCTCCCTCTACACCGTCCCATCATACACTCCCGTTTTCAGACACAGTGTGATTATTCCTCTACATTGTCCCATCAAACACTCCCGGGGTCAGACACAGAGTGAATCTCCCTCACACACCGTCCCATCACACACTCCCGTTTTCAGACACAGTATGATTATTCCTCTGCAAGGTTCCATCAAACACTCACGGGGTCAGACACAGGGTGAATCTCCTTCCATACCGTCCCATCACACATTCCGAGGGTAAGACACAGAGTGATTATTCCTCTGCAGGGTCCCATCAAACATTCCCGGCGTCAGACACAGAGTGAATCTCCCTCCACACGGTCACATCACACACTCCCGGGGTCAGACACAGAGTGATTATTCCTCTACACGGTCCCACCACACTCTCCCGGGGTCAGACACAGAGTGATTATTCCTCTACACGGTCCCATCAAACACTCCCGGGGTCAGACAGAGTGTGATTATTCCTCTACACTGTCCCAACAAACACTCCCGGGGTCAGGCACAGAGTGATTATTCCTCTACACGGTCCCATCAAACAGTACCGGCGGTCAAACACATAGTGATTATTCCTCTACACCGTCCCCTCAAACTCTCCCGGGGTCAGACACAGAGTGAATCTCCCTCCACGCCGTCCCAAAACACACTCCCGGTTCAGACACAGACTGATTATTCCTCTGCACGGTCCCATCAAACACTCCCGGGGTCAGTCACAGAGAGAATCTCCCTCCACACGGTCACATCACACACTCCCGGGGTCAGACACAGAGTGATTATTCCTCTACACGGTCCCATCACACTCTCCCGGGGTCAGACACAGAGTGATTATTCCTCTACACGGTCCCATCAAACACTCCGTGGGTCAGACACAGTATGATTATTACTATCCACGGTCCCATCAAACACTCCCCGGGTCAGACACAGACTGAATCTCCCTCCACACCGTCCCATCACACACTCCCGTGGTCAGAGACAGAGTGATTATTCCTCTGCACGGTCCCATCAAACACTCCTGGGGGTCAGACACAGAGTGATTATTCCTCTACACGGTCCCATCAAACACTCCCGGGGTCAGCCACAGCGTGATTATTCCTCTACACGGTCCCATCAAACACTCCCGGGGTCAGACACAGAGTGATTCTCCCTCCACACCGTCCCAACACACACTCCCGTTTTCAGACACAGTGTGATTATTCCTCTACAAGGTTCCATCAAACACTCACGGGGTCAGACACAGGGTGAATCTCCTTTCATACCGTCCCATCCGACACTCCCAGGGTCAGACACAGGGTGATTAATCCTCTACACCGTCACATCACACACTCCCGTGGTCAAACACAGAGTGATTATTACTCTACACGGTCCCATCAAACACTCCAGGGGTCAGACACAGTGTGAATCTCCCTCCACGCCGTCCCATCACGCACTCCCGGAGTCAGACACAGTGTGATTATTACTCTACACGGTCCCATCAAACACTCCCGTGGTCAGCCACAGCGTGATTATTCCTCTACACGGTCCCATCAAACACTCCCGGGGTCAGACACAGAGAGAATCTCCCTCCACACCGTCCCAACACACACTCCCGTTTTCAGACACAGTGTGATTATTTCTCTACAAGGTTCCATCAAACACTCACGGGGTCAGACACAGGGTGAATCTCCTTTCATCCCGTCCCATCAGACACTCCCAGAGTCAGACACAGGGTGATTAATCCTCTACACCGTCACATCACACACTCCCGTGGTCAAACACAGAGTGATTATTCCTCTACACGGTCCCATCAAACACTCCAGGGGTCAGACACAGTGTGAATCTCCCTCCACGCCGTCCCATCACGCACTCCCGGAGTCAGACACAGTGTGATTATTCCTCTACACGGTCCCATCAAACACTCCCGGGGTCAGCCACAGCGTGATTATTCCTCTACACGGTCCCATCAAACACTCCCGGGGTCAGACACAGAGAGAATCTCCCTCCACACCGTCCCAACACACACTCCCGTTTTCAGACACAGTGTGATTATTTCTCTACAAGGTTCCATCCAACACTCACGGGGTCAGACACAGGGTGAATCTCCTTTCATACCGTCCCATCAGACACTCCCAAGGTCAGACACAGGGTGATTAATCCTCTACACCGTCACATCACACACTCCCGTGGTCAAACACAGAGTGATTATTCCTCTACACGGTCCCATCAAACACTCCAGGGGTCAGACACAGTGTGAATCTCCCTCCACGCCGTCCCATCACGCACTCCCGGAGTCAGACACAGTGTGATAATTCCTCTACAGGGTCCCATCAAACACTCCCGGGATCAGACACACAGTGATTATTCCTCTACACGGTCCCATCAAACACTCCCGGGATCAGACACAGAGTGATTATTCCTCTACACGGTCCCATCAAACACTCCCGGGGTCAGACACAGAGTGAATTTATCTCCACACCGTCCCATCATACACTCCCGCGGTTCAGACACAGAGTGATTATTTCTCTACACTGTACCATCAAACACTCCGTGGGTCAGACAGAGAGTGATTATTCCTCTACACGATCCCATCAAACACTCCCGGGGTCAGACACAGAGTGATTATTCCTCTACACGGTCCCATCAAACACTCCCGGGGTCAGACACAGAGTGATTATTCCTCTACAATGTACCATCAAACACTCCGTGGGTCAGACACACAGTGATTATTCCTCTACACGGTCCCATCATACACTCCCGGGGTCAGACACAGTGTGAATCTCCCTCCACGCCGTCCCATCACGCACTCCCGGAGTCAGACACAGTGTGATAATTCCTCTACACGGTCCCATCAAACACTCCCGGGGTCAGACACAGAGTGAATATTCCTCTACACGGTCCCATCAAACACTCCCGGGGTCAGACCCAGAGTGATTATTCCTCTACACTGTACCATCAACCACTCCGTGGGTCAGACAGAGAGTGATTATTCCTCTTCACGATCCCATCAAACACTCCCGGGGTCAGACACAGAGTGATTATTCCTATACACGGTACCAACAAACTCTCACGGGGTCAGACCCAGAGTGATTATTCCTCTGCAGGGTCCCATCAAACACTCCGTTGATCAGACACACAGTGATTATATCTCTACACGGTCCCATCAAACACTCCCGGGGTCAGACACAGAGTGAATTTATCTCCGCACCGTCCCATCATTCACTCCCGGGGTCAGACACAGAGAGAATCTCCGTCCACACCGTCCCAAAACACACTCCCGGGTCAGACACAGACTGATTATTCCTCTGCACGGTCTCATCATACACGCCCGGGGTCAGACACAGAGTGATTATTCCTCTACACTGTACCATCAAACACTCCGTGGATCAGACACACAGTGATTATTCCTCTACACGGTCCCATCACATACTCCCGTGGTCAGACTCAGAGTGATCATTCTTCTCACGGTCCCATCAAACACTCCCGGGGTCAGGCACAGTGTGAATCTCCCTCCACGCCGTCCCATCACGCACTCCCGGAGTCAGACACAGTGTGATAATTCCTCTACACGGTCCCATCAAACACTCCCGGGGTCAGACACAGAGTGAATATTCCTCTACACGGTCCCATCAAACACTCCCGGGTTCAGACACAGAGTGAATTTATATCCACACCGTCCCAACATACACTCCCGGGGTCAGACACAGAGTGATTATTCCTCTACACTGTACCATCCAACACTCCCGTGGTCAAACACAGAGTGATTATTCCTCTACACGGTCCCATCAAACACTCCAGGGGTAAGACACAGTGTGAATCTCCCTCCACGCCGTCCCATCACGCACTCCCGGAGTCAGACACAGTGTGATAATTCCTCTACGCGGTCCCATCAAACACTCCCGGGGTCAGACACAGAGTGAATATTCCTCTACACGGTCCCATCAAACAATCCCGGGGTCAGACACAGAGTGATTTTTCCTCTACACGGTCCCCTCAAACATTCCCGGGGTCAGACACAGAGTGATTATTCCTATACACGGTACCAACAAACTCTCACGGGGTCAGACCCAGAGTGATTATTCCTCTACAGGGTCCCATCAACCACTCCGTGGGTCAGACAGAGAGTGATTATTCCTCTACACGATCCCATCACACACTCCCGGGGTCAGACACAGAGTGATTATTCCTCTACACGGTCCCATCAAACTCTCCCGGGGTCAGACACAGAGTGATTATTCCTCTACAATGTACCATCAAACACTCCGTGGGTCGGACACAGAGTGATTATTCCTCTACACGGTTCCATCAAACTCTCCCGGGGTCAGACACAGAGTGAATTTATATCCGCACCGTCCCATCATACACTCCCGGGGTCAGACACAGAGAGAATCTCCGTCCACACCGTCCCAAAACACACTCCCGGGTCAGACGCAGACTGATTATTCCTCTGCACGGTCCCATCATACACTCCCGGGGTCAGACACAGAGTGATTATTCCTCTACACTGTACCATCAAACACTCCGTGGATCAGACACACAGTGATTATTCCTCTACACGGTCCCATCACACACTCCCGTGGTCAGACACAGAGTGATCATTCTTCTCACGGTCCCATCAAACACTCCCGGGGTCAGACACAGAGTGATTATTCCTCTACACGGTCCCATCACACACGCCCGGGGTCAGACACAGAGTGATTATTCCTCTACACGGTCCCATCACACACGCCCGGGGTCTGGCACAGAATGATACTCCCGCCACACTGTCCCATCTCACGCTCCCGGGGTCAGACAAAGAGTGAATCTCCCTACACACCGTCCATCACACACTCCCGTCGTCAGACACAGTATGATTATTCCTCTCCACGGTCCCATCAAACACTCCCGGGTTCAGACACAGAGTGATTATTCCTCTACACGGTCCCATCACACACGCCCGGGGTCTGACACCGGATGATACTCCCGCCACACTGTCCCATCAAACGCTCCCGGGGTCAAACACAGAGTGAATCTTCCTCTACACAGCCCATCAAACACTCCCGGTGTCAGGCACAGAGTGAAATTTATATCCACACCGTCCCATCATACTCTCCCGTGGTCAGACACAGAGTGAATCTCCCTCCACGCCGTCCCATCACACACTCCCGGGGTCAGACACAGAGAGATTATTCCTCTACACGGTCCCGTCAAACACTGCCGGGGTCAGACACAGAGTGTTTTTATATCCACACCGTCCCATCTTACTCTCCCGGGGTCAGACACAGAGTGATTATTCCTCTACACTGTACCATCAAACACTCCGTGGGTCAGACACACAGTGATTATTCCTCTACACGGTCCCATCAAACACTCCCGGGGTCAGACACAGAGTGATTATTCCTCTGCAAGGTCCCATTAAACACTCCCGGGGTTAGACACAGAGTGAATTTATATCCACACCGTCCCATCATACTCTCCCCGGTCAGACACAGAGTGAATCTCCCTCCACACCGTCCCATCACACACTCCCGTGGTCAGACACAGAGTGATTATTCCTCTACACGGTCCCATCAAACACTCCCGGGGTCAGACACACAGTGATTATTCCTCTACACGTCCCATCACACACTCCCGGGTTCAGACACAGAGAGATTATTCCTCTACACGGTCCCATCACACACTCACGGGGTCAGACTCAGAGTGATTATTCCTCTGCACGGTCTCAACAAACACTCCCGGTGTCAGACACAGTATGAATCTCCTTCCACACCGTCCCATCACACTCTCCCGGGGTCAGACACAGAGTGATTATTCCTCTGCACTGTCCCAACAAACACTCCCGGGGTCAGACACAGAGTGATTTTTTCCTCTGCACGGTCCCATCAAACACTCCCGGGGTCAGACACAGAGTGAGTCTCCCTCCACACCGTCCCATCACACACACCCGGAATCATGCTCAGAGTGATTATTCCTCTACACAGTTCCATCAAACACTCCCGGGGCCAGACACAGAGAGAATTTATATCCACACCGTCCCATCATACTCTCCCGTGGTCAGACACAGAGTGAATCTCCCTCCTCACCGTCCCATCACACACTCCCGTGGTCAGACGCAGAGTGATTATTCCTCTACACGGTCCCATCAAACACTCCCGGGGTCAGACACAGAGTGAGTCTCCCTCCACACCGTCCCATCACACAAACCCGGAATCATGCTCAGAGTGATTATTCCTCTACACAGTTCCATCAAACACTCCCGGGGCCAGACACAGAGTGAATTTATATCCACACCGTCCCATCATACTCTCCCGTGGTCAGACACAGAGTGAATCTCCCTCCACACCGTCCCATCACACACTCCCGTGGTCAGACGCAGAGTGATTACTCCTCTACACGGTCCCATCAAACACTCCCGGGGTCAGACACAGAGTGAATTTATATCCACACCGTCCCATCATACTCTCCCGTGGTCAGCCACAGAGTGAATCTCCCTCCACACCGTCCCATCACACACTCCCGTGGTCAGAGGCAGAGTGATTATTCCTCTACACGGTCCCATCAAACACTCCCGGTGTCAGACAAAGAGTGAATCTCCCTACACACCGTCCCATCATACACTCCCGTGTTCAGACACAGTATGATTATTCCTCTCCACGGTCCCATCAAACACTCCCGGGGTCAGACACAGACTGAATCTCCCTCCACACCGTCCCATTACACACTCCCGTGGTCAGAGACAGAGTGATTATTCCTCTACACGTTCCATTCAAACACTCCCGGGGGTCAGACACAGAGCGATTATTCCTCTACACGATAACATCAAACAAACAGTGGGTCAGACACACAGTGATTATTCCTCTACACAGTCCCATCAAACACTCCCGGGGTCAGACACAGTGTGAATCTCCTTCCACACCGTCCCATCACACTCTCCCGGGGTCAGACACAGAGTGATTATTCCTCTACACAGTCCCATCAAACACTCCCGGGGTCAGACACAGAGTGAATTTATATCCAAACCGTCCCAACATACACTCCCGGGGCCAGACACAGAGTGAATTTATATCCACACCGTCCCATCATACTCTCCCGTGGTCAGACACAGAGTGAATCTCCCTCCACACCGTCCCATCACACACTCCCGTGGTCAGACGCAGAGTGATTATTCCTCTACACGGTCCCATCAAACACTCCCGGGGCCAGACACAGAGTGAATTTATATCCACACCGTCCCATCATACTCTCCCGTGGTCAGACACAGAGTGAATCTCCCTCCACACCGTCCCAACACACACTCCCGTGGTCAGACGCAGAGTGATTATTCCTCTACACGGTCCCATCAAACACTCCCGGTGTCAGACAAAGAGTGAATCTCCCTACACACCGTCCCATCATACACTCCCGTGTTCAGACACAGTATGATTATTCCTCTCCACGGTCCCATCAAACACTCCCGGGGTCAGACACAGACTGAATCTCCCTCCACACCGTCCCATTACACACTCCCGTGGTCAGAGACAGAGTGATTATTCCTCTACACGTTCCATTCAAACACTCCCGGGGGTCAGACACAGAGCGATTATTCCTCTACACGATAACATCAAACACACAGTGGGTCAGACACACAGTGATTATTCCTCTACACGGTCCCATCAAACACTCCCGGGGTCAGACACAGTGTGAATCTCCTTCCACACCGTCCCATCACACTCTCCCGGGGTCAGACACAGAGTGATTATTCCTCTACACAGTCCCATCAAACACTCCCGGGGTCAGACACAGAGTGAATTTATATCCAAACCGTCCCATCATACTCTCCCGGGTTCAGACACAGAGTGATTATTCCTCTACACTGTACCATCAAACACTCCGTGGGTCAGACACACAATGATTATTCCTCTACACCGTCACATCAAACACTCCCGGGGTCAGACTCAGAGTGATTATTCCTCTACAAGGTCCCATCAAACACTCTCGTGGTCAGACACAGAGTGAATTTATATCCACACCGTCCCATCATACGCTCCCGGGGTCAGACACAGAGTGATTATTCCTCTACACTGTACCATCAAACACTCCGTGGGTCAGACACAGAGTGATGATTCCTGTACATGGTCCCATCAAACACTCCCGGGGTCAGACACAGAGTGATTTTTCCTCTGCACGGTCCCATCAAGCACTGCCGGGATCAGACACAGTCTCCCTCCACACCGTCCCATCACACTCCCCCGGGGTCAGACACAGAGTGATTATTCCTCAACACGGTCCCATCAAACACTCCCGGGGTCAGACACAGAGTGATTATTCCTCTACACGGTCCCATCAAACACTCCCGGGGTCAGACACAGAGTGATTATTCCTCTACACGGTCCCATCAAACACTCCCGGGGTCAGACACAGAGTGAATTTATATCCACACCGTCCCATCATACGCTTCCGGGGTCAGACACAGCGTGATTATTCCTCTACACTGTACCATCAAACACTCCGTGGGTCAGACACAGAGTGATTATTCCTCTACACGATCCCATCAAACACTCCCGGGGTCAGACACAGAGTGATTATTCCCCTACACGGTCCCATCAAACACTCCCGGGGTCAGACACAGAGTGATTATTCCTCTACACGGTCCCATCAAACACTCCCGGGGTCAGACACAGAGTGAATTTATATCCACACCGTCCCATCATACGCTTCCGGGGTCAGACACAGGGTGATTATTCCTCTACACTGTACCATCAAACACTCCGTGGGTCAGACACAGAGTGATTATTCCTCTACACGATCCCATCAAACACTCCCTGGGTCAGACACAGAGTGATTATTGCTCTACACGGTCCCATCAAGCACTCCCGGGATCAGACACAGATTGAGTCTCCCTCCACACCGTCCCATCACACATTCCCGGTGTCAGACACAGAGAGATTATTCCTCTACACGGTCCCATCAAACACTCCCGGGGTCAGACACAGAGTGAATTTATATCCACACCGTCCCATCATACGCTTCCGGGGTCAGACACAGGGTGATTATTCCTCTACACTGTACCATCAAACACTCCGTGGGTCAGACACAGAGTGATTATTCCTCTACACGATCCCATCAAACACTCCCTGGGTCAGGCACAGAGTGATTATTGCTCTACACGGTCCCATCAAACTCTCCCGGGGTCAGACACAGAGTGAGTCTCCCTCCACACAGTCCCATCACACTCCCCCGGGGTCAGACACTGAGTGATTTTTCCTCTGCACGGTCCCATCAAGCACTCCCGGGATCAGACACAGAGTGAGTCTCCCTCCACACCGTCCCATCACTCACACCCGGAATCATGCTCAGAGTGATTATTCCTCTACACAGTTCCATCAAACACTCCCGGGGCCAGACACAGAGTGAATCTATATCCACACCGTCCCATCATACTCTCCCGTGGTCAGACACAGAGTGAATCTCCCTCCACACCGTCCCATCACACTCCCCCGGGGTCAGACACAGAGTGATTATTCCTCTACACTGTCCCAACAAACACTCCCGGGGTCAGACACAGAGTGAATTTATATCCACACCGTCCCATCATACACTCCCGGGGTCAGACACAGAGTGATTATTCCTCTACACTGTACCATCAAACACTCCGTGTGTCAGACATACAATGATTATTCCTCTACACGGACCCATCAAACACTCCCGGGGTCAGACACAGAGTGATTATTCCTCTACACGGTCCCATCAAACACTCCCGGTGTCAGACACAGAGAGATTATTCCTCTACACGGTCCCAAGAAACACTCCCGGTGTCAGACACAGTGTGAATCTCCTTCCACACCGTCCCATCACACTCCCCCGGGGTCAGACACAGAGTGATTATTCCTCTACACGGTCCCATCAAACACTCCGGGGGTCAGACACAGAGTGAATTTATATCCACACCGTCCCATCATACACTCCCGGGGTCAGACACAGAGTGATTATTCCTCTACACTGTACCATCAAACACTCCGTGTGTCAGCCATACAGTGATTATTCCTCTACACGGACCCATCAAACACTCCCGGGGTCAGACACAGAGTGATTATTCCTCTACACGGTCCCATCAAACACTCCCGGGGTCAGACACAGAGTGATTATTCCTCTACACGGTCCCATCAAACACTCCCGGGGTCAGACACAGAGTGAATTTATATCCACACCGTCCCATCATACGCTTCCGGGGTCAGACACAGCGTGATTATTCCTCTACACTGTACCATCAAACACTCCGTGGGTCAGACACAGAGTGATTATTCCTCTACACGATCCCATCAAACACTCCCGGGGTCAGACACAGAGTGATTATTCCCCTACACGGTCCCATCAAACACTCCCGGGGTCAGACACAGAGTGATTATTCCTCTACACGGTCCCATCAAACACTCCCGGGGTCAGACACAGAGTGAATTTATATCCACACCGTCCCATCATACGCTTCCGGGGTCAGACACAGGGTGATTTTTCCTCTGCACGTTCCCATCAAACACTCCCGGGGTCAGACACAGAGTAAGTCTCCCTCCACACCATCCCATCACACACTCCCGTTATCAGACTCAGAGTGATTATTCCTCTACACGGTCCCATCAAACACTCCCGGGGTCAGACACAGAGTGAATTTATATCCACACCGTCCCATCATACTCTCCCGGGGTCAGACACAGAGTGAATCTCCCTCCACATCGTTCCATCACACACTCCCGTGGTCAGACACAGTGTGATTATTCCTCTACACGGTCCCATCAAACACTCCCTGGGTCAGACAACGAGTGAATCTCCCTACACACCGTCCCATCACACACTCCCGTCGTCAGACACAGAGTGATTATTCCTCTACACTGTACCATCAAACACTCCGTGTGTCAGACATACAGTGATTATTCCTCTACACGGTCCCATCAAACACTCCCGGGGTCAGACACAGAGTGAATTTATATCCACACCGTCCCATCATACTCTCCCGGGGTCAGACACAGAGTGAATCTCCCTCCACACCTTTCCATCACACACTCCCGTGGTCAGACACAGTGTGATTATTCCTCTACACGGTCCCATCTAACACTCCCTGGGTCAGACAACGAGTGAATCTCCCTACACACCGTCCCATCACACACTCCCGTCGTCAGACACAGAGTGATTATTCCTCTACACTGTACCATCAAACACTCCGTGTGTCAGACATACAGTGATTATTCCTCTACACGGACCCATCAAACACTCCCGGGGTCAGACACAGAGTGATTATTCCTCTACACGGTCCCATCAAACACTCCCGGGGTCAGACACAGAGTGAATTTATATCCACACCGTCCCATCATACGCTTCCGGGGTCAGACACAGCGTGATTATTCCTCTACACTGTACCATCAAACACTCCGTGGGTCAGACACAGAGTGATTATTCCTCTACACGATCCCATCAAACACTCCCGGGGTCAGACACAGAGTGATTATTCCCCTACACGGTCCCATCAAACACTCCCGGGGTCAGACACAGAGTGAATTTATATCCACACCGTCCCATCATACGCTTCCGGGGTCAGACACAGGGTGATTATTCCTCTACACTGTACCATCAAACACTCCGTGGGTCAGACACAGTGTGATTATTCCTCTACACGATCCCATCAAACACTCCCTGGGTCAGGCACAGAGTGATTATTGCTCTACACGGTCCCATCAAACACTCCCGGGGTCAGACACAGAGTGATTTTTCCTCTGCACGTTCCCATCAAACACTCCCGGGGTCAGACACAGAGTGAGTCTCCCTCCACACCGTCCCATCACACACTCCCGTTATCAGACTCAGAGAGATTATTCCTCTACACGGTCCCATCAAACACTCCCGGGGTCAGACACAGAGTGAATTTATATCCACACCGTCCCATCATACTCTCCCGGGGTCAGACACAGAGTGAATCTCCCTCCACACCGTTCCATCACACACTCCCGTGGACAGACACAGTGTGATTATTCCTCTACACGGTCCCATCAAACACTCCCTGGGTCAGACAACGAGTGAATCTCCCTACACACCGTCCCATCACACACTCCCGTCGTCAGACACAGAGTGATTATTCCTCTACACTGTACCATCAAACACTCCGTGTGTCAGACATACAGTGATTATTCCTCTACACGGACCCATCAAACACTCCCGGGGTCAGACACAGAGTGATTATTCCTCTACACGGTCCCATCAAACACTCCCGGGGTCAGACACAGAGTGATTATTCCTCTACACGGTCCCATCAAACACTCCCGGGGTCAGACACAGAGTGAATTTATATCCACACCGTCCCATCATACGCTTCCGGGGTCAGACACAGCGTGATTATTCCTCTACACTGTACCATCAAACACTCCGTGGGTCAGACACAGAGTGATTATTCCTCTACACGATCCCATCAAACACTCCCGGGGTCAGACACAGAGTGATTATTCCCCTACACGGTCCCATCAAACACTCCCGGGGTCAGACACAGAGGGATTATTCCTCTACACGGTCCCATCAAACACTCCCGGGGTCAGACACAGAGTGAATTTATATCCACACCGTCCCATCATACGCTTCCGGGGTCAGACACAGGGTGATTATTCCTCTACACTGTACCATCAAACACTCCGTGGGTCAGACACAGAGTGATTATTCCTCTACACGATCCCATCAAACACTCCCTGGGTCAGACACAGAGTGATTATTGCTCTACACGGTCCCATCAAGCACTCCCGGGATCAGACACAGAGTGAGTCTCCCTCCACACCGTCCCATCACACATTCCCGGTGTCAGACACAGAGAGATTATTCCTCTACACGGTCCCAAGAAACACTCCCGGTGTCAGACACAGTGTGAATCTCCTTCCACACCGTCCCATCACACTCCCCCGGGGTCAGACACAGAGTGATTATTCCTCTACACTGTCCCAACAAACACTCCCGGGGTCAGACACAGAGTGAATTTATATCCACACCGTCCCATCATACACTCCCGGGGTCAGACACAGAGTGATTATTCCTCTACACTGTACCATCAAACACTCCGTGTGTCAGACATACAGTGATTATTCCTCTACATGGACCCATCAAACACTCCCGGGGTCAGACACAGAGTGATTATTCCTCTACACGGTCCCATCAAACACTCCCGGTGTCAGACACCGAGAGATTATTCCTCTACACGGTCCCAAGAAACACTCCCGGTGTCAGACACAGTGTAAATCTCCTTCCACACCGTCCCATCACACTCCCCCGGGGTCAGACACAGAGTGATTATTCCTCTACACGGTCCCATCAAACACTCCCGGGGTCAGACACAGAGTGAATTTATATCCACACCGTCCCATCATACACTCCCGTGGTCAGACACAGAGTGAATCTCCCTCCACACCGTTCCATCACACACTCCCGTGGTCAGACACAGTGTGATTATTCCTCTACACGGTCCCATCAAACACTCCCTGGGTCAGACAACGAGTGAATCTCCCTACACACCGTCCCATCACACACTCCCGTCGTCAGACACAGTATGATTATTCCTCTCCACGGTCCCATCAAACACTCCCGGGGTCAGACACTGTGTGAATCTCCTTCCACATCGTCCCATCACACTCCCCCGGGGTCAGACACAGAGTGATTATTCCTCTACACGGTCCCATCAAACACTCCCGGGGTCAGACACAGCGTGATTATTCCTCTACACTGTACCATCAAACACTCCGTGGGTCAGACACAGAGTGATTATTCCTCTACACGATCCCATCAAACACTCCCTGGGTCAGGCACAGAGTGATTATTGCTCTACACGGTCCCATCAAACACTCCCGGGGTCAGACACAGAGTGATTTTTCCTCTACACGGTCCCATCAAACACTCCCGGGGTCAGACACAGAGTGATTATTCCTCTACACGGTCCCATCAAACACTCCCGGGGTCAGACACAGAGTGATTATTCCTCTACACGGTCCCATCAAACCCTCCCGGGGTCAGCCACAGAGTGAATTTATATCCACACCGTCCCATCATACGCTTCCGTGGTCAGACACAGCGTGATTACTCCTCTACACTGTACCATCAAACACTCCGTGGGTCAGACACAGAGTGATTATTCCTCTACACGATCCCATCAAACACTCCCGGGGTCAGACACAGAGTGATTATTGCTCTACACGGTCCCATCAAACACTCCCGGGGTCAGACACAGAGTGAATTTATATCCACACCGTCCCATCATACGCTTCCGGGGTCAGACACAGGGTGATTATTCCTCTACACTGTACCATCAAACACTCCGTGGGTCAGACACAGAGTGATTATTCCTCTACACGATCCCATCAAACACTCCCTGGGTCAGGCACAGAGTGATTATTGCTCTACACGGTCCCATCAAACACTCCCGGGGTCAGACACAGAGTGAATCTATATACACACCGTCCCATCATACTCTCCCGGGGTCAGACACAGAGTGAATCTCCCTCCACACCGTTCCATCACACACTCCCGTGGTCAGACACAGTGTGATTATTCCTCTACACGGTCCCATCAAACACTCCCTGGGTCAGACAACGAGTGAATCTCCCTACACACCGTCCCATCACACACTCCCGTCGTCAGACACAGTATGATTATTCCTCTCCACGGTCCCATCAAACACTCCCGGGGTCAGACACTGTGTGAATCTCCTTCCACACCGTCCCATCACACTCCCCCGGGGTCAGACACAGAGTGATTATTCCTCTACACGGTCCCATCAAACACTCCCGGGGTCAGACACAGCGTGATTATTCCTCTACACTGTACCATCAAACACTCCGTGGGTCAGACACAGAGTGATTATTCCTCTACACTATCCCATCAAACACTCCCTGGGTCAGGCACAGAGTGATTATTGCTCTACACGGTCCCATCAAACACTCCCGGGGTCAGACACAGAGTGATTTTTCCTCTACACGGTCCCATCAAACACTCCCGGGGTCAGACACAGAGTGATTATTCCTCAACACGGTCCCATCAAACACTCCCGGGGTCAGACACAGAGTGATTTTTCCTCTGCACGTTCCCATCAAAAACTCCCGGGGTCATACACAGAGTGAGTCTCCCTCCACACCGTCCCATCACACACTCCCTTTATCAGACTCAGAGTGATTATTCCTCTACACGGTCCCATCAAACACTCCCGGGGTCAGACACAGAGTGAATTTATATCCACACCGTCCCATCATACTCTCCCGGGGTCAGACACAGAGTGAATCTCCCTCCACACCGTTCCATCACACACTCCCGTGGTCAGACACAGTGTGATTATTCCTCTACACGGTCCCATCAAACACTCCCTGGGTCAGACAACGAGTGAATCTCCCTACACACCGTCCCATCACACACTCCCGTCGTCAGACACAGTATGATTATTCCTCTCCACGGTCCCATCAAACACTCCCGGGGTCAGACACTGTGTGAATCTCCTTCCACACCGTCCCATCACACTCCCCCGGGGTCAGACACAGAGTGATTATTCCTCTACACGGTCCCATCAAACACTCCCCGGGTCAGACACAGCGTGATTATTCCTCTCCACGGTCCCATCAAACACTCCCGGGGTCAGACACTGTGTGAATCTCCTTCCACACCGTCCCATCACACTCCCCCGGGGTCAGACACAGAGTGATTATTCCTCTACACTATACCATCAAACACTCCGTGGGTCAGACACAGAGTGATTATTCCTCTACACGATCCCATCAAACACTCCCGGGGTCAGACACAGAGTGATTTTTCCTCTACACGGTCCCATCAAACACTCCCGGGGTCAGACACAGAGTGATTATTCCTCAACACCGTCCCATGAAACACTCCCGGGGTCAGACACAGAGTGATTTTTCCTCTGCACGGTCCCATCAAACACTCCCGGGGTCAGACACAGAGTGAGTCTCCCTCCACACCGTCCCATCACACACACCCGTTATCTTGCTCAGAGTGATTATTCCTCTACACAGTCCATCAAACACTCCCGGGGTCAGACACAGAGTGAATTTATATCCACACCGTCCCATCATACTCTCCCCTGGTCAGACACAGTGTGAATCTCCCTCCACACCGTCCCATCACACACTCCCGTGGTCAGACACAGAGTGATTATTCCTCTACACGGTCCCATCAAACACTCCCGGGGTCAGACACACAGTGATTATTCCTCTACACGTCCCATCACACACTCCCGGGTTCAGACACAGAGAGATTATTCCTCTACACGGTCCCATCACACACTCACGGGGTCAGACACAGAGTGATTATTCCTCTACACGTTCCCAACAAACACTCCCGGTGTCAGACACAGTGTGAATCTCCTTCCACACCGTCCCATCACACTCTCCCTGGGTCAGACACAGAGTAATTATTCCTCTGCACTGTCCCAACAAACTCTCCCGGGGTCAGACACAGAGTGATTTTTCCTCTGCACGGTCCCATCAAACACTCCCGGGGTCTGACACAGAGTGAGTCTCCCTCCACACCGTCCCATCACACACACCCGTTATCTTGCTCAGAGTGATTATTCCTCTACACAGTCCATCAAACACTCCCGGGGTCAGACACAGAGTGAATTTATATCCACACCGTCCCATCATACTCTCCCCTGGTCAGACACAGTGTGAATCTCCCTCCACACCGTCCCATCACACACTCCCGTGGTCAGACACAGAGTGATTATTCCTCTACACGGTCCCATCAAACACTCCCGGGGTCAGACACACAGTGATTATTCCTCTACACGTCCCATCACACACTCCCGGGTTCAGACACAGAGAGATTATTCCTGTACACGGTCCCATCACACACTCACGGGGTCAGACACAGAGTGATTATTCCTCTACACGGTCCCAACAAACACTCCCGGTGTCAGACACAGTGTGAATCTCCTTCCACACCGTCCCATCACACTCTCCCTGGGTCAGACACAGAGTGATTATTCCTCTGCACTGTCCCAACAAACACTCCCGGGGTCAGACACAGAGTGATTTTTCCTCTGCACGGTCCCATCAAACACTCCCGGGGTGAGACACTGAGTGAGTCTCCCTCCACACCGTCCCATCACACACACCCGGAATCATGCTCAGAGTGATTATTCCTCTACACAGTTCCATCAAACACTCCCGGGGCCAGACACAGAGTGAATTTATATCCACACCGTCCCATCATACTCTCCCGTGGTCAGACACAGAGCGATTATTCCTCTACACGATAACATCAAACACACAGTGGGTCAGACACACAGTGATTATTCCTCTACACGGTCCCATCAAACACTCCCGGGGTCAGACACAGTGTGAATCTCCTTCCACACCGTCCCATCACACTCTCCCTGGGTCAGACACAGAGTGATTATTCCTCTGCACTGTCCCAACAAACACTCCCGGGGTCAGACACAGAGTGATTTTTCCTCTGCACGGTCCCATCAAACACTCCCGGGGTGAGACACTGAGTGAGTCTCCCTCCACACCGTCCCATCACACACACCCGGAATCATGCTCAGAGTGATTATTCCTCTACACAGTTCCATCAAACACTCCCGGGGCCAGACACAGAGTGAATTTATATCCACACCGTCCCATCATACTCTCCCGTGGTCAGACACAGAGCGATTATTCCTCTACACGATAACATCAAACACACAGTGGGTCAGACACACAGTGATTATTCCTCTACACGGTCCCATCAAACACTCCCGGGGTCAGACACAGTGTGAATCTCCTTCCACACCGTCCCATCACACTCTCCCGGGGTCAGACACAGAGTGATTATTCCTCTACACAGTCCCATCAAACACTCCCGGGGTCAGACACACAGTGAATTTATATCCAAACCGTCCCATCATACTCTCCCGGGTTCAGAAACAGAGTGATTATTCCTCTACACCGTACCATCAAACACTCCGTGGGTCAGACACACAATGATTATTCCTCTACACCGTCCCATCAAACACTCCCAGGGTCAGACTCAGAGTGATTATTCCTCAACAAGGTCCCATCAAACACTCCCGTGGTCAGACACAGAGTGAATTTATATCCACACCGTCCCATCATACGCTCCCGGGGTCAGACACAGAGTGATTATTCCTCTACACTGTACCATCAAACACTCCGTGGGTCAGACACAGTGTGATGATTCCTCTACATGGTCCCATCAAACACTCCCGGGGTCAGACACAGAGTGATTTTACCTCTACACGGTCCCATCAAACACTCCCGGGGTCAGACACAGAGTGATTATTCCTCTGCACGGTCCCATCAAGCACTCCCGGGATCAGACACAGAGTGAGTCTCCCTCCACCCCGTCCCATCACACTCCCCCGGGGTCAGACACAGAGTGATTATTCCTCTACACTGTCCCAACAAACACTCCCGGGGTCAGACACAGAGTGAATTTATATCCACACCGTCCCATCATACAATCCCGGGGTCAGACACAGAGTGATTATTCCTCTACACTGTACCATCAAACACTCCGTGTGTCAGACATACAATGATTATTCCTCTACACGGACCCATCAAACACTCCCGGGGTCAGACACAGAGTGATTATTCCTCTACACGGTCCCATCAAACACTCCCGGTGTCAGACACAGAGAGATTATTCCTCTACACGGTCCCAAGAAACACTCCCGGTGTCAGACACAGTGTGAATCTCCTTCCACACCGTCCCATCACACTCCACCGGGGTCAGACACAGAGTGATTATTCCTCTACACGGTCCCATCAAACACTCCGGGGGTCAGACACAGAGTGAATTTATATCCACACCGTCCCATCATACACTCTCGGGGTCAGACACAGAGTGATTATTCCTCTACACTGTTACATCAAACACACCGTGGGTCAGATACACAGTGATTGTTCCTCTACACGGTCCCATCACACATTCCCGGGGTCAGACACAGAGTGATTATTCCTCTACACGGTCCCATCAAACACTCCCGGGGTCCGACACAGTGTGAATCTCCTTCCACACCGTCCCATCACACTCTCCCGGGGTCAGACACAGAGTGATTATTCCTCTACACTGTCCAAACAAACACACCCGGGGTCAGACACAGAGTGATTTTTCCTCTGCACGGTCCCATCAAACACTCCCGGGGTCAGACACAGAGTGAGTCTCCCTCCACACCGTCAAATCACACACTCCCGGTATCATGCTCAGAGTGATTATTCCTCTACGCTGTCCCATCAAACACTCCCGGGGTCAGACACAGAGTGAGTCTCCCTCCACACCGTCCCATCACACACTCCCGTCGTCAGACACAGTATGATTATTCCTCTACACTGTACCATTAAACACTCCGTGTGTCAGACATACAGTGATTATTCCTCTACCCGGACCCATCAAACACTCCCGGGGTCAGACACAGAGTGATTATTCCTCTACACGGTCCCATCAAACACTCCCGGGGTCAGACACAGAGTGATTATTCCTCTACACGGTCCCATCAAACCCTCCCGGGGTCAGACACAGAGTGAATTTATATCCACACCGTCCCATCATACGCTTCCGGGGTCAGACACAGCGTGATTATTCCTCTACACTGTACCATCAAACACTCCGTGGGTCAGACACAGAGTGATTATTCCTCTACACGATCCCATCAAACACTCCCGGGGTCAGACACAGAGTGATTATTCCCCTACACGGTCCCATCAAACACTCCCGGGGTCAGACACAGAGTGATTATTCCTCTACACGGTCCCATCAAACACTCCCGGGGTCAGACACAGAGTGAATTTATATCCACACCGTCCCATCATACGCTTCCGGGGTCAGACACAGGGTGATTATTCCTCTACACTGTACCATCAAACATTCCGTGGGTCAGTCACAGAGTGATTATTCCTCTAGACGATCCCATCAAACACTCCCTGGGTCAGACACAGAGTGATTATTGCTCTACACGGTCCCATCAAACACTCCCGGGGTCAGACACAGAGTGATTTTTCCTCTGCACGTTCCCATCAAACACTCCCGGGGTCAGACACATAGTGAGTCTCCCTCCACACCGTCCCATCACACATTCCCGGTGTCAGACACAGAGAGATTATTCCTCTACACGGTCCCAAGAAACACTCCCGGTGTCAGACACAGTGTGAATCTCCTTCCACACCGTCCCATCACACTCCCCCGGGGTCAGACACAGTATGATTATTCCTCTCCACGGTCCCATCAAACACTCCCAGGGTCAGACACAGACTGAATCTCCCTCCACACCGTCCCATCACACACTCCCGTGGTCAGAGACAGAGTGATTATTCCTCTACACGGCCCCATCAAACACTCCCGGGAGTCAGACACAGAGCGATTATTCCTCTACACGTTTACATCAAACACACCGTGGGTCAGATACACAGTGATTCTTCCTCTACACGGTCCCATCACACATTCCCGGGGTCAGACACAGAGTGATTATTCCTCTACACGGTCCCATCAAACACTCCCGTGGTCCGACACAGAGTGATTATTCCTCTACACGGTCCCAACAAGCACTCCCGGTGTCAGACACAGTGTGAATCTCCTTCCACACCGTCCCATCACACTCTCCCGGGGTCAGACACAGAGTGATTATTCCTCTACACTGTCCCAACAAACACACCCGGGGTCAGACACAGAGTGATTTTTCCTCTGCACGGTCCCATCAAACACTCCCGGGGTCAGACACAGAGTGATTATTCCTCAACACGGTCCCAAGAAACACTCCCGGTGTCAGACACAGTGTGAATCTCCTTCCACACCGTCCCATCACACTCCCCCGGGGTCAGACACAGAGTGATTATTCCTCTACACTGTACCAACAAACACTCCCGGGGTCAGACACAGAGTGAATTTATATCCACACCGTTCCATCATACACTCCCGGGGTCAGACACAGAGTGATTATTCCTCTACACTGTACCATCAAACACTCCGTGTGTCAGACATACAATGATTATTCCTCTACACGGACCCATCAAACACTCCCGGGGTCAGACACTGAGTGATTATTCCTCTGCACGGTCCCATCAAGCACTCCCGGGATCAGACACAGAGTGAGTCTCCCTCCACACCGTCCCATCACACTCCCCCGGGGTCATACACAGAGTGATTATTCCTCTACACTGTCCCAACAAACACTCCCGGGGTCAGACACAGCGTGAATTTATATCCACACCGTCCCATCATACACTCCCGGGGTCAGACACAGAGTGATTATTCCTCTACACTGTACCATCAAACACTCCGTGTGTCAGACATACAATGATTATTCCTCTACACGGACCCATCAAACACTCCCGGGGTCAGACACAGTGTGATTATTCCTCTACACGGTCCCATCAAACACTCCCGGTGTCAGACACAGAGAGATTATTCCTCTACACGGTCCCAAGAAACACTCCCGGTGTCAGACACAGTGTGAATCTCCTTCCACACCGTCCCATCACACTCCCCCGGGGTCAGACACAGAGTGATTATTCCTCTACACTGTACCAACAAACACTCCCGGGGTCAGACACAGAGTGAATTTATATCCACACCGTTCCATCATACACTCCCGGGGTCAGACACAGAGTGATTATTCCTCTACACTGTACCATCAAACACTCCGTGTGTCAGACATACAATGATTATTCCTCTACACGGACCCATCAAACACTCCCGGGGTCAGACACAGAGTGATTATCCCTCTACACGGTCCCATCAAACACTCCCGGGGTCAGACACAGAGTGATTATTCCTCTACACGTTCCCATCAAACACTCCCGGGGTCAGACACAGAGTGAATTTATATCCACACCGTCCCATCATACTCTCCCGGGGTCAGACACAGAGTGAATCTCCCTCCACACCGTTCCATCACACACTCCCGTGGTCAGACACAGTGTGATTATTCCTCTACACGGTCCCATCAAACACTCCCTGGATCAGACAAAGAGTGAATCTCCCTACACACCGTCCCATCACACACTCCCGTCGTCAGACACAGTATGATTATTCCTCTCCACGGTCCCATCAAACACTCCCGGGGTCAGACACAGTGTGAATCTCCTTCCACACCGTCCCATCACACTCTCACGGGGTCAGACACAGAGTGATTATTCCTCTACACGGTCCCATCAAACATTCCCGGGGTCAGACACAGAGTGATTATTCCTCTACACGGACCCATCAAACACTGCCGGGGTCAGACACAGAGTGAATTTATATCCACACCGTCCCATCATACGCTTCCGGGGTCAGACACAGCGTGATGATTCCTCTACACTGTACCATCAAACACTCCGTGGGTCAGACACAGAGTGATTATTCCTCTACACGATCCCATCAAACACTCCCGGGGTCAGACACAGAGTGATTATTCCCCTACACGGTCCCATCAAACACTCCCAGGGTCAGACACAGAGTGATTATTCCTCTACACGGTCCCATCAAACACTCCCGGGGTCAGACACAGAGTGAATTTATATCCACACCGTCCCATCATACGCTTCCGGGGTCAGACACAGGGTGATTATTCCTCTACACTGTACCATCAAACACTCCGTGGGTCAGACACAGAGTGATTATTCCTCTACACGATCCCATCAAACACTCCCTGGGTCAGACACAGAGTGATTATTGCTCTACACGGTCCCATCAAACACTCCCGGGGTCAGACAGAGAGTGATTTTTTCTCTACACGGTCCCATCAAACACTCCCGGGGTCAGACAGAGAGAGATTATTCCTCTACACGGTCCCATCAAACACTCCCGGTGTCAGACACAGTGTGAATCTCCTTCCACACCGTCCCATCACACTCCCCCGGGGTCAGACACAGAGTGATTATTCCTCTACACTGTCCCAACAAACACTCCCGGGGTCAGACACAGTGTGAATTTATATCCACACCGTCCCATCATACACTCCCGGGGTCAGGCACAGAGTGATTATTCCTCTACACTGTACCATCAAACACTCCGTGTGTCAGACATACAGTGATTATTCCTCTACACGGACCCATCAAACACTCCCGGGGTCAGACACAGAGTGATTATTCCTCTGCACGGTCCCATCAAACACTCCCGGTGTCAGACACAGAGCGATTATTCCTCTACACGGTCCCAAGAAACACTCCCGGTGTCAGACACAGTGTAAATCTCCTTCCACACCGTCCCATCACACTTCCCCGGGGTCAGACACAGAGTGATTATTCCTCTACACGGTCCCATCAAACGCTCCCGGGGTCAGACACAGAGTGAGTTTATACCCACACCGTCCCATCATACACTCCCGGGGTCAGACACAGAGTGATTATTCCTCTACACTGTACCATTAAACACTCCGTGTGTCAGACATACAGTGATTATTCCTCTACACGATCCCATCAAACACTCCCGGGGTCAGACACAGAGTGATTATTCCCCTACACGGTCCCATCAAACACTCCCGGGGTCAGACACAGAGTGATTATTCCTCTACACGGTCCCATCAAACACTCCCGGGGTCAGACACAGAGTGAATTTATATCCACACCGTCCCATCATACGCTTCCGGGGTCAGACACAGGGTGATTATTCCTCTACACTGTACCATCAAACACTCCGTGGGTCAGACACAGAGTGATTATTCCTCTACACGATCCCATCAAACACTCCCTGGGTCAGACACAGAGTGATTATTGCTCTACACGGTCCCATCAAACACTCCCGGGGTCAGACACAGAGTGATTTTTCCTCTGCACGTTCCCATCAAACACTCCCGGGGTCAGACACAGAGTGAGTCTCCCTCCACACCGTCCCATCACACACTCCCGTTATCAGACTCAGAGTGATTATTCCTCTACACGGTCCCATCAAACACTCCCGGGGTCAGACACAGAGTGAATTTATATCCACACCGTCCCAACATACTCTCCCGGGGTCAGACACAGAGTGAATCTCCCTCCACACCGTTCCATCACACACTCCCGTGGTCAGACACAGTGTGATTATTCCTCTACACGGTCCCATCAAACACTCCCTGGGTCAGACAAAGAGTGAATCTCCCTACACACCGTCCCATCACACACTCCCGTCGTCAGACACAGTATGATTATTCCTCTCCACGGTCCCATCAAACACTCCCGGGGTCAGACACAGTGTGAATCTCCTTCCACACCGTCCCATCACACTCCCCCGGGGTCAGACACAGAGTGATTATTCCTCTACACGGTCCCATCAAACACTCCCGGGGTCAGACACAGCGTGATTATTCCTCTACACTATACCATCAAACACTCCGTGGGTCAGACACAGAGTGATTATTGCTCTACACGGTCCCATCAAACACTCCCGGGGTCAGACACAGAGTGATTTTTCCTCTACACGGTCCCATCAAACACTCCCGGGGTCAGACACAGAGTGATTATTCCTCAACACGGTCCCATCAAACACTCCCGGGGACAGACACAGAGTGATTTTTCCTCTGCACGGTCCCATCAAACACTCCTGGGGTCAGACACAGAGTGAATTTATATCCTCACCGTCCCATCATACACTCCCGGGGTCAGACACAGAGTGAATTTATATCCACACCGTCCCATCATACGCTTCCGGGGTCAGACACAACGTGATTATTCCTCTACACTATACCATCAAACACTCCCGGGGTCAGACACAGAGTGATTTTTCCTCTACACGGTCCCATCAAACACTCCCGCGGTCAGACACAGAGTGATTATTCCTCAACACGGTCCCATCAAACACTCCCGGGGACAGACACAGAGTGATTTTTCCTCTGCACGGTCCCATCAAACACTCCTGGGGTCAGACACAGAGTGAATTTATATCCTCACCGTCCCATCATACACTCCCGGGGTCAGACACAGACTGATTATTCCTCTACACTGTACCATCAAACACTCCGTGTGTCAGACAAACAGTGATTATTCCTCTACACGGACCCATCAAACACTCCCGGGGTCAGACACAGAGTGATTATTCCTCTACACGGTCCCATCAAACACTCCCGGGGTCAGACACAGAGTGATTATTCCTCTACACGGTCCCATCAAACACTCCCGGGGTCAGACACAGAGTGAATTTATATCCACACCGTCCAATCATACTCTCCCGGGGTCAGACACAGAGTGAATCTCCCTCCACACCGTTCCATCACACACTCCCGTGGTCAGACACAGTGTGATTATTCCTCTACACGGTCCCATCAAACACTCCCTGGGTCAGACAAAGAGTGAATCTCCCTACACACCGTCCCATCACACACTCCCGTCGTCAGACACAGTATGATTATTCCTCTCCACGGTCCCATCAAACACTCCCGGGGTCAGACACAGTGTGAATCTCCTTCCACACCGTCCCATCACACTCTCACGGGGTCAGACACAGAGTGATTATTCCTCTACACGGTCCCATCAAACATTCCCGGGGTCAGACACAGAGTGATTATTCCTCTACACGGACCCATCAAACACTGCCGGGGTCAGACACAGAGTGAATTTATATCCACACCGTCCCATCATACGCTTCCGGGGTCAGACACAGCGTGATGATTCCTCTACACTGTACCATCAAACACTCCGTGGGTCAGACACAGAGTGATTATTCCTCTACACGATCCCATCAAACACTCCCTGGGTCAGACACAGAGTGATTATTCCTCTACACTGTCCCAACAAACACTCCCGGGGTCAGACACAGAGTGAATTTATATCCACACCGTCCCATCATACGCTTCCGGGGTCAGACACAGCGTGATTATTCCTCTACACTATACCATCAAACACTCCGTGGGTCAGACACAGAGTGATTATTCCTCTACACGATCCCATCAAACACTCCCGGGGTCAGACACAGAGTGATTATTGCTCTACACGGTCCCATCAAACACTCCCTGGGTCAGACACAGAGTGATTTTTCCTCTACACGGTCCCATCAAACACTCCCGGGGTCAGACACAGAGTGATTATTCCTCAACACGGTCCCATCAAACACTCCCGGGGTCAGACACAGAGTGATTTTTCCTCTGCACGGTCCCATCAAACACTCCTGGGGTCAGACACAGAGTGAATTTATATCCACACCGTCCCATCATACACTCCCGGGGTCAGACACAGACTGATTATTCCTCTACACTGTACCATCAAACACTCCGTGTGTCAGACATACAGTGATTATTCCTCTACACGGACCCATCAAACACTCCCGGGGTCAGACACAGAGTGATTATTCCTCTACACGGTCCCATCAAACACTCCCGGGGTCAGACACAGAGTGATTATTCCTCTACACGGTCCCATCAAACACTCCCGGGGTCAGACACAGAGTGAATTTATATCCACACCGTCCCATCATACGCTTCCGGGGTCAGACACAGCGTGATTATTCCTCTACACTGTACCATCAAACACTCCGTGGGTCAGACACATAGTGATTATTCCTCTACACGGTCCCATCAAACACTCCCAGGGTCAGACACAGAGTGATTATTCCTCTACACTGTACCATCAAACGCTCCCGGGGTCAGACACAGAGTGATTATTGCTCTACACGGTCCCATCAAACACTCCCGGGGTCAGACACAGAGTGATTTTTCCTCTACACGGTCCCATCAAACACTCCCGGGGTCAGACACAGAGTGATTATTCCTCAACACGGTCCCATCAAACACTCCCGGGGTCAGACACAGAGTGATGTTTCCTCTGCACGGTCCCATCAAACACTCCCGGGGTCAGACACAGAGTGAGTCTCCCTCCACACAGTCCCATCACACACTCCGGGTATTAGACTCAGAGTGATTATTCCTCTACACGGTCCCATCAAACACTCCCGGGGTCAGACACAGAGTGATTATTCCTCTACACGGTCCCATCAAACACTGCCGGGGTCAGACACAGAGTGAATTTATATCCACACCGTCCCATCATACGCTTCCGGGGTCAGACACAGCGTGATGATTCCTCTACACTGTACCATCAAACACTCCGTGGGTCAGACACAGAGTGATTATTCCTCTACACGATCCCATCATACACTCCCGGGGTCAGACACAGAGTGATTATTCCCCTGCTCGGTCCCATCAAACACTCCCGGGGTCAGACACAGAGTGATTATTCCTCTACACGGTCCCATCAAACACTCCCGGGGTCAGACACAGAGTGAATTTATATCCACACCGTCCCATCATACGCTTCCGGGGTCAGACACAGGGTGATTATTCCTCTACACTGTACCATCAAACACTCCGTGGGTCAGACAGAGAGTGATTATTCCTCTACACGATCCCATCAAACACTCCCTGGGTCAGACAAAGAGTGAATCTCCCTACACACCGTCCCATCACACACTCCCGTCGTCAGAAACAGTATGATTATTCCTCTCCACGGTCCCATCAAACACTCCCGGGGTCAGACACAGTGTGAATCTCCTTCCACACCGTCCCATCACACTCACCCGGGGTCAGACACAGAGTGATTATTCCTCTACACGGTCCCATCAAACATTCCCGGGGTCAGACACAGAGTGATTATTCCTCTACACGGACCCATCAAACACTCCCGGGGTCAGACACAGAGTGAATTTATATCCACACCGTCCCATCATACGCTTCCGGGGTCAGACACAGCGTGATTATTCCTCTACACTATACCATCAAACACTCCGTGGGTCAGACACAGAGTGATTATTCCTCTACACGATCCCATCAAACACTCCCGGGGTCAGACACAGAGTGATTATTGCTCTACACGGTCCCATCAAACACTCCCGGGGTCAGACACAGAGAGATTTTTCCTCTACACGGTCCCATCAAACACTCCCGGGGTCAGACACAGAGTGATTATTCCTCAACACGGTCCCATCAAACACTCCCGGGGTCAGACACAGAGTGATTTTTCCTCTGCACGGTCCCATCAAACACTCCTGGGGTCAGACACAGAGTGAATTTATATCCACACCGTCCCATCATACACTCCCGGGGTCAGACACAGACTGATTATTCCTCTACACTGTACCATCAAACACTCCGTGTGTCAGACATACAGTGATTATTCCTCTACACGGACCCATCAAACACTCCCGGGGTCAGACACAGAGTGATTATTCCTCTACACGGTCCCATCAAACACTCCCGGGGTCAGACACAGAGTGATTATTCCTCTACACGGTCCCATCAAACACTCCCGGGGTCAGACACAGAGTGAATTTATATCCACACCGTCCCATCATACGCTTCCGGGGTCAGACACAGCGTGATTATTCCTCTACACTGTACCATCAAACACTCCGTGGGTCAGACACATAGTGATTATTCCTCTACACGGTCCCATCAAACACTCCCGGGGTCAGACACAGAGTGATTATTCCTCTACTCTGTACCACCAAACACTCCCGGGGTCAGACACAGAGTGATTATTGCACTACACGGTCCCATCAAACACTCCCGGGGTCAGACACAGAGTGATTTTTCCTCTACACGGTCCCATCAAACACTCCCGGGGTCAGACACAGAGTGATTATTCCTCAACACGGTCCCATCAAACACTCCCGGGTTCAGACACAGAGTGATGTTTCCTCTGCACGGTCCGATCAAACACTCCCGGGGTCAGACACAGAGTGAGTCTCCCTCCACACCGTCCCATCACACTCTCCGGGTATTAGACTCAGAGTGATTATTCCTCTACACGGTCCCATCAAACACTCCCGGGGTCAGACACAGAGTGATTATTCCTCTACACGGTCCCATCAAACACTGCCGCGGTCAGACACAGAGTGAATTTATATCCACACCGTCCCATCATACGCTTCCGGGGTCAGACACAGCGTGATGATTCCTCTACACTGTACCATCAAACACTCCGTGGGTCAGACACAGAGTGATTATTCCTCTACACGATCCCATCATACACTCCCGGGGTCAGACACAGAGTGATTATTCCCCTACACGGTCCCATCAAACACTCCCGGGGTCAGACACAGAGTGATTATTCCTCTACACGGTCCCATCAAACACTCCCGGGGTCAGACACAGAGTGAATTTATATCCACACCGTCCCATCATACGCTTCCGGGGTCAGACACAGGGTGATTATTCCTCTACACTGTACCATCAAACACTCCGTGGGTCAGACAGAGAGTGATTATTCCTCTACACGATCCCATCAAACACTCCCTGGGTCAGACACAGAGTGATTATTGCTCTACACGGTCCCATCAAACACTCCCGGGGTCAGACACAGAGTGATTTTTCCTCTACACGGTCCCATCAAACACTCCCGGGGTCAGACACAGAGTGAGTCTCCCTCCACACCGTCCCATCACACACTCCCGGTATCAGACTCAGAGTGATTATTCCTCTACACGGTCCCATCAAACACTCCCTGGGTCAGACAAAGAGTGAATCTCCCTACACACCGTCCCATCACTCACTCCCGTCGTCAGACACAGTATGATTATTCCTCTCCACGGTCCCATCAAACACTCCCTGGGTCAGACACAGTGTGAATCTCCTTCCTCACCGTCCCATCACACTCCCCCGGGGTCAGACACAGAGTGATTATTCCTCTACACGGTCCATCAAACACTCCCGGGGTCAGACACAGAGTGAATTTATATCCACACCGTCCCATCATAAACTCCCGGGGTCAGACACAGACTGATTATTCCTCTACACTGTACCATCAAACACTCCGTGGGTCAGACACAGAGTGATTTTTCCTCTGCACGTTCCCATCAAACACTCCCGGGGTCAGACACAGAGTGAGTCTCCCTCCACACCGTCCCATCACACTCTCCCGTTATCAGACTCAGAGTGATTATTCCTCTACACGGTCCCATCAAACACTCCCGGGGTCAGACACAGAGTGAATTTATATCCACACCGTCCCATCATACTCTCCCGGGGTCAGACACAGAGTGAATCTCCCTCCACACCGTTCCATCACACACTCCCGTGGTCAGACACAGTGTGATTATTCCTCTACACGGTCCCATCAAACACTCCCTGGGTCAGACAAAGAGTGAATCTCCCTACACACCGTCCCATCACACACTCCCGTCGTCAGACACAGTATGATTATTCCTCTCCACGGTCCCATCAAACACTCCCGGGGTCAGACACAGTGTGAATATCCTTCCACACCGTCCCATCACACTCCCCCGGGGTCAGACACAGAGTGATTATTCCTCTACACGGTCCCATCAAACACTCCCGGGGTCAGACACAGCGTGATTATTCCTCTACACTATACCATCAAACACTCCGTGGGTCAGACACAGAGTGATTATTCCTCTACACGATCCCATCAAACTCTCCCGGGGTCAGACACAGAGTGATTATTGCTCTACACGGTCCCATCAAACACTCCCGGGGTCAGACACAGAGTGATTTTTCCTCTACACGGTCCCATCAAACACTCCCGGGGTCAGACACAAAGTGATTATTCCTCAACACGGTCCCATCAAACACTCCCGGGGTCAGACACAGAGTGATTTTTCCTCTGCACGGTCCCATCAAACACTCCTGGGGACAGACACAGAGTGAATTTATATCCACACCGTCCCATCATACACTCCCGGGGTCAGACACAGACTGATTATTCCTCTACACTGTACCATCAAACACTCCGTGTGTCAGACATACAGTGATTATTCCTCTACACGGACCCATCAAACACTCCCGGGGTCAGACACAGAGTGATTATTCCTCTACACGGTCCCATCAAACACTCCGTGGGTCAGACACATAGTGATTATTCCTCTACACGGTCCCATCAAACACTCCCGGGGTCAGACACAGAGTGATTATTCCTCTACACTGTACCATCAAACACTCCCGGGGTCGGACACAGAGTGATTATTGCTCTACACGGTCCCATCAAACACTCCCGGGGTCAGACACAGAGTGATTTTTCCTCTACACGGTCCCATCAAACACTCCCGGGGTCAGACACAGAGTGATTATTCCTCAACACGGTCCCATCAAACACTCCCAGGGTCAGACACAGAGTGATGTTTCCTCTGCACGGCCCCATCAAACACTCCCGGGGTCAGACACAGAGTGAGTCTCCCTCCACACCGTCCCATCACACACTCCGGGTATTAGACAGAGTGATTATTCCTCTACACGGTCCCATCAAACACTCCCGGGGTCAGACACAGAGTGATTATTCCTCTACACGGTCCCATCAAACACTGCCGGGGTCAGACACAGAGTGAATTTATATCCACACCGTCCCATCATACGCTTCCGGGGTCAGACACAGCGTGATGATTCCTCTACACTGTACCATCAAACACTCCGTGGGTCAGACACAGAGTGATTATTCCTCTACACGATCCCATCATACACTCCCGGGGTCAGACACAGAGTGATTATTCCCCTACTCGGTCCCATCAAACACTCCCGGGGTCAGACACAGAGTGATTATTCCTCTACACGGTCCCATCAAACACTCCCGGGGTCAGACACAGAGTGAATTTATATCCACACCGTCCCATCATACGCTTCCGGGGTCAGACACAGGGTGATTATTCCTCTACACTGTACCATCAAACACTCCGTGGGTCAGACAGAGAGTGATTATTCCTCTACACGATCCCATCAAACACTCCCTGGGTCAGACAAAGAGTGAATCTCCCTACACACCGTCCCATCACACACTCCCGTCGTCAGACACAGTATGATTATTCCTCTCCACGGTCCCATCAAACACTCCCGGGGTCAGACACAGTGTGAATCTCCTTCCACACCGTCCCATCACACTCACCCGGGGTGAGACACAGAGTGATTATTCCTCTACACGGTCCCATCAAACATTCCCGGGGTCAGACACAGAGTGATTATTCCTCTACACGGACCCATCAAACACTCCCGGGGTCAGACACAGAGTGAATTTATATCCACACCGTCCCATCATACGCTTCCGGGGTCAGACACAGCGTGATTATTCCTCTACACTATACCATCAAACACTCCGTGGGTCAGACACAGAGTGATTATTCCTCTACACGATCCCATCAAACACTCCCGGGGTCAGACACAGAGTGATTATTGCTCTACACGGTCCCATCAAACACTCCCGGGGTCAGACACAGAGAGATTTTTCCTCTACACGGTCCCATCAAACACTCCCGGGGTCAGACACAGAGTGATTATTCCTCAACACGGTCCCATCAAACACTCCCGGGGTCAGACACAGAGTGATTTTTCCTCTGCACGGTCCCATCAAACACTCCTGGGGTCAGACACAGAGTGAATTTATATCCACACCGTCCCATCATACACTCCCGGGGTCAGACACAGACTGATTATTCCTCTACACTGTACCATCAAACACTCCGTGTGTCAGACATACAGTGATTATTCCTCTACACGGACCCATCAAACACTCCCGGGGTCAGACACAGAGTGATTATTCCTCTACACGGTCCCATCAAACACTCCCGGGGTCAGACACAGAGTGATTATTCCTCTACACGGTCCCATCAAACACTCCCGGGTTCAGACACAGAGTGAATTTATATCCACACCGTCCCATCATACGCTTCCGGGGTCAGACACAGCGTGATTATTCCTCTACACTGTACCATCAAACACTCCGTGGGTCAGACACATAGTGATTATTCCTCTACACGGTCCCATCAAACACTCCCGGGGTCAGACACAGAGTGATTATTCCTCTACACTGTACCATCAAACACTCCCGGGGTCAGACACAGAGTGATTATTCCTCTGCACGGTCCCATCAAACACTCCCGGGGTCAGACGCAGAGTGAGTCTCCCTCCACACCGTCCCATCACACACTCCGGGTATTAGACTCAGAGTGATTATTCCTCTACACGGTCCCATCAAACACTCCCGGGGTCAGACACAGAGTGATTATTCCTCTACACGGTCCCATCAAACACTGCCGGGGTCAGACACAGAGTGAATTTATATCCACACCGTCCCATCATACGCTTCCGGGGTCAGACACAGCGTGATGATTCCTCTACACTGTACCATCAAACACTCCGTGGGTCAGACACAGTGTGATTATTCCTCTACACGATCCCATCATACACTCCCGGGGTCAGACACAGAGTGATTATTCCCCTACACGGTCCCATCAAACACTCCCGGGGTCAGACACAGAGTGATTATTCCTCTACACGGTCCCATCAAACACTCCCGGGGTCAGACACAGAGTGAATTTATATCCACACCGTCCCATCATACGCTTCCGGGGTCAGACACAGGGTGATTATTCCTCTACACTGTACCATCAAACACTCCGTGGGTCAGACAGAGAGTGATTATTCCTCTACACGGTCCCATCAAACACTCCCGGGGTCAGACACAGAGTGAATTTATATCCACACCGTCCCATCATACGCTTCCGGGGTCAGACACAGGGTGATTATTCCTCTACACTGTACCATCAAACACTCCGTGGGTCAGACAGAGAGTGATTATTCCTCTACACGATCCCATCAAACACTCCCTGGGTCAGACAAAGAGTGAATCTCCCTACACACCGTCCCATCACACACTCCCGTCGTCAGACACAGTATGATTATTCCTCTCCACGGTCCCATCAAACACTCCCGGGGTCAGACACAGTGTGAATCTCCTTCCACACCGTCCCATCACACTCACCCGGGGTCAGACACAGAGTGATTATTCCTCTACACTGTACCACCAAACACTCCCGGGGTCAGACACAGAGTGATTATTGCTCTACACGGTCCCATCAAACACTCCCAGGGTCAGACACAGAGTGATTTTTCCTCTACACGGTCCCATCAAACACTCCCGGGGTCAGACACAGAGTGATTATTCCTCTACACGGTCCCATCAAACACTGCCGGGGTCAGACACAGAGTGAATTTATATCCACACCGTCCCATCATACGCTTCCGGGGTCAGACACAGCGTGACGATTCCTCTACACTGTACCATCAAACACTCCGTGGGTCAGACACAGAGTGATTATTCCTCTACACGATCCCATCATACACTCCCGGGGTCAGACACAGAGTGATTATTCCCCTACACGGTCCCATCAAACACTCCCGGGGTCAGACACAGAGTGATTATTCCTCTACACGGTCCCATCAAACACTGCCGGGGTCAGACACAGAGTGAATTTATATCCACACCGTCCCATCATACGCTTCCGGGGTCAGACACAGCGTGATGATTCCTCTACACTGTACCATCAAACACTCCGTGGGTCAGACACAGAGTGATTATTCCTCTACACGATCCCATCATACACTCCCGGGGTCAGACACAGAGTGATTATTCCCCTACTCGGTCCCATCAAACACTCCCGGGGTCAGACACAGAGTGATTATTCCTCTACACGGTCCCATCAAACACTCCCGGGGTCAGACAGAGAGTGAATTTATATCCACACCGTCCCATCATACGCTTCCGGGGTCAGACACAGGGTGATTATTCCTCTACACTGTACCATCAAACACTCCGTGGGTCAGACAGAGAGTGATTATTGCTCTACACGGTCCCATCAAACACTCCCAGGGTCAGACACAGAGTGATTTTTCCTCTACACGGTCCCATCAAACACTCCCGGGGTCAGACACAGAGTGATTATTCCTCTACACGGTCCCATCAAACACTGCCGGGGTCAGACACAGAGTGAATTTATATCCACACCGTCCCATCATACGCTTCCGGGGTCAGACACAGCGTGACGATTCCTCTACACTGTACCATCAAACACTCCGTGGGTCAGACACAGAGTGATTATTCCTCTACACGATCCCATCATACACTCCCGGGGTCAGACACAGAGTGATTATTCCCCTACACGGTCCCATCAAACACTCCCGGGGTCAGACACAGAGTGATTATTCCTCTACACGGTCCCATCAAACACTCCCGGGGTCAGACACAGAGTGAATTTATATCCACACCGTCCCATCATACGCTTCCGGGGTCAGACACAGGGTGATTATTCCTCTACACTGTACCATCAAACACTCCGTGGGTCAGACAGAGAGTGATTATTCCTCTACACGGTCCCATCAAACACTCCCGGGGTCAGACACAGAGTGAATTTATATCCACACCGTCCCATCATACGCTTCCGGGGTCAGACACAGGGTGATTATTCCTCTACACTGTACCATCAAACACTCCGTGGGTCAGACAGAGAGTGATTATTCCTCTACACGATCCCATCAAACACTCCCTGGGTCAGACAAAGAGTGAATCTCCCTACACACCGTCCCATCACACACTCCCGTCGTCAGACACAGTATGATTATTCCTCTCCACGGTCCCATCAAACACTCCCGGGGTCAGACACAGTGTGAATCTCCTTCCACACCGTCCCATCACACTCACCCGGGGTCAGACACAGAGTGATTATTCCTCTACACTGTACCACCAAACACTCCCGGGGTCAGACACAGAGTGATTATTGCTCTACACGGTCCCATCAAACACTCCCAGGGTCAGACACAGAGTGATTTTTCCTCTACACGGTCCCATCAAACAATCCCGGGGTCAGACACAGAGTGATTATTCCTCTACACGGTCCCATCAAACACTGCCGGGGTCAGACACAGAGTGAATTTATATCCACACCGTCCCATCATACGCTTCCGGGGTCAGACACAGCGTGACGATTCCTCTACACTGTACCATCAAACACTCCGTGGGTCAGACACAGAGTGATTATTCCTCTACACGATCCCATCATACACTCCCGGGGTCAGACACAGAGTGATTATTCCCCTACACGGTCCCATCAAACACTCCCGGGGTCAGACACAGAGTGATTATTCCTCTACACGGTCCCATCAAACACTCCCGGGGTCAGACACAGAGTGAATTTATATCCACACCGTCCCATCATACGCTTCCGGGGTCAGACACAGGGTGATTATTCCTCTACACTGTACCATCAAACACTCCGTGGGTCAGACAGAGAGTGATTATTCCTCTACACGATCCCATCAAACACTCCCTGGGTCAGACACAGAGTGATTTTTCCTCTACACGGTCCCATCAAACACTCCCGGGGTCAGACACAGAGTGAGTCTCCCTCCACACCGTCCCATCACACAGTCCCGGTATCAGACTCAGAGTGATTATTCCTCTACACGGTCCCATCAAACACTCCCGGGGTCAGACACAGAGTGAATTTATATCCACACCGTCCCATCATACTCTCCAGGGGTCAGACACAGAGTGAATCTCGCTCCACACCGTTCCATCACACACTCCCGTGGTCAGACACAGTGTGATTATTCCTCTACACGGTCCCATCAAACACTCCCTGGGTCAGACAAAGAGTGAATCTCCCTACACACCGTCCCATGACACACTCCCGTCGTCAGACACAGTATGATTATTCCTCTCCACGGTCCCATCAAACACTCCCTGGGTCAGACACAGTGTGAATCTCCTTCCTCACCGTCCCATCACACTCCCCCGGGGTCAGACACAGAGTGATTATTCCTCTACACGGTCCCATCAAACACTCCCGGGGTCAGACACAGAGTGATTATTCCTCTACACGATCCCATCAAACACTCCCGGGGTCAGACACAGAGTGATTATTCCTCTACACTGTACCATCAAACACTCCCGGGGTCAGACACAGAGTGATTATTGCTCTACACGGTCCCATCAAACACTCCCGGGGTCAGACACAGAGTGATTTTTCCTCTACACGGTCCCATCAAACACTCCCGGGGTTAGACACAGAGTGATTATTCCTCAACACGGTCCCATCAAACACTCCCGGGGTCAGACACAGAGTGATGTTTCCTCTGCACGGTCCCATCAAACACTCCCGGGGTCAGACGCAGAGTGAGTCTCCCTCCACACCGTCCCATCACACACTCCGGGTATTAGACTCAGAGTGATTATTCCTCTACACCGTCCCATCAAACACTCCCGGGGTCAGACACAGAGTGATTATTCCTCTACACGGTCCCATCAAACACTGCCGGGGTCAGACACAGAGTGAATTTATATCCACACCGTCCCATCATACGCTTCCGGGGTCAGACACAGCGTGAGGATTCCTCTACACTGAACCATCAAACACTCCGTGGGTCAGACACAGTGTGATTATTCCTCTACACGATCCCATCATACACTCCCGGGGTCAGACACAGAGTGATTATTCCCCTACACGGTCCCATCAAACACTCCCGGGGTCAGACACAAAGTGATTATTCCTCTACACGGTCCCATCAAACACTCCCGGGGTCAGACACAGAGTGAATTTATATCCACACCGTCCCATCATGCGCTTCCGGGGTCAGACACAGGGTGATTATTCCTCTACACTGTACCATCAAACACTCCGTGGGTCAGACAGAGAGTGATTATTCCTCTACACGATCCCATCAGACACTCCCTGGGTCAGACAAAGAGTGAATCTCCCTACACACCGTCCCATCACACACTCCCGTCGTCAGACACAGTATGATTATTCCTCTCCACGGTCCCATCAAACACTCCCGGTGTCAGACACAGTGTGAATCTCCTTCCACACCGTCCCATCACACTCACCCGGGGTCAGACACAGAGTGATTATTCCTCTACACTGTACCACCAAACACTCCCGGGGTCAGACACAGAGTGATTATTGCTCTACACGGTCCCATCAAACACTCCCAGGGTCAGACACAGAGTGATTTTTCCTCTACACGGTCCCATCAAACACTCCCGGGGTCAGACACAGAGTGATTATTCCTCAACACGGTCCCATCAAACACTCCCGGGGTCAGACACAGAGTGATGTTTCCTCTGCACGGTCCCATCAAACACTCCCGGGGTCAGACTCAGAGTGAGTCTCCCTCCACACCGTCCCATCACACACTCCGGGTATTAGACTCAGAGTGATTATTCCTCTACACGGTCCCATCAAACACTCCCGGGGTCAGACACAGAGTGATTATTCCTCTACACGGTCCCATCAAACACTGCCGGGGTCAGACACAGAGTGAATTTATATCCACACCGTCCCATCATACGCTTCCGGGGTCAGACACAGCGTGACGATTCCTCTACACTGTACCATCAAACACTCCGTGGGTCAGACACAGAGTGATTATTCCTCTACACGATCCCATCATACACTCCCGGGGTCAGACACAGAGTGATTATTCCCCTACACTGTACCATCAAACACTCCGTGGGTCAGACACATAGTGATTATTCCTCTACACGGTCCCATCAAACACTCCCGGGGTCAGACACAGAGTGATTATTCCTCTACACTGTACCATCAAACACTCCCGGGGTCAGACACAGAGTGATTATTGCTCTACACGGTCCCATCAAACACTCCCGGGGACAGACACAGAGTGATTTTTCCTCTACACGGTCCCATCAAACACTCCCGGGGTCAGACACAGAGTGATTATTCCTCAACACGGTCCCATCAAACACTCCCGGGGTCAGACACAGAGTGATTTTTCCTCTGCACGGTCCCATCAAACACTCCCGGGGTCAGACGCAGAGTGAGTCTCCCTCCACACCGTCCCATCACACACTCCGGGTATTAGACTCAGAGTGATTATTCCTCTACACGGTCCCATCAAACACTCCCGGGGTCAGACACAGAGTGATTATTCCTCTACACGGTCCCATCAAACACTGCCGGGGTCAGACACAGAGTGAATTTATATCCACACCGTCCCATCATACGCTTCCGGGGTCAGACACAGCGTGATGATTCCTCTACACTGTACCATCAAACACTCCGTGGGTCAGACACAGTGTGATTATTCCTCTACACGATCCCATCATACACTCCCGGGGTCAGACACAGAGTGATTATTCCCCTACACGGTCCCATCAAACACTCCCGGGGTCAGACACAGAGTGATTATTCCTCTACACGGTCCCATCAAACACTCCCGGGGTCAGACACAGAGTGAATTTATATCCACACCGTCCCATCATACGCTTCCGGGGTCAGACACAGGGTGATTATTCCTCTACACTGTACCATCAAACACTCCGTGGGTCAGACAGAGAGTGATTATTCCTCTACACGGTCCCATCAAACACTCCCGGGGTCAGACACAGAGTGAATTTATATCCACACCGTCCCATCATACGCTTCCGGGGTCAGACACAGGGTGATTATTCCTCTACACTGTACCATCAAACACTCCGTGGGTCAGACAGAGAGTGATTATTCCTCTACACGATCCCATCAAACACTCCCTGGGTCAGACAAAGAGTGAATCTCCCTACACACCGTCCCATCACACACTCCCGTCGTCAGACACAGTATGATTATTCCTCTCCACGGTCCCATCAAACACTCCCGGGGTCAGACACAGTGTGAATCTCCTTCCACACCGTCCCATCACACTCACCCGGGGTCAGACACAGAGTGATTATTCCTCTACACTGTACCACCAAACACCCCCGGGGTCAGACACAGAGTGATTATTGCTCTACACGGTCCCATCAAACACTCCCAGGGTCAGACACAGAGTGATTTTTCCTCTACACGGTCCCATCAAACACTCCCGGGGTCAGACACAGAGTGATTATTCCTCAACACGGTCCCATCAAACACTCCCGGCGTCAGACACAGAGTGATGTTTCCTCTGCACGATCCCATCAAACACTCCCGGGGTCAGACACAGAGTGAGTCTCCCTCCACACCGTCCCATCACACACTCCGGGTATTAGACTCAGAGTGATTATTCCTCTACACGGTCCCATCAAACACTCCCCCGGTCAGACACAGAGTGATTATTCCTCTACACGGTCCCATCAAACACTGCCGGGGTCAGACACAGAGTGAATTTATATCCACACCGTCCCATCATACGCTTCCGGGGTCAGACACAGCGTGACGATTCCTCTACACTGTACCATCAAACACTCCGTGGGTCAGACACAGAGTGATTATTCCTCTACACGATCCCATCATACACTCCCGGGGTCAGACACAGAGTGATTATTCCCCTACACGGTCCCATCAAACACTCCCGGGGTCAGACACAGAGTGATTATTCCTCTACACGGTCCCATCAAACACTCCCGGGGTCAGACACAGAGTGAATTTATATCCACACCGTCCCATCATACGCTTCCGGGGTCAGACACAGGGTGATTATTCCTCTACACTGTACCATCAAACACTCCGTGGGTCAGACAGAGAGTGATTATTCCTCTACACGATCCCATCAAACACTCCCTGGGTCAGACACAGAGTGATTTTTCCTCTACACGGTCCCATCAAACACTCCCGGGGTCAGACACAGAGTGAGTCTCCCTCCACACCGTCCCATCACACACTCCCGGTATCAGACTCAGAGTGATTATTCCTCTACACGGTCCCATCAAACACTCCCGGGGTCAGACACAGAGTGAATTTATATCCACACCGTCCCATCATACTCTCCAGGGGTCAGACACAGAGTGAATCTCCCTCCACACCGTTCCATCACACACTCCCGTGGTCAGACACAGTGTGATTATTCCTCTACACGGTCCCATCAAACACTCCCTGGGTCAGACAAAGAGTGAATCTCCCTACACACCGTCCCATCACACACTCCCGTCGTCAGACACAGTATGATTATTCCTCTCCACGGTCCCATCAAACACTCCCTGGGTCAGACACAGTGTGAATCTCCTTCCTCACCGTCCCATCACACTCCCCCGGGGTCAGACACAGAGTGATTATTCCTCTACACGGTCCCATCAAACACTCCCGGGGTCAGACACAGAGTGAATTTATATCCACACCGTCCCATCATACACTCCCGGGGTCAGACACAGACTGATTATTCCTCTACACTGTACCATCAAACACTCCGTGTGTCAGACATACAGTGATTATTCCTCTACACGGACCCATCAAACACTCCCGGGGTCAGACACAGAGTGATTATTCCTCTACACGGTCCCATCAAACACTCCCGGGGTCAGACACAGAGTGATTATTCCTCTACACGGTCCCATCAAACACTCCCGAAGTCAGACACAGAGTGAACTTATATCCACACCGCCCCATCATACGCTTCCGGGGTCAGACACAGCGTGATTATTCCTCTACACTGTACCATCAAACACTCCGTGGGTCAGACACATAGTGATTATTCCTCTACACGGTCCCATCAAACACTCCCGGGGTCAGACACAGAGTGATTATTCCTCTACACTGTACCATCAAACACTCCCGGGGTCAGACACAGAGTGATTATTGCTCTACACGGTCCCATCAAACACTCCCGGGGTCAGACACAGAGTGATTTTTCCTCTACACGGTCCCATCAAACACTCCCGGGGTTAGACACAGAGTGATTATTCCTCAACACGGTCCCATCAAACACTCCCGGGGTCAGACACAGAGTGATGTTTCCTCTGCACGGTCCCATCAAACACTCCCGGGGTCAGACGCAGAGTGAGTCTCCCTCCACACCGTCCCATCACACACTCCGGGTATTAGACTCAGAGTGATTATTCCTCTACACGGTCCCATCAAACACTCCCGGGGTCAGACACAGAGTGATTATTCCTCTACACGGTCCCATCAAACACTGCCGGGGTCAGACACAGAGTGAATTTATATCCACACCGTCCCATCATACGCTTCCGGGGTCAGACACAGCGTGATGATTCCTCTACACTGTACCATCAAACACTCCGTGGGTCAGACACAGTGTGATTATTCCTCTACACGATCCCATCATACACTCCCGGGGTCAGACACAGAGTGATTATTCCCCTACACGGTCCCATCAAACACTCCCGGGGTCAGACACAGAGTGATTATTCCTCTACACGGTCCCATCAAACACTCCCGGGGTCAGACACAGAGTGAATTTATATCCACACCGTCCCATCATACGCTTCCGGGGTCAGACACAGGGTGATTATTCCTCTACACTGTACCATCAAACACTCCGTGGGTCAGACAGAGAGTGATTATTCCTCTACACGATCCCATCAAACACTCCCTGGGTCAGACAAAGAGTGAATCTCCCTACACACCGTCCCATCACACACTCCCGTCGTCAGACACAGTATGATTATTCCTCTCCACGGTCCCATCAAACACTCCCGGGGTCAGACACAGTGTGAATCTCCTTCCACACCGTCCCATCACACTCACCCGGGGTCAGACACAGAGTGATTATTCCTCTACACTGTACCACCAAACACTCCCGGGGTCAGACACAGAGTGATTATTGCTCTACACGGTCCCATCAAACACTCCCAGGGTCAGACACAGAGTGATTTTTCCTCTACACGGTCCCATCAAACACTCCCGGGGTCAGACACAGAGTGATTATTCCTCAACACGGTCCCATCAAACACTCCCGGGGTCAGACACAGAGTGATGTTTCCTCTGCACGGTCCCATCAAACACTCCCGGGGTCAGACACAGAGTGAGTCTCCCTCCACACCGTCCCATCACACACTCCGGGTATTAGACTCAGAGTGATTATTCCTCTACACGGTCCCATCAAACACTCCCGGGGTCAGACACAGAGTGATTATTCCTCTACACGGTCCCATCAAACACTGCCGGGGTCAGACACAGAGTGAATTTATATCCACACCGTCCCATCATACGCTTCCGGGGTCAGACACAGCGTGACGATTCCTCTACACTGTACCATCAAACACTCCGTGGGTCAGACACAGAGTGATTATTCCTCTACACGATCCCATCATACACTCCCGGGGTCAGACACAGAGTGATTATTCCCCTACACGGTCCCATCAAACACTCCCGGGGTCAGACACAGAGTGATTATTCCTCTACACGGTCCCATCAAACATTCCCGGGGTCAGACACAGAGTGATTATTCCTCTACACGGACCCATCAAACACTCCCGGGGTCAGACACAGAGTGAATTTATATCCACACCGTCCCATCATACACTCCCTGGGTCAGACAAAGAGTGAATCTCCCTACACACCGTCCCATCACACACTCCCGTCGTCAGACACAGTATGATTATTCCTCTCCACGGTCTCATCAAACACTCCCGGGGTCAGACACAGTGTGAATCTCCTTCCACACCGTCCCATCACACACACCCGGGGTCAGACACAGAGTGATTATTCCTATACACGGTCCCATCAAACATTCCCGGGGTCAGACACAGAGTGATTATTCCTCTACACGGACCCATCAAACACTCCCGGGGTCAGACACAGAGTGAATTTATATCCACACCGTCCCATCATACGCTTCCGGGGTCAGACACAGCGTGATTATTCCTCTACACTATACCATCAAACACTCCGTGGGTCAGACACAGAGTGATTATTCCTCTACACGATCCCATCAAACACTCCCGGGGTCAGACACAGAGTGCTTATTGCTCTACACGGTCCCATCAAACACTCCCGGGGTCAGACACAGAGTGATTTTTCCTCTACACGGTCCCATCAAACACTCCCGGGGTCAGACACAGAGTGATTATTCCTCTACACGGTCCCATCAAACACTCCCGGGGTCAGACACAGAGTGAATTTATATCCACACCGTCCCATCATACGCTTCCGGGGTCAGACACAGCGTGATTATTCCTCTACACTGTACCATCAAACACTCCGTGGGTCAGACACATAGTGATTAATCCTCTACACGGTCCCATCAAACACTCCCGGGGACAGACACAGAGTGATTATTCCTCTACACTGTACCACCAAACACTCCCGGGGTCAGACGCAGAGTGATTATTGCTCTACACGGTCCCATCAAACACTCCCGGGGTCAGACACAGAGTGATTTTTCCTCTACACGGTCCCATCAAACACTCCCGGGGTCAGACACAGAGTGATTATTCCTCAACACGGTCCCATCAAACACTCCCGGGGTCAGACACAGAGTGATGTTTCCTCTGCACGGTCCCATCAAACACTCCCGGGGTCAGACACAGAGTGAGTCTCCCTCCACACCGTCCCATCACACACTCCGGGTATTAGACTCAGAGTGATTATTCCTCTACACGGTCCCATCAAACACTCCCGGGGTCAGACACAGAGTGATTATTCCTCTACACGGTCCCATCAAACACTGCCGGGGTCAGACACAGAGTGAATTTATATCCACACCGTCCCATCATACGCTTCCGGGGTCAGACAAAGCGTGATGATTCCTCTACACTGTACCATCAAACACTCCGTGGGTCAGACAAAGAGTGAATCTCCCTACACACCGTCCCATCACACACTCCCGTCGTCAGACACAGTATGATTATTCCTCTCCACGGTCCCATCAAACACTCCCGGGGTCAGACACCGTGTGAATCTCCTTCCACACCGTCCCATCACACTCACCCGGGGTCAGACACAGAGTGATTATTCCTCTACACTGTACCACCAAACACTCCCGGGGTCAGACACAGAGTGATTATTGCTCTACACGGTCCCATCAAACACTCCCAGGGTCAGACACAGAGTGATTTTTCCTCTACACGGTCCCATCAAACACTCCCGGGGTCAGACACAGAGTGATTATTCCTCAACACGGTCCCATCAAACACTCCCGGGGTCAGACACAGAGTGATGTTTCCTCTGCACGGTCCCATCAAACACTCCCGGGGTCAGACACAGAGTGAGTCTCCCTCCACACCGTCCCATCACACACTCCGGGTATTAGACTCAGAGTGATTATTCCTCTACACGGTCCCATCAAACACTCCCGGGGTCAGACACAGAGTGATTATTCCTCTACACGGTCCCATAAAACACTGCCGGGGTGAGACACAGAGTGAATTTATATCCACACCGTCCCATCATACGCTTCCGGGGTCAGACACAGCGTGACGATTCCTCTACACTGTACCATCAAACACTCCGTGGGTCAGACACAGAGTGATTATTCCTCTACACGATCCCATCATACACTCCCGGGGTCAGACACAGAGTGATTATTCCCCTACACGGTCCCATCAAACACTCCCGGGGTCAGACACAGAGTGATTATTCCTCTACACGGTCCCATCAAACATTCCCGGGGTCAGACACAGAGTGATTATTCCTCTACACGGACCCATCAAACACTCCCGGGGTCAGACACAGAGTGAATTTATATCCACACCGTCCCATCATACACTCCCTGGGTCAGACAAAGAGTGAATCTCCCTACACACCGTCCCATCACACACTCCCGTCGTCAGACACAGTATGATTATTCCTCTCCACGGTCCCATCAAACACTCCCGGGGTCAGACACAGTGTGAATCTCCTTCCACACCGTCCCATCACACACACCCGGGGTCAGACACAGAGTGATTATTCCTCTACACGGTCCCATCAAACATTCCCGGGGTCAGACACAGAGTGATTATTCCTCTACACGGACCCATCAAACACTCCCGGGGTCAGACACAGAGTGAATTTATATCCACACCGTCCCATCATACGCTTCCGGGGTCAGACACAGCGTGATTATTCCTCTACACTATACCATCAAACACTCCGTGGGTCAGACACAGAGTGATTATTCCTCTACACGATCCCATCAAACACTCCCGGGGTCAGACACAGAGTGCTTATTGCTCTACACGGTCCCATCAAACACTCCCGGGGTCAGACACAGAGTGATTTTTCCTCTACACGGTCCCATCAAACACTCCCGGGGTCAGACACAGAGTGATTATTCCTCTACACGGTCCCATCAAACACTCCCGGGGTCAGACACAGAGTGAATTTATATCCACACCGTCCCATCATACGCTTCCGGGGTCAGACACAGCGTGATTATTCCTCTACACTGTACCATCAAACACTCCGTGGGTCAGACACATAGTGATTAATCCTCTACACGGTCCCATCAAACACTCCCGGGGACAGACACAGAGTGATTATTCCTCTACACTGTACCACCAAACACTCCCGGGGTCAGACACAGAGTGATTATTGCTCTACACGGTCCCATCAAACACTCCCGGGGTCAGACACAGAGTGATTTTTCCTCTACACGGTCCCATCAAACACTCCCGGGGTCAGACACAGAGTGATTATTCCTCAACACGGTCCCATCAAACACTCCCGGGGTCAGACACAGAGTGATGTTTCCTCTGCACGGTCCCATCAAACACTCCCGGGGTCAGACACAGAGTGAGTCTCCCTCCACACCGTCCCATCACACACTCCGGGTATTAGACTCAGAGTGATTATTCCTCTACACGGTCCCATCAAACACTCCCGGGGTCAGACACAGAGTGATTATTCCTCTACACGGTCCCATCAAACACTGCCGGGGTCAGACACAGAGTGAATTTATATCCACACCGTCCCATCATACGCTTCCGGGGTCAGACAAAGCGTGATGATTCCTCTACACTGTACCATCAAACACTCCGTGGGTCAGACACAGAGTGATTATTCCTCTACACGATCCCATCATACACTCCCGGGGTCAGACACAGAGTGATTATTCCTCTACACGGTCCCATCAAACACTCCCGGGGTCAGACACAGAGTGAATTTATATCCACACCGTCCCATCATACGCTTCCGGGGTCAGACACAGGGTGATTATTCCTCTACACTGTACCATCAAACACTCCGTGGGTCAGACAGAGAGTGATTATTCCTCTACACGATCCCATCAAACACTCCCTGGGTCAGACACAGAGTGATTATTGCTCTACACGGTCCCATCAAACATTCCCGGGGTCAGACACAGAGTGATTTTTCCTCTGCACGGTCCCATCAAACACTCCCGGGGTCAGACACAGAGTGAGTCTCCCTCCACACCGTCCCATCACACACTCCCGGTATCAGACTCAGAGTGATTATTCCTCTACACGGTCCCATCAAACACTCCCGGGGTCAGACACAGAGTGAATTTATATCCACACCGTCCCATCATACTCTCCAGGGGTCAGACACAGAGTGAATCTCCCTCCACACCGTTCCATCACACACTCCCGTGATCAGACACAGTGTGATTATTCCTCTACACGGTCCCATCAAACACTCCCTGGGTCAGACAAAGAGTGAATCTCCCTACACACCGTCCCATCACACACTCCCGTCGTCAGACACAGTATGATTATTCCTCTCCACGGTCCCATCAAACACTCCCTGGGTCAGACACAGTGTGAATCTCCTTCCTCACCGTCCCATCACACTCCCCCGGGGTCAGACACAGAGTGATTATTCCTCTACACGGTCCCATCAAACACTCCCGGGGTCAGACACAGAGTGAATTTATATCCACACCGTCCCATCATACGCTTCCGGGGTCAGACACAGCGTGATTATTCCTCTACACTTTACCATCAAACACTCCGTGGGTCAGACACAGAGTGATTATTCCTCTACACGATCCCATCAAACACTCCCGGGGTCAGACACAGAGTGATTATTGCTCTACACGGTCCCATCAAACACTCCCGGGGTCAGACACAGAGTGATTTTTCCTCTACACGGTCCCATCAAACACTCCCGGGGTCAGACACAGAGTGATTATTCCTCAACACGGTCCCATCAAACACTCCCGGGGTCAGACACAGAGTGATTTTTCCTCTGCACAATCCCATCAAACACTCCTGGGGTCAGACACAGAGTGAATTTATATCCACACCGTCCCATCAAACACTCCCGAGGTCAGACACAGAGTGAATTTATATACACACCGTCCCATCATACACTCTGGGGTCAGACACAGAGTGATTATACCTCTACACTGTACCATTAAACACTCCGTGTGTCAGACATACAGTGATTATTCCTCTACACGGTCCCATCAAACACTCCCGGGGTCTGACACAGAGTGATTATTCCTCTACACGGTCCCATCAAACACTCCCGGGGTCAGACACAGAGTGATTATTCCTCTACACGGTCCCATCAAACCCTCCCGGGGTCAGACAGAGAGTGAATTTATATCCACACCGTCCCATCATACGCTTCCGGGGTCAGACACAGCGTGATTATTCCTCTACACTGTACCATCAAACACTCCGTGGGTCAGACACAGAGTGATTATTCCTCTACACGATCCCATCAAACACTCCCGGGGTCAGACGCAGAGTGATTTTTCCTCTGCACGTTCCCATCAAACACTCCCGGGGTCAGACACAGAGTGAGTCTCCCTCCACACCGTCCCATCACACACTCCCGTTATCAGACTCAGAGTGATTATTCCTCTACACGGTCCCATCAAACACTCCCGGGGTCAGACACAGAGTGAATTTATATCCACACCGTCCCATCATACTCTCCCGGGGTCAGACACAGAGTGAATCTCCCTCCACACCGTTCCATCACACACTCCCGTGGTCAGACACAGTGTGATTATTCCTCTACACGGTCCCATCAAACACTCCCTGGGTCAGACAAAGAGTGAATCTCCCTACACACCGTCCCATCACACACTCCCGTCGTCAGACACAGTATGATTATTCCTCTCCACGGTCCCATCAAACACTCCCGGGGTCAGACACAGTGTGAATCTCCTTCCACACCGTCCCATCACACTCCCCCGGGGTCAGACACAGAGTGATTATTCCTCTACACGGTCCCATCAAACACTCCCGGGGTCAGACACAGAGTGATTATTCCTCTACACGGTCCCATCAAACACTCCCGGGGTCAGACACAGAGTGAATTTATATCCACACCGTCCCATCATACACTCCCGTCGTCAGACACAGTATGATTATTCCTCTCCACGGTCCCATCAAACACTCCCGGGGTCAGACACAGTGTGAATCTCCTTCCTCACCGTCCCATCACACTCCCCCGGGGTCAGACACAAAGTGATTATTCCTCTACACGGTCCCATCAAACACTCCCGGGGTCAGACACAGAGTGAATTTATATCCACACCGTCCCATCATACGCTTCCGGGGTCAGACACAGCGTGATTATTCCTCTACACTTTACCATCAAACACTCCGTGGGTCAGACACAGAGTGATTATTCCTCTACACGATCCCATCAAACACTCCCGGGGTCAGACACAGAGTGATTATTGCTCTACACGGTCCCATCAAACACTCCCGGGGTCAGACACAGAGTGATTTTTCCTCTACACGGTCCCATCATACACTCCCGGGGTCAGACACAGAGTGATTATTCCTCAACACGGTCCCATCAAACACTCCCGGGGTCAGACACAGAGTGATTTTTCCTCTGCACAATCCCATCAAACACTCCTGGGGTCAGACACAGAGTGAATTTATATCCACACCGTCCCATCAAACACTCCCGAGGTCAGACACAGAGTGAATTTATATCCACACCGTCCCATCATACACTCTGGGGTCAGACACAGAGTGATTATACCTCTACACTGTACCATTAAACACTCCGTGTGTCAGACATATAGTGATTATTCCTCTACACGGTCCCATCAAACACTCCCGGGGTCTGACACAGAGTGATTATTCCTCTACACGGTCCCATCAAACACTCCCGGGGTCAGACACAGAGTGATTATTCCTCTACACGGTCCCATCAAACCCTCCGCGGGTCAGACACAGAGTGAATTTATATCCACACCGTCCCATCATACGCTTCCGGGGTCAGACACAGCGTGATTATTCCTCTACACTGTACCATCAAACACTCCGTGGGTCAGACACAGAGTGATTATTCCTCTACACGATCCCATCAAACACTCCCGGGGTCAGACACAGAGTGATTATTCCCCTACACGGTCCCATCAAACACTCCCGGGGTCAGACACAGAGTGATTATTCCTCTACACGGTCCCATCAAACACTCCCGGGGTCAGACACAGAGTGAATTTATATCCACACCGTCCCATCATACGCTTCCGGGGTCAGACACAGGGTGATTATTCCTCTACACTGTACCATCAAACACTCCGTGGGTCAGACACAGAGTGATTATTCCTCTACACGATCCCATCAAACACTCCCTGGGTCAGACACAGAGTGATTATTGCTCTACACGTTCCCATCAAACACTCCCGGGGTCAGACACAGAGTGATTTTTCCTCTACACGGTCCCATCAAACACTCCCGGGGACAGACACAGAGTGATTATTCCTCAACACGGTCCCATCAAACACTCCCGGGGTCAGACGCAGAGTGATTTTTCCTCTGCACGTTCCCATCAAACACTCCCGGGGTCAGACACAGAGTGATTATTCCTCAACACGGTCCCATCAAACACTCCCGGTGTCAGACACAGAGTGATTTTTCCTCTGCACGTTCCCATCAAACACTCCCGGGGTCAGACACAGAGTGAGTCTCCCTCCACACCGTCCCATCACACACTCCCGTTATCAGACTCAGAGTGATTATTCCTCTACACGGTCCCATCCAACACTCCCGGGGTCAGACACAGAGTGAATTTCTATCCACACCGTCCCATCATACTCTCCCGGTGTCAGACGCAGAGTGAATCTCCCTCCACACCGTTCCATCACACACTCCCGTGGTCAGACACAGTGTGATTATTCCTCTACACGGTCCCATCAAACACTCCCTGGGTCAGACAAAGAGTGAATCTCCCTACACACCGTCCCATCACACACTCCCGTCGTCAGACACAGTATGATTATTCCTCTCCACGGTCCCATCAAACACTCCCGGGGTCAGACACAGTGTGAATCTCATTCCACCCCGTCCCATCACACTCCCCCGGGGTCAGACACAGAGTGATTATTCCTCTACACGGTCCCATCATACACTCCCGGGGTCAGACACAGCGTGATTATTCCTCTACACTATACCATCAAACACTCCGTGGGTCAGACACAGAGTGATTATTCCTCTACTTGATCCCATCAAACACTCCCGGGGTCAGACACAGAGTGATTATTCCTCAACACGGTCCCATCAAACACTCCCGGGGTCAGACACAGAGTGATTTTTCCTCTGCACGGACCCATCAAACACTCCTGGGATCAGACACAGAGTGAATTTATATCCACACCGTCCCATCATACACTCCCGGGGTCAGACACAGACTGATTATTCCTCTACACTGTACCATCAAACACTCCCGGGGTCAGACACTGAGTGATTTTTCCTCTGCACGGTCCCATCAAGCACTCCCGGGATCAGACACAGAGTGAGTCACCTTCCACACCGTCCCATCACACTCCCCCGGGGTCAGACACAGAGTGATTATTCCTCTACACGGTCCCATCAAACACTCCCGGGGTCAGACACAGAGTGAATTTATATCCACACCGTCCCATCATACACTCCCGGGGTCAGATACAGAGTGATTATTCCTCTACACTGTACCATCAAACACTCCGTGTGTCAGACATACAATGATTATTCCTCTACACGGACCCATCAAACACTCCGTGGGTCAGACACAGAGTGATTATTCCTCTACACGATCCCATCAAACACTCCCGGGGTCAGACACAGAGTGATTATTCCCCTACACGGTCCCATCAAACACTCCCAGGGTCAGACACAGAGTGATTATTCCTCTACACGGTCCCATCAAACACTCCCGGGGTCAGACACTGAGTGAATTTATATCCACACCGTCCCATCATACGCTTCCGGGGTCAGACACAGGGTGATTATTCCTCTACACTGTACCATCAAACACTCCGTGGGTCAGACACAGAGTGATTATTCCTCTACACGATCCCATCAAACACTCCCTGGGTCAGACACAGAGTGATTATTGCTCTACACGGTCCCATCAAACACTCCCGGGGTCAGACACAGAGTGATTTTTTCTCTACACGGTCCCATCAAACACTCCCGGGGTCAGGCACAGAGTGATTATTCCTCAACACGGTCCCATCAAGCACTCCCGGGATCAGACACAGAGTGAGTCTCCCTCCACACCGTCCCATCACACATTCCCGGTGTCAGACACAGAGAGATTATTCCTCTACACGGTCCCAAGAAACACTCCCGGTGTCAGACACAGTGTGAATCTCCTTCCACACCGTCCCATCACACTCCCCCGGGGTCAGACACAGAGTGATTATTCCTCTACACTGTCCCAACAAACACTCCCGGGGTCAGACACAGAGTGAATTTATATCCACACCGTCACATCATACACTCCCGGGGTCAGACACAGAGTGATTATTCCTCTACACTGTACCATCAAACACTCCGTGTGTCAGACATACAGTGATTATTCCTCTACACGGACCCATCAAACACTCCCGGGGTCAGACACAGAGAGATTATTCCTCTACACGGTCCCATCAAACACTCCCGGTGTCAGACACAGAGAGATTATTCCACTACACGGTCCCAAGAAACACTCCCGGTGTCAGACACAGTGTAAATCTCCTTCCACACCGTCCCATCACACTCCCCCGGGGTCAGACACAGAGTGATTATTCCTCTACACGGTCCCATCAAACACTCCTGGGGTCAGACACAGAGTGAATTTATATCCACACCGTCCCATCATACACTCCCGGGGTCAGACACAGCGTGATTATTCCTCTACAATGTACCATCAAACACTCCGTGGGTCAGACACAGAGAGATTATTCCTCTACACGATCCCATCAAACACTCCCGGGGTCAGACACAGAGTGATTATTCCCCTACACGGTCCCATCAAACACTCCAGGGGTCAGGCACAGAGTGATTATTCCTCTACACGGTCCCATCAAACACTCCCTGGGTCAGACACAGAGTGATTATTGCTCTACACGGTCCCATCAAACACTCCCGGGGTCAGACACAGAGTGATTTTTCCTCTACACGGTCCCATCAAACACTCCCGGGGTCAGACACAGAGTGATTATTCCTCAACACGGTCCCATCAAACACTCCCGGTGTCAGACACAGAGTGATTTTTCCTCTGCACGTTCCCATCAAACACTCCCGGGGTCAGACACAGAGTGAGTCTCCCTCCACACCGTCCCATCACACACTCCCGTTATCAGACTCAGAGTGATTATTCCTCTACACGGTCCCATCCAACACTCCCGGGGTCAGACACAGAGTGAATTTCTATCCACACCGTCCCATCATACTCTCCCGGTGTCAGACGCAGTGTGAATCTCCCTCCACACCGTTCCATCACACACTCCCGTGGTCAGACACAGTGTGATTATTCCTCTACACGGTCCCATCAAACACTCCCTGGGTCAGACAAAGAGTGAATCTCCCTACACACCGTCCCATCACACACTCCCGTCGTCAGACACAGTATGATTATTCCTCTCCACGGTCCCATCAAACACTCCCGGGGTCAGACACAGTGTGAATATCCTTCCACACCGTCCCATCACACTCCCCCGGGGTCAGACACAGAGTGATTATTCCTCTACACGGTCCCATCAAACACTCCCGGGGTCAGACACAGCGTGATTATTCCTCTACACTATACCATCAAACACTCCGTGGGTCAGACACAGAGTGATTATTCCTCTACACGATCCCATCAAACACTCCCGGGGTCAGACACAGAGTGATTATTGCTCTACACGGTCCCATCAAACACTCCCGGGGTCAGACACAGAGTGATTTTTCCTCTACACGGTCCCATCAAACACTCCCGGGGTCAGACACAGAGTGATTATTCCTCAACACGGTCCCATCAAACACTCCCGGGGTCAGACACAGAGTGATTTTTCCTCTGCACGGACCCATCAAACACTCCTGGGATCAGACACAGAGTGAATTTATATCCACACCGTCCCATCATACACTCCCGGGGTCAGACACAGACTGATTATTCCTCTACACTGTACCATCAAACACTCCCGGGGTCAGACACTGAGTGATTTTTCCTCTGCACGGTCCCATCAAGCACTCCCGGGATCAGACACAGAGTGAGTCTCCCTCCACACCGTCCCATCACACTCCCCTCGGTCAGACACAGAGTGATTATTCCTCTACACAGTCCCAACAAACACTCCCGGGGACAGACACAGAGTGAATTTATATCCACACCGTCCCATCATACACTCCCGGGGTCAGATACAGAGTGATTATTCCTCTACACTGTACCATCAAACACTCCGTGTGTCAGACATACAATGATTATTCCTCTACACGGACCCATCAAACACTCCGTGGGTCAGACACAGAGTGATTATTCCTCTACACGATCCCATCAAACACTCCCGGGGTCAGACACAGAGTGATTATTCCCCTACACGGTCCCATCAAACACTCCCAGGGTCAGACACAGAGTGATTATTCCTCTACACGGTCCCATCAAACACTCCCGGGGTCAGACACAGAGTGAATTTATATCCACACCGTCCCATCATACGCTTCCGGGGTCAGACACAGGGTGATTATTCCTCTACACTGTACCATCAAACACTCCGTGGGTCAGACACAGAGTGATTATTCCTCTTCACGATCCCATCAAACACTCCCTGGGTCAGACACAGAGTGATTATTGCTCTACACGGTCCCATCAAACACTCCCGGGGTCAGACACAGAGTGATTTTTTCTCTACACGGTCCCATCAAACACTCCCGGGGTCAGACACAGAGTGATTATTCCTCAACACGGTCCCATCAAGCACTCCCGGGATCAGACACAGAGTGAGTCTCCCTCCACACCGTCCCATCACACATTCCCGGTGTCAGACACAGAGAGATTATTCCTCTACACGGTCCCAAGAAACACTCCCGGTGTCAGACACAGTGTGAATCTCCTTCCACACCGTCCCATCACACTCCCCCGGGGTCAGACACAGAGTGATTATTCCTCTACACTGTCCCAACAAACACTCCCGGGGTCAGACACAGAGTGAATTTATATCCACACCGTCACATCATACACTCCCGGGGTCAGACACAGAGTGATTATTCCTCTACACTGTACCATCAAACACTCCGTGTGTCAGACATACAGTGATTATTCCTCTACACGGACCCATCAAACACTCCCGGGGTCAGACACAGAGTGATTATTCCTCTACACGGTCCCATCAAACACTCCCGGTGTCAGACACAGAGAGATTATTCCTCTACACGGTCCCAAGAAACACTCCCGGTGTCAGACACAGTGTAAATCTCCTTCCACACCGTCCCATCACACTCCCCCGGGGTCAGACACAGAGTGATTATTCCTCTACACGGTCCCATCAAACACTCCCGGGGTCAGACACAGAGTGAATTTATATCCACACCGTCCCATCATACACTCCCGGGGTCAGACACAGAGTGATTATTCCTCTACACTGTACCATTAAACACTCCGTTTGTCAGACATACAGAGATTATTCCTCTACACGGACCCATCAAACACTCCCGGGGTCAGACACAGAGTGATTATTCCTCTACACGGTCCCATCAAACACTCCCGGGGTCAGACACAGAGTGATTATTCCTCTACACGGTCCCATCAAACCCTCCCGGGGTCAGACACAGAGTGAATTTATATCCACACCGTCCCATCATATGCTTCCGGGGTCAGACACAGCGTGATTATTCCTCTACACTGTACCATCAAACACTCCGTGGGTCAGACACAGAGTGATTATTCCTCTACACGATCCCATCAAACACTCCCGGGGTCAGACACAGAGTGATTATTCCCCTACACGGTCCCATCAAACACTCCAGGGGTCAGGCACAGAGTGATTATTCCTCTACACGGTCCCATCAAACACTCCCTGGGTCAGACACAGAGTGATTATTGCTCTACACGGTCCCATCAAACACTCCCGGGGTCAGACACAGAGTGATTTTTCCTCTACACGGTCCCATCAAACACTCCCGGGGTCAGACACAGAGTGATTATTCCTCAACACGGTCCCATGAAACACTCCCGGGGTCAGACACAGAGTGATTTTTCCTCTGCACTTTCCCATCAAACACTCCCGGGGTCAGACACAGAGTGAGTCTCCCTCCACACCGTCCCATCACACACTCCCGTTATCAGACTCAGAGTGATTATTCCTCTACACGGTCCAATCAAACACTCCCGGGGTCAGACACAGAGTGAATTTCTATCCACACCGTCCCATCATACTCTCCCGGGGTCAGACACAGAGTGAATCTCCCTCCACACCGTTCCATCACACACTCCCGTGGTCAGAGACAGAGTGATTATTCCTCTACACGGTCCCATCAAACACTCCCTGGGTCAGACAAAGAGTGAATCTCCCTACACACCGTCCCATCACACACTCCCGTCGTCAGACACAGTATGATTATTCCTCTCGACGGTCCCATCAAACACTCCCGGGGTCAGACACAGTGTGAATCTCCTTCCACACCGTCCCATCACACTCCCCCGGGGTCAGACACAGAGTGATTATTCCTCTACACGGTCCCATCAAACACTCCCGGGGTCAGACACAGCGTGATTATTCCTCTACACTATACCATCAAACACTCCGTGGGTCAGACACAGAGTGATTATTAATCTACACGATCCCATCAAACACTCCCGGGGTCAGACACAGAGTGATTATTGCTCTACACGGTCCCATCAAACACTCCCGGGGTCAGACACAGAGTGATTTTTCCTCTACACGGTCCCATCAAACACTCCCGGGGTCAGACACAGAGTGATTATTCCTCAACACGGTCCCATCAAACACTCCCGGGGTCAGACACAGAGTGATTTTTCCTCTGCACGGACCCATCAAACACTCCTGGGATCAGACACAGAGTGAATTTATATCCACACCGTCCGATCATACACTCCCGGGGTCAGACACAGACTGATTATTCCTCTACACTGTACCATCAAACACTCCCGGGGTCAGACACTGAGTGATTTTTCCTCTGCACGGTCCCATCAGGCACTCCCGGGATCAGACACAGAGTGAGTCTCCCTCCACACCGTCCCATCACACTCCCCTGGGGTCAGACACAGAGTGATTATTCCTCTACACTGTCCCAACAAACACTCCCGGGGTCAGACACAGAGTGAATTTATATCCACACCGTCCCATCATACACTCCCGGGGTCAGATACAGAGTGATTATTCCTCTACACTGTACCATCAAACACTCCGTGTGTCAGACATACAATGATTATTCCTCTACACGGACCCATCAAACACTCCGTGGGTCAGACACAGAGTGATTATTCCTCTAGACGATCCCATCAAACACTCCCGGGGTCAGACACAGAGTGATTATTCCCCTACACGGTCCCATCAAACACTCCCAGGGTCAGACACAGAGTGATTATTCCTCTACACGGTCCCATCAAACACTCCCGGGGTCAGACACAGAGTGAATTTATATCCACACCGTCCCATCATACGCTTCCGGGGTCAGACACAGGGTGATTATTCCTCTACACTGTACCATCAAACACTCCGTGGGTCAGACACAGAGTGATTATTCCTCTACACGATCCCATCAAACACTCCCTGGGTCAGACACAGAGTGATTATTGCTCTACACGGTCCCATCAAACACTCCGGGGGTCAGACACAGAGTGATTTTTTCTCTACACGGTCCCATCAAACACTCCCGGGGTCAGACACAGAGTGATTATTCCTCAACACGGTCCCATCAAACACTCCCGGGGTCAGACACTGAGTGATTTTTCCTCTGCACGGTCCCATCAAGCACTCCCGGGATCAGACACAGAGTGAATTTATATCCACACCGTCCCATCATACACTCCCGGGGTCAGACACAGACTGATTATTCCTCTACACTGTACCATCAAACACTCCCGGGGTCAGACACTGAGTGATTTTTCCTCTGCACGGTCCCATCAAGCACTCCCGGGATCAGACACAGAGTGAGTCTCCCTCCACACCGTCCCATCACACTCCCCTGGGGTCAGACACAGAGTGATTATTCCTCTACACTGTCCCAACAAACACTCCCGGGGTCAGACACAGAGTGAATTTATATCCACACCGTCCCATCATACACTCCCGGGGTCAGATACAGAGTGATTATTCCTCTACACTGTACCATCAAACACTCCGTGTGTCAGACATACAATGATTATTCCTCTACACGGACCCATCAAACACTCCGTGGGTCAGACACAGAGTGATTATTCCCCTACACGGTCCCATCAAACACTCCAGGGGTCAGGCACAGAGTGATTATTCCTCTACACGGTCCCATCAAACACTCCCTGGGTCAGACACAGAGTGATTATTGCTCTACACGGTCCCATCAAACACTCCCGGGGTCAGACACAGAGTGATTTTTCCTCTACACGGTCCCATCAAACACTCCCGGGGTCAGACACAGAGTGATTATTCCTCAACACGGTCCCATCAAACACTCCCGGTGTCAGACACAGAGTGATTTTTCCTCTGCACGTTCCCATCAAACACTCCCGGGGTCAGACACAGAGTGAGTCTCCCTCCACACCGTCCCATCACACACTCCCGTTATCAGACTCAGAGTGATTATTCCTCTACACGGTCCCATCCAACACTCCCGGGGTCAGACACAGAGTGAATTTCTATCCACACCGTCCCATCATACTCTCCCGGTGTCAGACGCAGTGTGAATCTCCCTCCACACCGTTCCATCACACACTCCCGTGGTCTGACACAGTGTGATTATTCCTCTAAACGGTCCCATCAAACACTCCCTGGGTCAGACAAAGAGTGAATCTCCCTACACACCGTCCCATCACACACTCCCGTCGTCAGACACAGTATGATTATTCCTCTCCACGGTCCCATCAAACACTCCCGGGGTCAGACACAGTGTGAATATCCTTCCACACCGTCCCATCACACTCCCCCGGGGTCAGACACAGAGTGATTATTCCTCTACACGGTCCCATCAAACACTCCCGGGGTCAGACACAGCGTGATTATTCCTCTACACTATACCATCAAACACTCCGTGGGTCAGACACAGAGTGATTATTCCTCTACACGATCCCATCAAACACTCCCGGGGTCAGACACAGAGTGATTATTGCTCTACACGGTCCCATCAAACACTCCCGGGGTCAGACACAGAGTGATTTTTCCTCTACACGGTCCCATCAAACACTCCCGGGGTCAGACACAGAGTGATTATTCCTCAACACGGTCCCATCAAACACTCCCGGGGTCAGACACAGAGTGATTTTTCCTCTGCACGGACCCATCAAACACTCCTGGGATCAGACACAGAGTGAATTTATATCCACACCGTCCCATCATACACTCCCGGGGTCAGACACAGACTGATTATTCCTCTACACTGTACCATCAAACACTCCCGGGGTCAGACACTGAGTGATTTTTCCTCTGCACGGTCCCATCAAGCACTCCCGGGATCAGACACAGAGTGAGTCTCCCTCCACACCGTCCCATCACACTCCCCTGGGTCCGACACAGAGTGATTATTCCTCTACACTGTCCCAACAAACACTCCCGGGGACAGACACAGAGTGAATTTATATCCACACCGTCCCATCATACACTCCCGGGGTCAGACACAGACTGATTATTCCTCTACACTGTACCATCAAACACTCCGTGTGTCAGACATACAGTGATTATTCCTCTACACGGACCCATCAAACACTCCCGGGGTCAGACACAGAGTGATTATTCCTCTACACGGTCCCATCAAACACTCCCGGGGTCAGACACAGAGTGATTATTCCTCTACACGGTCCCATCAAACACTCCCGGGGTCAGACACAGAGTGAATTTATATCCACACCGTCCCATCATACGCTTCCGGGGTCAGACACAGCGTGATTATTCCTCTACACTGTACCATCAAACACTCCGTGTGTCAGACATACAATGATTATTCCTCTACACGGACCCATCAAACACTCCGTGGGTCAGACACAGAGTGATTATTCCTCTACACGATCCCATCAAACACTCCCGGGGTCAGACACAGAGTGATTATTCCCCTACACTGTCCCATCAAACACTCCCGGGGTCAGACACAGAGTGATTATTCCTCTACACGGTCCCATCAAACACTCCCGGGGTCAGACACAGAGTGAATTTATATCCACACCGTCCCATCATACGCTTCCGGGGTCAGACACAGGGTGATTATTCCTCTACACTGTACCATCAAACACTCCGTGGGTCAGACACAGAGTGATTATTCCTCTACACGATCCCATCAAACACTCCCTGGGTCAGACACAGAGTGATTATTGCTCTACACGGTCCCATCAAACACTCCGGGGGTCAGACACAGAGTGATTTTTTCTCTACACGGTCCCATCAAACACTCCCGGGGTCAGACACAGAGTGATTATTCCTCAACACGGTCCCATCAAACACTCCCGGGGTCAGACACTGAGTGATTTTTCCTCTGCACGGTCCCATCAAGCACTCCCGGGATCAGACACAGAGTGAATTTATATCCACACCGTCCCATCATACACTCCCGGGGTCAGACACAGACTGATTATTCCTCTACACTGTACCATCAAACACTCCCGGGGTCAGACACTGAGTGATTTTTCCTCTGCACGGTCCCATCAAGCACTCCCGGGATCAGACACAGAGTGAGTCTCCCTCCACACCGTCCCATCACACTCCCCTGGGGTCAGACACAGAGTGATTATTCCTCTACACTGTCCCAACAAACACTCCCGGGGTCAGACACAGAGTGAATTTATATCCACACCGTCCCATCATACACTCCCGGGGTCAGATACAGAGTGATTATTCCTCTACACTGTACCATCAAACACTCCGTGTGTCAGACATACAATGATTATTCCTCTACACGGACCCATCAAACACTCCGTGGGTCAGACACAGAGTGATTATTCCCCTACACGGTCCCATCAAACACTCCAGGGGTCAGGCACAGAGTGATTATTCCTCTACACGGTCCCATCAAACACTCCCTGGGTCAGACACAGAGTGATTATTGCTCTACACGGTCCCATCAAACACTCCCGGGGTCAGACACAGAGTGATTTTTCCTCTACACGGTCCCATCAAACACTCCCGGGGTCAGACACAGAGTGATTATTCCTCAACACGGTCCCATCAAACACTCCCGGTGTCAGACACAGAGTGATTTTTCCTCTGCACGTTCCCATCAAACACTCCCGGGGTCAGACACAGAGTGAGTCTCCCTCCACACCGTCCCATCACACACTCCCGTTATCAGACTCAGAGTGATTATTCCTCTACACGGTCCCATCCAACACTCCCGGGGTCAGACACAGAGTGAATTTCTATCCACACCGTCCCATCATACTCTCCCGGTGTCAGACGCAGTGTGAATCTCCCTCCACACCGTTCCATCACACACTCCCGTGGTCTGACACAGTGTGATTATTCCTCTAAACGGTCCCATCAAACACTCCCTGGGTCAGACAAAGAGTGAATCTCCCTACACACCGTCCCATCACACACTCCCGTCGTCAGACACAGTATGATTATTCCTCTCCACGGTCCCATCAAACACTCCCGGGGTCAGACACAGTGTGAATATCCTTCCACACCGTCCCATCACACTCCCCCGGGGTCAGACACAGAGTGATTATTCCTCTACACGGTCCCATCAAACACTCCCGGGGTCAGACACAGCGTGATTATTCCTCTACACTATACCATCAAACACTCCGTGGGTCAGACACAGAGTGATTATTCCTCTACACGATCCCATCAAACACTCCCGGGGTCAGACACAGAGTGATTATTGCTCTACACGGTCCCATCAAACACTCCCGGGGTCAGACACAGAGTGATTTTTCCTCTACACGGTCCCATCAAACACTCCCGGGGTCAGACACAGAGTGATTATTCCTCAACACGGTCCCATCAAACACTCCCGGGGTCAGACACAGAGTGATTTTTCCTCTGCACGGACCCATCAAACACTCCTGGGATCAGACACAGAGTGAATTTATATCCACACCGTCCCATCATACACTCCCGGGGTCAGACACAGACTGATTATTCCTCTACACTGTACCATCAAACACTCCCGGGGTCAGACACTGAGTGATTTTTCCTCTGCACGGTCCCATCAAGCACTCCCGGGATCAGACACAGAGTGAGTCTCCCTCCACACCGTCCCATCACACTCCCCTGGGTCCGACACAGAGTGATTATTCCTCTACACTGTCCCAACAAACACTCCCGGGGACAGACACAGAGTGAATTTATATCCACACCGTCCCATCATACACTCCCGGGGTCAGACACAGACTGATTATTCCTCTACACTGTACCATCAAACACTCCGTGTGTCAGACATACAGTGATTATTCCTCTACACGGACCCATCAAACACTCCCGGGGTCAGACACAGAGTGATTATTCCTCTACACGGTCCCATCAAACACTCCCGGGGTCAGACACAGAGTGATTATTCCTCTACACGGTCCCATCAAACACTCCCGGGGTCAGACACAGAGTGAATTTATATCCACACCGTCCCATCATACGCTTCCGGGGTCAGACACAGCGTGATTATTCCTCTACACTGTACCATCAAACACTCCGTGTGTCAGACATACAATGATTATTCCTCTACACGGACCCATCAAACACTCCGTGGGTCAGACACAGAGTGATTATTCCTCTACACGATCCCATCAAACACTCCCGGGGTCAGACACAGAGTGATTATTCCCCTACACTGTCCCATCAAACACTCCCAGGGTCAGACACAGAGTGATTATTCCTCTACACGGTCCCATCAAACACTCCCGGGGTCAGACACAGAGTGAATTTATATCCGCACCGTTCCATCATACGCTTCCGGGGTCAGACACAGGGTGATTATTCCTCTACACTGTACCATCAAACACTCCGTGGGTCAGACACAGAGTGATTATTCCTCTACACGATCCCATCAAACACTCCCTGGGTCAGACACAGAGTGATTATTGCTCTACACGGTCCCATCAAACACTCCCGGGGTCAGACACAGAGTGATTTTTTCTCTACACGGTCCCATCAAACACTCCCGGGGTCAGACACAGAGTGATTATTCCTCAACACGGTCCCATCAAGCACTCCCGGGATCAGACACAGAGTGAGTCTCCCTCCACACCGTCCCATCACACATTCCCGGTGTCAGACACAGAGAGATTATTCCTCTACACGGTCCCAAGAAACACTCCCGGTGTCAGACACAGTGTGAATCTCCTTCCACACCGTCCCATCACACTCCCCCGGGGTCAGACACAGAGTGATTATTCCTCTACACTGTCCCAACAAACACTCCCGGGGTCAGACACAGAGTGATTTTTCCTCTACAGGGTCCCATCAAACACTCCCGGGGTCAGACACAGAGTGAGTCTCCCTCCACACCGTCCCATCACACACTCCCGTTATCAGACTCAGAGTGATTATTCCTCTACACGGTCCCATCCAACACTCCCGGGGTCAGACACAGAGTGAATTTCTATCCACACCGTCCCATCATACTCTCCCGGTGTCAGACGCAGTGTGAATCTCCCTCCACACCGTTCCATCACACACTCCCGTGGTCAGACACAGTGTGATTATTCCTCTACACGGTCCCATCAAACACTCCCTGGGTCAGACAAAGAGTGAATCTCCCTACACACCGTCCCATCACACACTCCCGTCGTCAGACACAGTATGATTATTCCTCTCCACGGTCCCATCAAACACTCCCGGGGTCAGACACAGTGTGAATATCCTTCCACACCGTCCCATCACACTCCCCCGGGGTCAGACACAGAGTGATTATTCCTCTACACGGTCCCATCAAACACTCCCGGGGTCAGACACAGCGTGATTATTCCTCTACACTATACCATCAAACACTCCGTGGGTCAGACACAGAGTGATTATTCCTCTACACGATCCCATCAAACACTCCCGGGGTCAGACACAGAGTGATTATTGCTCTACACGGTCCCATCAAACACTCCCGGGGTCAGACACAGAGTGATTTTTCCTCTACACGGTCCCATCAAACACTCCCGGGGTCAGACACAGAGTGATTATTCCTCAACACGGTCCCATCAAACACTCCCGGGGTCAGACACAGAGTGATTTTTCCTCTGCACGGACCCATCAAACACTCCTGGGATCAGACACAGAGTGAATTTATATCCACACCGTCCCATCATACACTCCCGGGGTCAGACACAGACTGATTATTCCTCTACACTGTACCATCAAACACTCCCGGGGTCAGACACTGAGTGATTTTTCCTCTGCACGGTCCCATCAAGCACTCCCGGGGTCAGACACAGAGTGAGTCTCCCTCCACACCGTCCCATCACACTCCCCTGGGTCCGACACAGAGTGATTATTCCTCTACACTGTCCCAACAAACACTCCCGGGGACAGACACAGAGTGAATTTATATCCACACCGTCCCATCATACACTCCCGGGGTCAGATACAGAGTGATTATTCCTCTACACTGTACCATCAAACACTCCGTGTGTCAGACATACAATGATTATTCCTCTACACGGACCCATCAAACACTCCGTGGGTCAGACACAGAGTGATTATTCCTCTACACGATCCGATCAAACACTCCCGGGGTCAGACACAGAGTGATTATTCCCCTACACTGTCCCATCAAACACTCCCAGGGTCAGACACAGAGTGATTATTCCTCTACACGGTCCCATCAAACACTCCCGGGGTCAGACACAGAGTGAATTTATATCCGCACCGTCCCATCATACGCTTCCGGGGTCAGACACAGGGTGATTATTCCTCTACACTGTACCATCAAACACTCCGTGGGTCAGACACAGAGTGATTATTCCTCTACACGATCCCATCAAACACTCCCTGGGTCAGACACAGAGTGATTATTGCTCTACACGGTCCCATCAAACACTCCCGGGGTCAGACACAGAGTGATTTTTTCTCTACACGGTCCCATCAAACACTCCCGGGGTCAGACACAGAGTGATTATTCCTCAACACGGTCCCATCAAGCACTCCCGGGATCAGACACAGAGTGAGTCTCCCTCCACACCGTCCCATCACACATTCCCGGTGTCAGACACAGAGAGATTATTCCTCTACACGGTCCCAAGAAACACTCCCGGTGTCAGACACAGTGTGAATCTCCTTCCACACCGTCCCATCACACTCCCCCGGGGTCAGACACAGAGTGATTATTCCTCTACACTGTCCCAACAAACACTCCCGGGGTCAGACACAGAGTGAATTTATATCCACACCGTCACATCATACACTCCCGGGGTCAGACACAGAGTGATTATTCCTCTACACTGTACCATCAAACACTCCGTGTGTCAGACATACAGTGATTATTCCTCTACACGGACCCATCAAACACTCCCGGGGTCAGACACAGAGTGATTATTCCTCTACACGGTCCCATCAAACACTCCCGGTGTCAGACACAGAGAGATTATTCCTCTACACGGTCCCAAGAAACACTCCCGGTGTCAGACACAGTGTAAATCTCCTTCCACACCGTCCCATCACACTCCCCCGGGGTCAGACACAGAGTGATTATTCCTCTACACGGTCCCATCAAACACTCCCGGGGTCAGACACAGAGTGAATTTATATCCACACCGTCCCATCATACACTCCCGGGGTCAGACACAGAGTGATTATTCCTCTACACTGTACCATTAAACACTCCGTTTGTCAGACATACAGAGATTATTCCTCTACACGGACCCATCAAACACTCCCGGGGTCAGACACAGAGTGATTATTCCTCTACACGGTCCCATCAAACCCTCCCGGGGTCAGACACAGAGTGAATTTATATCCACACCGTCCCATCATATGCTTCCGGGGTCAGACACAGCGTGATTATTCCTCTACACTGTACCATCAAACACTCCGTGGGTCAGTCACAGAGTGATTATTCCTCTACACGATCCCATCAAACACTCCCGGGGTCAGACACAGAGTGATTATTCCCCTACACGGTCCCATCAAACACTCCCGGGGTCAGGCACAGAGTGATTATTCCTCTACACGGTCCCATCAAACACTCCCTGGGTCAGACACAGAGTGATTATTGCTCTACACGGTCCCATCAAACACTCCCGGGGTCAGACACAGAGTGATTTTTCCTCTACACGGTCCCATCAAACACTCCCGGGGTCAGACACAGAGTGATTATTCCTCAACACGGTCCCATCAAACACTCCCGGGGTCAGACACAGAGTGATTTTTCCTCTGCACGTTCCCATCAAACACTCCCGGGGTCAGACACAGAGTGAGTCTCCCTCCACACCGTCCCATCACACACTCCCGTTATCAGACTCAGAGTGATTATTCCTCTACACGGTCCAATCAAACACTCCCGGGGTCAGACACAGAGTGAATTTCTATCCACACCGTCCCATCATACTCTCCCGGGGTCAGACACAGAGTGAATCTCCCTCCACACCGTTCCATCACACACTCCCGTGGTCAGACACAGTGTGATTATTCCTCTACACGGTCCCATCAAACACTCCCTGGGTCAGACACAGAGTGATTATTGCTCTACACGGTCCCATCAAACACTCCCGGGGTCAGACACAGCGTGATTATTCCTCTACACTATACCATCAAACACTCCGTGGGTCAGACACAGAGTGATTATTCCTCTACACGATCCCATCAAACACTCCCGGGGTCAGACACAGAGTGATTATTGCTCTACACGGTCCCATCAAACACTCCCGGGGTCAGACACAGAGTGATTTTTCCTCTACACGGTCCCATCAAACACTCCCGGGGTCAGACACAGAGTGATTATTCCTCAACACGGTCCCATCAAACACTCCCGGGGTCAGACACAGAGTGATTTTTCCTCTGCACGGACCCATCAAACACTCCTGGGATCAGACACAGAGTGAATTTATATCCACACCGTCCCATCATACACTCCCGGGGTCAGACACAGACTGATTATTCCTCTACACTGTACCATCAAACACTCCCGGGGTCAGACACTGAGTGATTTTTCCTCTGCACGGTCCCATCAAGCACTCCCGGGATCAGACACAGAGTGAGTCTCCCTCCACACCGTCCCATCACACTCCCCTGGGTCCGACACAGAGTGATTATTCCTCTACACTGTCCCAACAAACACTCCCGGGGACAGACACAGAGTGAATTTATATCCACACCGTCCCATCATACACTCCCGGGGTCAGATACAGAGTGATTATTCCTCTACACTGTACCATCAAACACTCCGTGTGTCAGACATACAATGATTATTCCTCTACACGGACCCATCAAACACTCCGTGGGTCAGACACAGAGTGATTATTCCTCTACACGATCCGATCAAACACTCCCGGGGTCAGACACAGAGTGATTATTCCCCTACACTGTCCCATCAAACACTCCCAGGGTCAGACACAGAGTGATTATTCCTCTACACGGTCCCATCAAACACTCCCGGGGTCAGACACAGAGTGAATTTATATCCGCACCGTCCCATCATACGCTTCCGGGGTCAGACACAGGGTGATTATTCCTCTACACTGTACCATCAAACACTCCGTGGGTCAGACACAGAGTGATTATTCCTCTACACGATCCCATCAAACACTCCCTGGGTCAGACACAGAGTGATTATTGCTCTACACGGTCCCATCAAACACTCCCGGGGTCAGACACAGAGTGATTTTTTCTCTACACGGTCCCATCAAACACTCCCGGGGTCAGACACAGAGTGATTATTCCTCAACACGGTCCCATCAAGCACTCCCGGGATCAGACACAGAGTGAGTCTCCCTCCACACCGTCCCATCACACATTCCCGGTGTCAGACACAGAGAGATTATTCCTCTACACGGTCCCAAGAAACACTCCCGGTGTCAGACACAGTGTGAATCTCCTTCCACACCGTCCCATCACACTCCCCCGGGGTCAGACACAGAGTGATTATTCCTCTACACTGTCCCAACAAACACTCCCGGGGTCAGACACAGAGTGAATTTATATCCACACCGTCACATCATACACTCCCGGGGTCAGACACAGAGTGATTATTCCTCTACACTGTACCATCAAACACTCCGTGTGTCAGACATACAGTGATTATTCCTCTACACGGACCCATCAAACACTCCCGGGGTCAGACACAGAGTGATTATTCCTCTACACGGTCCCATCAAACACTCCCGGTGTCAGACACAGAGAGATTATTCCTCTACACGGTCCCAAGAAACACTCCCGGTGTCAGACACAGTGTAAATCTCCTTCCACACCGTCCCATCACACTCCCCCGGGGTCAGACACAGAGTGATTATTCCTCTACACGGTCCCATCAAACACTCCCGGGGTCAGACACAGAGTGAATTTATATCCACACCGTCCCATCATACACTCCCGGGGTCAGACACAGAGTGATTATTCCTCTACACTGTACCATTAAACACTCCGTTTGTCAGACATACAGAGATTATTCCTCTACACGGACCCATCAAACACTCCCGGGGTCAGACACAGAGTGATTATTCCTCTACACGGTCCCATCAAACCCTCCCGGGGTCAGACACAGAGTGAATTTATATCCACACCGTCCCATCATATGCTTCCGGGGTCAGACACAGCGTGATTATTCCTCTACACTGTACCATCAAACACTCCGTGGGTCAGTCACAGAGTGATTATTCCTCTACACGATCCCATCAAACACTCCCGGGGTCAGACACAGAGTGATTATTCCCCTGCACGGTCCCATCAAACACTCCCGGGGTCAGGCACAGAGTGATTATTCCTCTACACGGTCCCATCAAACACTCCCTGGGTCAGACACAGAGTGATTATTGCTCTACACGGTCCCATCAAACACTCCCGGGGTCAGACACAGAGTGATTTTTCCTCTACACGGTCCCATCAAACACTCCCGGGGTCAGACACAGAGTGATTATTCCTCAACACGGTCCCATCAAACACTCCCGGGGTCAGACACAGAGTGATTTTTCCTCTGCACGTTCCCATCAAACACTCCCGGGGTCAGACACAGAGTGAGTCTCCCTCCACACCGTCCCATCACACACTCCCGTTATCAGACTCAGAGTGATTATTCCTCTACACGGTCCAATCAAACACTCCCGGGGTCAGACACAGAGTGAATTTCTATCCACACCGTCCCATCATACTCTCCCGGGGTCAGACACAGAGTGAATCTCCCTCCACACCGTTCCATCACACACTCCCGTGGTCAGACACAGTGTGATTATTCCTCTACACGGTCCCATCAAACACTCCCTGGGTCAGACACAGAGTGATTATTGCTCTACACGGTCCCATCAAACACTCCCGGGTTCAGACACAGAGTGATTTTTCCTCTACACGGTCCCATCAAACACTCCCGGGGTCAGACACAGAGTGATTATTCCTCAACACGGTCCCATCAAACACTCCCGGGGTCAGACACAGAGTGATTTTTCCTCTGCACGTTCCCATCAAACACTCCCGGGGTCAGACACAGAGTGAGTCTCCCTCCACACCGTCCCATCACACACTCCCGTTATCAGACTCAGAGTGATTATTCCTCTACACGGTCCAATCAAACACTCCCGGGGTCAGACACAGAGTGAATTTCTATCCACACCGTCCCATCATACTCTCCCGGGGTCAGACACAGAGTGAATCTCCCTCCACACCGTTCCATCACACACTCCCGTGGTCAGACACAGTGTGATTATTCCTCTACACGGTCCCATCAAACATTCCCTGGGTCAGACAAAGAGTGAATCTCCCTACACACCGTCCCATCACACACTCCCGTCGTCAGACACAGTATGATTATTCCTCTCGACGGTCCCATCAAACACTCCCGGGGTCAGACACAGTGTGAATCTCCTTCCACACCGTCCCATCACACTCCCCCGGTGTCAGACACAGAGTGATTATTCCTCTACACGGTCCCATCAAACACTCCCGGGGTCAGACACAGCGTGATTATTCCTCTACACTATACCATCAAACACTCCGTGGGTCAGACACAGAGTGATTATTAATCTACACGATCCCATCAAACACTCCCGGGGTCAGACACAGAGTGATTATTGCTCTACACGGTCCCATCAAACACTCCCGGGGTCAGACACAGAGTGATTTTTCCTCTACACGGTCCCATCAAACACTCCCGGGGTCAGACACAGAGTGATTATTCCTCAACACGGTCCCATCAAACACTCCCGGGGTCAGACACAGAGTGATTTTTCCTCTGCACGGACCCATCAAACACTCCTGGGATCAGACACAGAGTGAATTTATATCCACACCGTCCCATCATACACTCCCGGGGTCAGACACAGACTGATTATTCCTCTACACTGTACCATCAAACACTCCCGGGGTCAGACACTGAGTGATTTTTCCTCTGCACGGTCCCATCACACTCCCCTGGGGTCAGACACAGAGTGATTATTCCTCTACACTGTCCCAACAAACACTCCCGGGGTCAGACACAGAGTGAATTTATATCCACACCGTCCCATCATACACTCCCGTGGTCAGATACAGAGTGAATTTATACCCACACCGTCCCATCATACGCTTCCGGGGTCAGACTCAGGGTGATTATTCCTCTACACTGTACCATCAAACACTCCGTGGGTCAGACACAGAGTGATTATTCCTCTACACGATCCCATCAAACACTCCCTGGGTCAGACACAGAGTGATTATTGCTCTACACGGTCCCATCAAACACTCCGGGGGTCAGACACAGAGTGATTTTTTCTCTACACGGTCCCATCAAACACTCCCGGGGTCAGACACAGAGTGATTATTCCTCTACACGATCCCATCAAACACTCCCTGGGTCAGACACAGAGTGATTATTGCTCTACACGGTCCCATCAAACACTCCGGGGGTCAGACACAGAGTGATTTTTTCTCTACACGGTCCCATCAAACACTCCCGGGGTCAGACACAGAGAGATTATTCCTCAACACGGTCCCATCAAACACTCCCGGGGTCAGACACTGAGTGATTTTTCCTCTGCACGGTCCCATCAAGCACTCCCGGGATCAGACACAGAGTGAATTTATATCCACACCGTCCCATCATACACTCCCGGGGTCAGACACAGACTGATTATTCCTCTACACTGTACCATCAAACACTCCCGGGGTCAGACACTGAGTGATTTTTCCTCTGCACGGTCCCATCAAGCACACCCGGGAACAGACACAGAGTGAGTCTCCCTCCACACCGTCCCATCACACTCCCCTGGGGTCAGACACAGAGTGATTATTCCTCTACACTGTCCCAACAAACACTCCCGGGGTCAGACACAGAGTGAATTTATATCCACACCGTCCCATCATACACTCCCGGGGTCAGATACAGAGTGATTATTCCTCTACACTGTACCATCAAACACTCCGTGTGTCAGACATACAATGATTATTCCTCTACACGGACCCATCAAACACTCCGTGGGTCAGACACAGAGTGATTATTCCTCTACACGATCCAATCAAACACTCCCGGGGTCAGACACAGAGTGAATTTCTATCCACACCGTCCCATCATACTCTCCCGGGGTCAGACACAGAGTGAATCTCCCTCCACACCGTTCCATCACACACTCCCGTGGTCAGACACAGTGTGATTATTCCTCTACACGGTCCCATCAAACACTCCCGGGGTCAGACACAGTGTGAATCTCCTTCCACACCGTCCCATCACACTCCCCCGGGGTCAGAGACAGAGTGATTATTCCTCTACACGGTCCCATCAAACACTCCCGGGGTCAGACACAGCGTGATTATTCCTCTACACTATACCATCAAACACTCCGTGGGTCAGACACAGAGTGATTATTAATCTACACGATCCCATCAAACACTCCCGGGGTCAGACACAGAGTGATTATTGCTCTACACGGTCCCATCAAACACTCCCGGGGTCAGACACAGAGTGATTTTTCCTCTACACGGTCCCATCAAACACTCCCGGGGTCAGACACAGAGTGATTATTCCTCAACACGGTCCCATCAAACACTCCCGGGGTCAGACACAGAGTGATTTTTCCTCTGCACGGACCCATCAAACACTCCTGGGATCAGACACAGAGTGAATTTATATCCACACCGTCCCATCATACACTCCCGGGGTCAGACACAGACTGATTATTCCTCTACACTGTACCATCAAACACTCCCGGGGTCAGACACTGAGTGATTTTTCCTCTGCACGGTCCCATCAAGCACTCCCGGGATCAGACACAGAGTGAGTCTCCCTCCACACCGTCCCATCACACTCCCCTGGGGTCAGACACAGAGTGATTATTCCTCTACACTGTCCCAACAAACACTCCCGGGGTCAGACACAGAGTGAATTTATATCCACACCGTCCCATCATACACTCCCGGGGTCAGATACAGAGTGATTATTCCTCTACACTGTACCATCAAACACTCCGTGTGTCAGACATACAATGATTATTCCTCTACACGGACCCATCAAACACTCCGTGGGTCAGACACAGAGTGATTATTCCTCTACACGATCCCATCAAACACTCCCGGGGTCAGACACAGAGTGATTATTCCCCTACACGGTCCCATCAAACACTCCCAGGGTCAGACACAAAGTGATTATTCCTCTACACGGTCCCATCAAACACTCCCGGGGTCAGACACAGAGTGAATTTATATCCACACCGTCCCATCATACGCTTCCGGGGTCAGACACAGGGTGATTATTCCTCTACACGGTACCATCAAACACTCCGTGGGTCAGACACAGAGTGATTATTCCTCTACACGATCCCATCAAACACTCCCTGGGTCAGACACAGAGTGATTATTGCTCTACACGGTCCCATCAAACACTCCCGGGGTCAGACACAGAGTGATTTTTTCTCTACACGGTCCCATCAAACACTCCCGGGGTCAGACACAGAGTGATTATTCCTCAACACGGTCCCATCAAACACTCCCGGGGTCAGACACTGAGTGATTTTTCCTCTGCACGGTCCCATCAAGCACTCCCGGGATCAGACACAGAGTGAATTTATATCCACACCGTCCCATCATACACTCCCGGGGTCAGACACAGACTGATTATTCCTCTACACTGTACCATCAAACACTCCCGGGGTCAGACACTGAGTGATTTTTCCTCTGCACGGTCCCATCAAGCACACCCGGGATCAGACACAGAGTGAGTCTCCCTCCACACCGTCCCATCACACTCCCCTGGGGTCAGACACAGAGTGATTATTCCTCTACACTGTCCCAACAAACACTCCCGGGGTCAGACACAGAGTGAATTTATATCCACACCGTCCCATCATACACTCCCGGGGTCAGATACAGAGTGATTATTCCTCTACACTGTACCATCAAACACTCCGTTTGTCAGACATACAATGATTATTCCTCTACACGGACCCATCAAACACTCCGTGGGTCAGACACAGAGTGATTATTCCTCTACACGATCCCATCAAACACTCCCGGGGTCAGACACAGAGTGATTATTCCCCTACACGGTCCCATCAAACACTCCCAGGGTCAGACACAGAGTGATTATTCCTCTACACGGTCCCATCAAACACTCCCGGGGTCAGACACAGAGTGAATTTATATCCACACCGTCCCATCATACGCTTCCGGGGTCAGACACAGGGTGATTATTCCTCTACACTGTACCATCAAACACTCCGTGGGTCAGACACAGAGTGATTATTCCTCTACACGATCCCATCAAACACTCCCTGGGTCAGACACAGAGTGATTATTGCTCTACACGGTCCCATCAAACACTCCCGGGGTCAGACACAGAGTGATTTTTTCTCTACACGGTCCCATCAAACACTCCCGGGGTCAGACACAGAGTGATTATTCCTCAACACGGTCCCATCAAGCACTCCCGGGATCAGACACAGAGTGAGTCTCCCTCCACACCGTCCCATCACACATTCCCGGTGTCAGACACAGAGAGATTATTCCTCTACACGGTCCCAAGAAACACTCCCGGTGTCAGACACAGTGTGAATCTCCTTCCACACCGTCCCATCACACTCCCCCGGGGTCAGACACAGAGTGATTATTCCTCTACACTCTCCCAACAAACACTCCCGGGGTCAGACACAGAGTGAATTTATATCCACACCGTCACATCATACACTCCCGGGGTCAGACACAGAGTGATTATTCCTCTACACTGTACCATCAAACACTCCGTGTGTCAGACATACAGTGATTATTCCTCTACACGGACCCATCAAACACTCCCGGGGTCAGACACAGAGTGATTATTCCTCTACACTGTACCATCAAACACTCCGTGTGTCAGACATACAATGATTATTCCTCTACACGGACCCATCAAACACTCCGTGGGTCAGACACAGAGTGATTATTCCTCTACACGATCCCATCAAACACTCCCGGGGTCAGACACAGAGTGATTATTCCCCTACACGGTCCCATCAAACACTCCCAGGGTCAGACACAGAGTGATTATTCCTCTACACGGTCCCATCAAACACTCCCGGGGTCAGACACAGAGTGAATTTATATCCACACCGTCCCATCATACGCTTCCGGGGTCAGACACAGGGTGATTATTCCTCTACACTGTACCATCAAACACTCCGTGGGTCAGACACAGAGTGATTATTCCTCTACACGATCCCATCAAACACTCCCTGGGTCAGACACAGAGTGATTATTGCTCTACACGGTCCCATCAAACACTCCCGGGGTCAGACACAGAGTGATTTTTTTCTCTACACGGTCCCATCAAACACTCCCGGGGTCAGACACAGAGTGATTATTCCTCAACACGGTCCCATCAAGCACTCCCGGGATCAGACACAGAGTGAGTCTCCCTCCACACCGTCCCATCACACATTCCCGGTGTCAGACACAGAGAGATTATTCCTCTACACGGTCCCAAGAAACACTCCCGGTGTCAGACACAGTGTGAATCTCCTTCCACACCGTCCCATCACACTCCCCCGGGGTCAGACACAGAGTGATTATTCCTCTACACTCTCCCAACAAACACTCCCGGGGTCAGACACAGAGTGAATTTATATCCACACCGTCACATCATACACTCCCGGGGTCAGACACAGAGTGATTATTCCTCTACACTGTACCATCAAACACTCCGTGTGTCAGACATACAGTGATTATTCCTCTACACGGACCCATCAAACACTCCCGGGGTCAGACACAGAGTGATTATTCCTCTACACGGTCCCATCAAACAGTCCCGGTGTCAGACACAGAGAGATTATTCCTCTACACGGTCCCAAGAAACACTCCCGGTGTCAGACACAGTGTAAATCTCCTTCCACACCGTCCCATCACACTCCCCCGGGGTCAGACACAGAGTGATTATTCCTCTACACGGTCCCATCAAACAATCCCGGGGTCAGACACAGAGTGAATTTATATCCACACCGTCCCATCATACACTCCCGGGGTCAGACACAGAGTGATTATTCCTCTACACTGTACCATTAAACACTCCGTTTGTCAGACATACAGAGATTATTCCTCTACACGGACCCATCAAACACTCCCGGGGTCAGACACAGAGTGATTATTCCTCTACACGGTCCCATCAAACACTCCCGGGGTCAGACACAGAGTGATTATTCCTCTACACGGTCCCATCAAACCCTCCCGGGGTCAGACACAGAGTGAATTTATATCCACACCGTCCCATCATATGCTTCCGGGGTCAGACACAGCGTGATTATTCCTCTACACTGTACCATCAAACACTCCCGGGGTCAGACACAGAGTGATTATTCCTCTACACGATCCCATCAAACACTCCCGGGGGTCAGACACAGAGTGATTATTGCCCTACACGGTCCCATCAAACACTCCCGGGGTCAGGCACAGAGTGATTATTCCTCTACACGGTCCCATCAAACACTCCCTGGGTCAGACACAGAGTGATTATTGCTCTACACGGTCCCATCAAACACTCCCGGGGTCAGACACAGAGTGATTTTTCCTCTACACGGTCCCATCAAACACTCCCGGGGTCAGACACAGAGTGATTATTCCTCAACACGGTCCCATCAAACACTCCCGGGGTCAGACACAGAGTGATTTTTCCTCTGCACGGACCCATCAAACACTCCTGGGATCAGACACAGAGTGAATTTATATCCACACCGTCCCATCATACACTCCCGGGGTCAGACACAGACTGATTATTCCTCTACACTGTACCATCAAACACTCCCGGGGTCAGACACTGAGTGATTTTTCCTCTGCACGGTCCCATCAAGCACTCCCGGGATCAGACACAGAGTGAGTCTCCCTCCACACCGTCCCATCACACTCCCCTGGGGTCAGACACAGTCTGATTATTCCTCTACACTGTCCCAACAAACACTCCCGGGGTCAGACACAGAGTGAATTTATATCCACACCGTCCCATCATACACTCCCGGGGTCAGATACAGAGTGATTATTCCTCTACACTGTACCATCAAACACTCCGTGTGTCAGACATACAATGATTATTCCTCTACACGGACCCATCAAACACTCCGTGGGTCAGACACAGAGTGATTATTCCTCTACACGATCCCATCAAACACTCCCAGGGTCAGACACAGAGTGATTATTCCTCTACACGGTCCCATCAAACACTCCCGGGGTCAGACACAGAGTGAATTTATATCCACACCGTCCCATCATACGCTTCCGGGGTCAGACACAGGGTGATTATTCCTCTACACTGTACCAACAAACACTCCGTGGGTCAGACACAGAGTGATTATTCCTCTACACGATCCCATCAAACACTCCCTGGGTCAGACACAGAGTGATTATTGCTCTACACGGTCCCATCAAACACTCCCGGGGTCAGACACAGAGTGATTTTTTCTCTACACGGTCCCATCAAACACTCCCGGGGTCAGACACAGAGTGATTATTCCTCAACACGGTCCCATCAAACACTCCCGGGGTCAGACACTGAGTGATTTTTCCTCTGCACGGTCCCATCAAGCACTCCCGGGATCAGACACAGAGTGAATTTATATCCACACCGTCCCATCATACACTCCCGGGGTCAGACACAGACTGATTATTCCTCTACACTGTACCAGCAAACACTCCCGGGGTCAGACACTGAGTGATTTTTCCTCTGCACGGTCCCATCAAGCACTCCCGGGATCAGACACAGAGTGAGTCTCCCTCCACACCGTCCCATCACACTCCCCTGGGGTCAGACACAGAGTGATTATTCCTCTACACTGTCCCAACAAACACTCCCGGGGTCAGACACAGAGTGAATTTATATCCACACCGTCCCATCATACACTCCCGGGGTCAGATACAGAGTGATTATTCCTCTACACTGTACCATCAAACACTCCGTGTGTCAGACATACAATGATTATTCCTCTACACGGACCCATCAAACACTCCGTGGGTCAGACACAGAGTGATTATTACTCTACACGATCCCATCAAACACTCCCGGGGTCAGACACAGAGTGATTATTCCCCTACACGGTCCCATCAAACACTCCCAGGGTCAGACACAGAGTGATTATTCCTCTACACGGTCCCATCAAACACTCCCGGGGTCAGACACAGAGTGAATTTATATCCACACCGTCCCATCATACGCTTCCGGGGTCAGACACAGGGTGATTATTCCTCTACACTGTACCATCAAACACTCCGTGGGTCAGACACAGAGTGATTATTCCTCTACACGATCCCATCAAACACTCCCTGGGTCAGACACAGAGTGATTATTGCTCTACACGGTCCCATCAAACACTCCCGGGGTCAGACACAGAGTGATTTTTTCTCTACACGGTCCCATCAAACACTCCCGGGGTCAGACACAGAGTGATTATTCCTCAACACGGTCCCATCAAGCACTCCCGGGATCAGACACAGAGTGAGTCTCCCTCCACACCGTCCCATCACACATTCCCGGTGTCAGACACAGAGAGATTATTCCTCTACACGGTCCCAAGAAACACTCCCGGTGTCAGACACAGTGTGAATCTCCTTCCACACCGTCCCATCACACTCCCCCGGGGTCAGACACAGAGTGATTATTCCTCTACACTCTCCCAACAAACACTCCCGGGGTCAGACACAGAGTGAATTTATATCCACACCGTCACATCATACACTCCCGGGGTCAGACACAGAGTGATTATTCCTCTACACTGTACCATCAAACACTCCGTGTGTCAGACATACAGTGATTATTCCTCTACACGGACCCATCAAACACTCCCGGGGTCAGACACAGAGTGATTATTCCTCTACACGGTCCCATCAAACACTCCCGGTGTCAGACACAGAGAGATTATTCCTCTACACGGTCCCAAGAAACACTCCCGGTGTCAGACACAGTGTAAATCTCCTTCCACACCGTCCCATCACACTCCCCCGGGGTCAGACACAGAGTGATTATTCCTCTACACGGTCCCATCAAACACTCCCGGGGTCAGACACAGAGTGAATTTATATCCACACCGTCCCATCATACACTCCCGGGGTCAGACACAGAGTGATTATTCCTCTACACTGTACCATTAAACACTCCGTTTGTCAGACATACAGAGATTATTCCTCTACACGGACCCATCAAACACTCCCGGGGTCAGACACAGAGTGATTATTCCTCTACACGGTCCCATCAAACCCTCCCGGGGTCAGACACAGAGTGAATTTATATCCACACCGTCCCATCATATGCTTCCGGGGTCAGACACAGCGTGATTATTCCTCTACACTGTACCATCAAACACTCCGTGGGTCAGACACAGAGTGATTATTCCTCTACACGATCCCATCAAACACTCCCGGGGTCAGACACAGAGTGATTATTCCCCTACACGGTCCCATCAAACACTCCCGGGGTCAGGCACAGAGTGATTATTCCTCTACACGGTCCCATCAAACACTCCCTGGGTCAGACACAGAGTGATTATTGCTCTACACGGTCCCATCAAACACTCCCGGGGTCAGACACAGAGTGATTTTTCCTCTACACGGTCCCATCAAACACTCCCGGGGTCAGACACAGAGTGATTATTCCTCAACACGGTCCCATCAAACACTCCCGGGGTCAGACACAGAGTGATTTTTCCTCTGCACGTTCCCATCAAACACTCCCGGGGTCAGACACAGAGTGAGTCTCCCTCCACACCGTCCCATCACACACTCCCGTTATCAGACTCAGAGTGATTATTCCTCTACACGGTCCAATCAAACACTCCCGGGGTCAGACACAGAGTGAATTTCTATCCACACCGTCCCATCATATTCTCCCGGGGTCAGACACAGAGTGAATCTCCCTCCAAACCGTTCCATCACACACTCCCGTGGTCAGACACAGTGTGATTATTCCTCTATACGGTCCCATCAAACACTCCCTGGGTCAGACAAAGAGTGAATCTCCCTACACACCGTCCCATCACACACTCCCGTCGTCAGACACAGTATGATTATTCCTCTCGACGGTCCCATCAAACACTCCCGGGGTCAGACACAGTGTGAATCTCCTTCCACACCGTCCCATCACACTCCCCCGGGGTCAGACACAGAGTGATTATTCCTCTACACGGTCCCATCAAACACTCCCGGGGTCAGACACAGCGTGATTATTCCTCTACACTATACCATCAAACACTCCGTGGGTCAGACACAGAGTGATTATTCCCCTACACGGTCCCATCAAACACTCCCAGGGTCAGACACAAAGTGATTATTCCTCTACACTGTACCATCAAACACTCCGTGTGTCAGACATACAATGATTATTCCTCTACACGGACCCATCAAACACTCCGTGGGTCAGACAGAGAGTGATTATTCCTCTACACGATCCCATCAAACACTCCCGGGGTCAGACACAGAGTGATTATTCCCCTACACGGTCCCATCAAACACTCCCAGGGTCAGACACAAAGTGATTATTCCTCTACACGGTCCCATCAAACACTCCCGGGGTCAGACACAGAGTGAATTTATATCCACACCGTCCCATCATACGCTTCCGGGGTCAGACACAGGGTGATTATTCCTCTACACGGTACCATCAAACACTCCGTGGGTCAGACACAGAGTGATTATTCCTCTACACGATCCCATCAAACACTCCCTGGGTCAGACACAGAGTGATTATTGCTCTACACGGTCCCATCAAACACTCCCGGGGTCAGACACAGAGTGATTTTTTCTCTACACGGTCCCATCAAACACTCCCGGGGTCAGACACAGAGTGATTATTCCTCAACACGGTCCCATCAAACACTCCCGGGGTCAGACACTGAGTGATTTTTCCTCTGCACGGTCCCATCAAGCACTCCCGGGATCAGACACAGAGTGAATTTATATCCACACCGTCCCATCATACACTCCCGGGGTCAGACACAGACTGATTATTCCTCTACACTGTACCATCAAACACTCCCGGGGTCAGACACTGAGTGATTTTTCCTCTGCACGGTCCCATCAAGCACTCCCGGGATCAGACACAGAGTGAGTCTCCCTCCACACCGTCCCATCACACTCCCCTGGGGTCAGACACAGAGTGATTATTCCTCTACACTGTCCCAACAAACACTCCCGGGGTCAGACACAGAGTGAATTTATATCCACACCGTCCCATCATACACTCCCGGGGTCAGATACAGAGTGATTATTCCTCTACACTGTACCATCAAACACTCCGTTTGTCAGACATACAATGATTATTCCTCTACACGGACCCATCAAACACTCCGTGGGTCAGACACAGAGTGATTATTCCTCTACACGATCCCATCAAACACTCCCGGGGTCAGACACAGAGTGATTATTCCCCTACACGGTCCCATCAAACACTCCCAGGGTCAGACACAGAGTGATTATTCCTCTACACGGTCCCATCAAACACTCCCGGGGTCAGACACAGAGTGAATTTATATCCACACCGTCCCATCATACGCTTCCGGGGTCAGACACAGGGTGATTATTCCTCTACACTGTACCATCAAACACTCCGTGGGTCAGACACAGAGTGATTATTCCTCTACACGATCCCATCAAACACTCCCTGGGTCAGACACAGAGTGATTATTGCTCTACACGGTCCCATCAAACACTCCCGGGGTCAGACACAGAGTGATTTTTTCTCTACACGGTCCCATCAAACACTCCCGGGGTCAGACACAGAGTGATTATTCCTCAACACGGTCCCATCAAGCACTCCCGGGATCAGACACAGAGTGAGTCTCCCTCCACACCGTCCCATCACACATTCCCGGTGTCAGACACAGAGAGATTATTCCTCTACACGGTCCCAAGAAACACTCCCGGTGTCAGACACAGTGTGAATCTCCTTCCACACCGTCCCATCACACTCCCCCGGGGTCAGACACAGAGTGATTATTCCTCTACACTCTCCCAACAAACACTCCCGGGGTCAGACACAGAGTGAATTTATATCCACACCGTCACATCATACACTCCCGGGGTCAGACACAGAGTGATTATTCCTCTACACTGTACCATCAAACACTCCGTGTGTCAGACATACAGTGATTATTCCTCTACACGGACCCATCAAACACTCCCGGGGTCAGACACAGAGTGATTATTCCTCTACACTGTACCATCAAACACTCCGTGTGTCAGACATACAATGATTATTCCTCTACACGGACCCATCAAACACTCCGTGGGTCAGACACAGAGTGATTATTCCTCTACACGATCCCATCAAACACTCCCGGGGTCAGACACAGAGTGATTATTCCCCTACACGGTCCCATCAAACACTCCCAGGGTCAGACACAGAGTGATTATTCCTCTACACGGTCCCATCAAACACTCCCGGGGTCAGACACAGAGTGAATTTATATCCACACCGTCCCATCATACGCTTCCGGGGTCAGACACAGGGTGATTATTCCTCTACACTGTACCATCAAACACTCCGTGGGTCAGACACAGAGTGATTATTCCTCTACACGATCCCATCAAACACTCCCTGGGTCAGACACAGAGTGATTATTGCTCTACACGGTCCCATCAAACACTCCCGGGGTCAGACACAGAGTGATTTTTTCTCTACACGGTCCCATCAAACACTCCCGGGGTCAGACACAGAGTGATTATTCCTCAACACGGTCCCATCAAGCACTCCCGGGATCAGACACAGAGTGAGTCTCCCTCCACACCGTCCCATCACACATTCCCGGTGTCAGACACAGAGAGATTATTCCTCTACACGGTCCCAAGAAACACTCCCGGTGTCAGACACAGTGTGAATCTCCTTCCACACCGTCCCATCACACTCCCCCGGGGTCAGACACAGAGTGATTATTCCTCTACACTCTCCCAACAAACACTCCCGGGGTCAGACACAGAGTGAATTTATATCCACACCGTCACATCATACACTCCCGGGGTCAGACACAGAGTGATTATTCCTCTACACTGTACCATCAAAACTCCGTGTGTCAGACATACAGTGATTATTCCTCTACACGGACCCATCAAACACTCCCGGGGTCAGACACAGAGTGATTATTCCTCTACACGGTCCCATCAAACAGTCCCGGTGTCAGACACAGAGAGATTATTCCTCTACACGGTCCCAAGAAACACTCCCGGTGTCAGACACAGTGTAAATCTCCTTCCACACCGTCCCATCACACTCCCCCGGGGTCAGACACAGAGTGATTATTCCTCTACACGGTCCCATCAAACAATCCCGGGGTCAGACACAGAGTGAATTTATATCCACACCGTCCCATCATACACTCCCGGGGTCAGACACAGAGTGATTATTCCTCTACACTGTACCATTAAACACTCCGTTTGTCAGACATACAGAGATTATTCCTCTACACGGACCCATCAAACACTCCCGGGGTCAGACACAGAGTGATTATTCCTCTACACGGTCCCATCAAACACTCCCGGGGTCAGACACAGAGTGATTATTCCTCTACACGGTCCCATCAAACCCTCCCGGGGTCAGACACAGAGTGAATTTATATCCACACCGTCCCATCATATGCTTCCGGGGTCAGACACAGCGTGATTATTCCTCTACACTGTACCATCAAACACTCCCGGGGTCAGACACAGAGTGATTATTCCTCTACACGATCCCATCAAACACTCCCGGGGGTCAGACACAGAGTGATTATTGCCCTACACGGTCCCATCAAACACTCCCGGGGTCAGGCACAGAGTGATTATTCCTCTACACGGTCCCATCAAACACTCCCTGGGTCAGACACAGAGTGATTATTGCTCTACACGGTCCCATCAAACACTCCCGGGGTCAGACACAGAGTGATTTTTCCTCTACACGGTCCCATCAAACACTCCCGGGGTCAGACACAGAGTGATTATTCCTCAACACGGTCCCATCAAACACTCCCGGGGTCAGACACAGAGTGATTTTTCCTCTGCACGGACCCATCAAACACTCCTGGGATCAGACACAGAGTGAATTTATATCCACACCGTCCCATCATACACTCCCGGGGTCAGACACAGACTGATTATTCCTCTACACTGTACCATCAAACACTCCCGGGGTCAGACACTGAGTGATTTTTCCTCTGCACGGTCCCATCAAGCACTCCCGGGATCAGACACAGAGTGAGTCTCCCTCCACACCGTCCCATCACACTCCCCTGGGGTCAGACACAGTCTGATTATTCCTCTACACTGTCCCAACAAACACTCCCGGGGTCAGACACAGAGTGAATTTATATCCACACCGTCCCATCATACACTCCCGGGGTCAGATACAGAGTGATTATTCCTCTACACTGTACCATCAAACACTCCGTGTGTCAGACATACAATGATTATTCCTCTACACGGACCCATCAAACACTCCGTGGGTCAGACACAGAGTGATTATTCCTCTACACGATCCCATCAAACACTCCCAGGGTCAGACACAGAGTGATTATTCCTCTACACGGTCCCATCAAACACTCCCGGGGTCAGACACAGAGTGAATTTATATCCACACCGTCCCATCATACGCTTCCGGGGTCAGACACAGGGTGATTATTCCTCTACACTGTACCAACAAACACTCCGTGGGTCAGACACAGAGTGATTATTCCTCTACACGATCCCATCAAACACTCCCTGGGTCAGACACAGAGTGATTATTGCTCTACACGGTCCCATCAAACACTCCCGGGGTCAGACACAGAGTGATTTTTTCTCTACACGGTCCCATCAAACACTCCCGGGGTCAGACACAGAGTGATTATTCCTCAACACGGTCCCATCAAACACTCCCGGGGTCAGACACTGAGTGATTTTTCCTCTGCACGGTCCCATCAAGCACTCCCGGGATCAGACACAGAGTGAATTTATATCCACACCGTCCCATCATACACTCCCGGGGTCAGACACAGACTGATTATTCCTCTACACTGTACCAGCAAACACTCCCGGGGTCAGACACTGAGTGATTTTTCCTCTGCACGGTCCCATCAAGCACTCCCGGGATCAGACACAGAGTGAGTCTCCCTCCACACCGTCCCATCACACTCCCCTGGGGTCAGACACAGAGTGATTATTCCTCTACACTGTCCCAACAAACACTCCCGGGGTCAGACACAGAGTGAATTTATATCCACACCGTCCCATCATACACTCCCGGGGTCAGATACAGAGTGATTATTCCTCTACACTGTACCATCAAACACTCCGTGTGTCAGACATACAATGATTATTCCTCTACACGGACCCATCAAACACTCCGTGGGTCAGACACAGAGTGATTATTACTCTACACGATCCCATCAAACACTCCCGGGGTCAGACACAGAGTGATTATTCCCCTACACGGTCCCATCAAACACTCCCAGGGTCAGACACAGAGTGATTATTCCTCTACACGGTCCCATCAAACACTCCCGGGGTCAGACACAGAGTGAATTTATATCCACACCGTCCCATCATACGCTTCCGGGGTCAGACACAGGGTGATTATTCCTCTACACTGTACCATCAAACACTCCGTGGGTCAGACACAGAGTGATTATTCCTCTACACGATCCCATCAAACACTCCCTGGGTCAGACACAGAGTGATTATTGCTCTACACGGTCCCATCAAACACTCCCGGGGTCAGACACAGAGTGATTTTTTCTCTACACGGTCCCATCAAACACTCCCGGGGTCAGACACAGAGTGATTATTCCTCAACACGGTCCCATCAAGCACTCCCGGGATCAGACACAGAGTGAGTCTCCCTCCACACCGTCCCATCACACATTCCCGGTGTCAGACACAGAGAGATTATTCCTCTACACGGTCCCAAGAAACACTCCCGGTGTCAGACACAGTGTGAATCTCCTTCCACACCGTCCCATCACACTCCCCCGGGGTCAGACACAGAGTGATTATTCCTCTACACTCTCCCAACAAACACTCCCGGGGTCAGACACAGAGTGAATTTATATCCACACCGTCACATCATACACTCCCGGGGTCAGACACAGAGTGATTATTCCTCTACACTGTACCATCAAACACTCCGTGTGTCAGACATACAGTGATTATTCCTCTACACGGACCCATCAAACACTCCCGGGGTCAGACACAGAGTGATTATTCCTCTACACGGTCCCATCAAACACTCCCGGTGTCAGACACAGAGAGATTATTCCTCTACACGGTCCCAAGAAACACTCCCGGTGTCAGACACAGTGTAAATCTCCTTCCACACCGTCCCATCACACTCCCCCGGGGTCAGACACAGAGTGATTATTCCTCTACACGGTCCCATCAAACACTCCCGGGGTCAGACACAGAGTGAATTTATATCCACACCGTCCCATCATACACTCCCGGGGTCAGACACAGAGTGATTATTCCTCTACACTGTACCATTAAACACTCCGTTTGTCAGACATACAGAGATTATTCCTCTACACGGACCCATCAAACACTCCCGGGGTCAGACACAGAGTGATTATTCCTCTACACGGTCCCATCAAACCCTCCCGGGGTCAGACACAGAGTGAATTTATATCCACACCGTCCCATCATATGCTTCCGGGGTCAGACACAGCGTGATTATTCCTCTACACTGTACCATCAAACACTCCGTGGGTCAGACACAGAGTGATTATTCCTCTACACGATCCCATCAAACACTCCCGGGGTCAGACACAGAGTGATTATTCCCCTACACGGTCCCATCAAACACTCCCGGGGTCAGGCACAGAGTGATTATTCCTCTACACGGTCCCATCAAACACTCCCTGGGTCAGACACAGAGTGATTATTGCTCTACACGGTCCCATCAAACACTCCCGGGGTCAGACACAGAGTGATTTTTCCTCTACACGGTCCCATCAAACACTCCCGGGGTCAGACACAGAGTGATTATTCCTCAACACGGTCCCATCAAACACTCCCGGGGTCAGACACAGAGTGATTTTTCCTCTGCACGTTCCCATCAAACACTCCCGGGGTCAGACACAGAGTGAGTCTCCCTCCACACCGTCCCATCACACACTCCCGTTATCAGACTCAGAGTGATTATTCCTCTACACGGTCCAATCAAACACTCCCGGGGTCAGACACAGAGTGAATTTCTATCCACACCGTCCCATCATATTCTCCCGGGGTCAGACACAGAGTGAATCTCCCTCCAAACCGTTCCATCACACACTCCCGTGGTCAGACACAGTGTGATTATTCCTCTATACGGTCCCATCAAACACTCCCTGGGTCAGACAAAGAGTGAATCTCCCTACACACCGTCCCATCACACACTCCCGTCGTCAGACACAGTATGATTATTCCTCTCGACGGTCCCATCAAACACTCCCGGGGTCAGACACAGTGTGAATCTCCTTCCACACCGTCCCATCACACTCCCCCGGGGTCAGACACAGAGTGATTATTCCTCTACACGGTCCCATCAAACACTCCCGGGGTCAGACACAGCGTGATTATTCCTCTACACTATACCATCAAACACTCCGTGGGTCAGACACAGAGTGATTATTAATCTACACGATCCCATCAAACACTCCCGGGGTCAGACACAGAGTGATTATTGCTCTACACGGTCCCATCAAACCCTCCCGGGGTCAGACACAGAGTGATTTTTCCTCTACACGGTCCCATCAAACACTCCCGGGGTCAGACACAGAGTGATTTTTCCTCTGCACGGACCCATCAAACACTCCTGGGATCAGACACAGAGTGAATTTATATCCACACCGTCCCATCATACACTCCCGGGGTCAGACACAGACTGATTATTCCTCTACACTGTACCATCAAACACTCCCGGGGTCAGACACTGAGTGATTTTTCCTCTGCACGGTCCCATCAAGCACTCCCGGGATCAGACACAGAGTGAGTCTCCCTCCACACCGTCCCATCACACTCCCCTGGGGTCAGACACAGAGTGATTATTCCTCTACACTGTCCCAACAAACACTCCCGGGGTCAGACACAGAGTGAATTTATATCCACACCGTCCCATCATACACTCCCGGGGTCAGATACAGAGTGATTATTCCTCTACACGATCCCATCAAACACTCCCGGGGTCAGACACAGAGTGATTATTCCCCTACACGGTCCCATCAAACACTCCGTGGGTCAGACACAGAGTGATTATTCCTCTACACGATCCCATCAAACACTCCCGGGGTCAGACACAGAGTGATTATTCCCCTACACGGTCCCATCAAACACTCCCAGGGTCAGACACAGAGTGATTATTCCTCTACACGGTCCCATCAAACACTCCCGGGGTCAGACTCAGAGTGAATTTATATCCACACCGTCCCATCATACGCTTCCGGGGTCAGACACAGGGTGATTATTCCTCTACACTGTACCATCAAACACTCCGTGGGTCAGACACAGAGTGATTATTCCTCTACACGATCCCATCAAACACTCCCTGGGTCAGACACAGAGTGATTATTGCTCTACACGGTCCCATCAAACACTCCCGGGGTCAGACACAGAGTGATTTTTTCTCTACACGGTCCCATCAAACACTCCCGGGGTCAGACACAGAGTGATTATTCTTCAACACGGTCCCATCAAACACTCCCGGGGTCAGACACTGAGTGATTTTTCCTCTGCACGGTCCCATCAAGCACTCCCGGGATCAGACACAGAGTGAATTTATATCCACACCGTCCCATCATACACTCCCGGGGTCAGACACAGAGTGATTATTCCTCTACACTGTACCATCAAACACTCCGTGTGTCAGACATACAGTGATTATTCCTCTACACGGACCCATCAAACACTCCCGGGGTCAGACACAGAGTGATTATTCCTCTACACGGTCCCATCAAACACTCCCGGTGTCAGACACAGAGAGATTATTCCTCTACACGGTCCCAAGAAACACTCCCGGTGTCAGACACAGTGTAAATCTCCTTCCACACCGTCCCATCACACTCCCCCGGGGTCAGACACAGAGTGATTATTCCTCTACACGGTCCCATCAAACACTCCCGGGGTCAGACACAGAGTGAATTTATATCCACACCGTCCCATCATACACTCCAGGGGTCAGACACAGAGTGATTATTCCTCTACACTGTACCATTAAACACTCCGTTTGTCAGACATACAGAGATTATTCCTCTACACGGACCCATCAAACACTCCCGGGGTCAGACACAGAGTGATTATTCCTCTACACGGTCCCATCAAACCCTCCCGGGGTCAGACACAGAGTGAATTTATATCCACACCGTCCCATCATATGCTTCCGGGGTCAGACACAGCGTGATTATTCCTCTACACTGTACCATCAAACACTCCGTGGGTCAGACACAGAGTGATTATTCCTCTACACGATCCCATCAAACACTCCCGGGGTCAGACACAGAGTGATTATTCCCCTACACGGTCCCATCAAACACTCCCGGGGTCAGGCACAGAGTGATTATTCCTCTACACGGTCCCATCAAACACTCCCTGGGTCAGACACAGAGTGATTATTGCTCTACACGGTCCCATCAAACACTCCCGGGGTCAGACACAGAGTGATTTTTCCTCTACACGGTCCCATCAAACACTCCCGGGGACAGACACAGAGTGATTATTCCTCAACACGGTCCCATCAAACACTCCCGGGGTCAGACACAGAGTGATTTTTCCTCTGCACGTTCCCATCAAACACTCCCGGGGTCAGACACAGAGTGAGTCTCCCTCCACACCGTCCCATCACACACTCCCGTTATCAGACTCAGAGTGATTATTCCTCTACACGGTCCAATCAAACACTCCCGGGGTCAGACACAGAGTGAATTTCTATCCACACCGTCCCATCATATTCTCCCGGGGTCAGACACAGAGTGAATCTCCCTCCAAACCGTTCCATCACACACTCCCGTGGTCAGACACAGTGTGATTATTCCTCTATACGGTCCCATCAAACACTCCCTGGGTCAGACAAAGAGTGAATCTCCCTACACACCGTCCCATCACACACTCCCGTCGTCAGACACAGTATGATTATTCCTCTCGACGGTCCCATCAAACACTCCCGGGGTCAGACACAGTGTGAATCTCCTTCCACACCGTCCCATCACACTCCCCCGGGGTCAGAGACAGAGTGATTATTCCTCTACACGGTCCCATCAAACACTCCCGGGGTCAGACACAGCGTGATTATTCCTCTACACTATACCATCAAACACTCCGTGGGTCAGACACAGAGTGATTATTAATCTACACGATCCCATCAAACACTCCCGGGGTCAGACACAGAGTGATTATTGCTCTACACGGTCCCATCAAACCCTCCCGGGGTCAGACACAGAGTGATTTTTCCTCTACACGGTCCCATCAAACACTCCCGGGGTCAGACACAGAGTGATTTTTCCTCTGCACGGACCCATCAAACACTCCTGGGATCAGACACAGAGTGAATTTATATCCACACCGTCCCATCATACACTCCCGGGGTCAGACACAGACTGATTATTCCTCTACACTGTACCATCAAACACTCCCGGGGTCAGACACTGAGTGATTTTTCCTCTGCACGGTCCCATCAAGCACTCCCGGGATCAGACACAGAGTGAGTCTCCCTCCACACCGTCCCATCACACTCCCCTGGGGTCAGACACAGAGTGATTATTCCTCTACACTGTCCCAACAAACACTCCCGGGGTCAGACACAGAGTGAATTTATATCCACACCGTCCCATCATACACTCCCGGGGTCAGATACAGAGTGATTATTCCTCTACACGATCCCATCAAACACTCCCGGGGTCAGACACAGAGTGATTATTCCCCTACACGGTCCCATCAAACACTCCGTGGGTCAGACACAGAGTGATTATTCCTCTACACGATCCCATCAAACACTCCCGGGGTCAGACACAGAGTGATTATTCCCCTACACGGTCCCATCAAACACTCCCAGGGTCAGACACAGAGTGATTATTCCTCTACACGGTCCCATCAAACACTCCCGGGGTCAGACTCAGAGTGAATTTATATGCACACCGTCCCATCATACGCTTCCGGGGTCAGACACAGGGTGATTATTCCTCTACACTGTACCATCAAACACTCCGTGGGTCAGACACAGAGTGATTATTCCTCTACACGATCCCATCAAACACTCCCTGGGTCAGACACAGAGTGATTATTGCTCTACACGGTCCCATCAAACACTCCCGGGGTCAGACACAGAGTGATTTTTTCTCTACACGGTCCCATCAAACACTCCCGGGGTCAGACACAGAGTGATTATTCTTCAACACGGTCCCATCAAACACTCCCGGGGTCAGACACTGAGTGATTTTTCCTCTGCACGGTCCCATCAAGCACTCCCGGGATCAGACACAGAGTGAATTTATATCCACACCGTCCCATCATACACTCCCGGGGTCAGACACAGACTGATTATTCCTCTACACTGTACCATCAAACACTCCCGGGGTCAGACACTGAGTGATTTTTCCTCTGCACGGTCCCATCAAGCACTCCCGGGATCAGACACAGAGTGAGTCTCCCTCCACACCGTCCCATCACACTCCCCTGGGGTCAGACACAGAGTGATTATTCCTCTACACTGTCCCAACAAACACTCCCGGGGTCAGACACAGAGTGAATTTATATCCACACCGTCCCATCATACACTCCCGGGGTCAGATACAGAGTGATTATTCCTCTACACTGTACCATCAAACACTCCGTGTGTCAGACATCCAATGATTATTCCTCTACACGGACCCATCAAACACTCCGTGGGTCAGACACAGAGTGATTATTCCTCTACACGATCCCATCAAACACTCCCGGGGTCAGACACAGAGTGATTATTCCCCTACACGGTCCCATCAAACACTCCCAGGGTCAGACACAGAGTGATTATTCCTCTACACGGTCCCATCAAACACTCCCGGGGTCAGACACAGAGTGAATTTATATCCACACCGTCCCATCATACGCTTCCGGGGTCAGACACAGGGTGATTATTCCTCTACACTGTACCATCAAACACTCCGTGGGTCAGACACAGAGTGATTATTCCTCTACACGATCCCATCAAACACTCCCTGGGTCAGACACAGAGTGATTATTGCTCTACACGGTCCCATCAAACACTCCCGGGGTCAGACACAGAGTGATTTTTTCTCTACACGGTCCCATCAAACACTCCCTGGGTCAGACACAGAGTGATTATTCCTCAACACGGTCCCATCAAGCACTCCCGGGATCAGACACAGAGTGAGTCTCCCTCCACACCGTCCCATCACACATTCCCGGTGTCAGACACAGAGAGATTATTCCTCTACACGGTCCCAAGAAACACTCCCGGTGTCAGACACAGTGTGAATCTCCTTCCACACCGTCCCATCACACTCCCCCGGGGTCAGACACAGAGTGATTATTCCTCTACACTCTCCCAACAAACACTCCCGGGGTCAGACACAGAGTGAATTTATATCCACACCGTCACATCATACACTCCCGGGGTCAGACACAGAGTGATTATTCCTCTACACTGTACCATCAAACACTCCGTGTGTCAGACATACAGTGATTATTCCTCTACACGGACCCATCAAACACTCCCGGGGTCAGACACAGAGTGATTATTCCTCTACACGGTCCCATCAAACAAAGCCCGGTGTCAGACACAGAGAGATTATTCCTCTACACGGTCCCAAGAAACACTCCCGGTGTCAGACACAGTGTAAATCTCCTTCCACACCGTCCCATCACACTCCCCCGGGGTCAGACACAGAGTGATTATTCCTCTACACGGTCCCATCAAACACTCCCGGGGTCAGACACAGAGTGAATTTATATCCACACCGTCCCATCATACACTCCCGGGGTCAGACACAGAGTGATTATTCCTCTACACTGTACCATTAAACACTCCGTTTGTCAGACATACAGAGATTATTCCTCTACACGGACCCATCAAACACTCCCGGGGTCAGACACAGAGTGATTATTCCTCTACACGGTCCCATCAAACCCTCCCGGGGTCAGACACAGAGTGAATTTATATCCACACCGTCCCATCAAATGCTTCCGGGGTCAGACACAGCGTGATTATTCCTCTACACTGTACCATCAAACACAACGTGGGTCAGACACAGAGTGATTATTCCTCTACACGTTCCCATCAAACACTCCCGGGGTCAGACACAGAGTGAGTCTCCCTCCACACCGTCCCATCACACACTCCCGTTATCAGACTCAGAGTGATTATTCCTCTACACGGTCCAATCAAACACTCCCGGGGTCAGACACAGAGTGAATTTCTATCCACACCGTCCCATCATACTATCCCGGGGTCAGACACAGAGTGAATCTCCCTCCAAACCGTTCCATCACACACTCCCGTGGTCAGACACAGTGTGATTATTCCTCTATACGGTCCCATCAAACACTCCCTGGGTCAGACAAAGAGTGAATCTCCCTACACACCGTCCCATCACACACTCCCGTCGTCAGACACAGTATGATTATTCCTCTCGACGGTCCCATCAAACACTCCCGGGGTCAGACACAGTGTGAATCTCCTTCCACACCGTCCCATCACACTCCCCCGGGGTCAGACACAGAGTGATTATTCCTCTACACGGTCCCATCAAACACTCCCGGGGTCAGACACAGCGTGATTATTCCTCTACACTATACCATCAAACACTCCGTGGGTCAGACACAGAGTGATTATTAATCTACACGATCCCATCAAACACTCCCGGGGTCAGACACAGAGTGATTATTGCTCTACACGGTCCCATCAAACACTCCCGGGGTCAGACACAGAGTGATTTTTCCTCTACACGGTCCCATCAAACACTCCCGGGGTCAGACACAGAGTGATTATTCCTCAACACGGTCCCATCAAACACTCCCGGGGTCAGACACAGAGTGATTTTTCCTCTGCACGGACCCATCAAACACTCCTGGGATCAGACACAGAGTGAATTTATATCCACACCGTCCCATCATACACTCCCGGGGTCAGACACAGACTGATTATTCCTCTACACTGTACCATCAAACACTCCCGGGGTCAGACACTGAGTGATTTTTCCTCTGCACGGTCCCATCAAGCACTCCCGGGATCAGACACAGAGTGAGTCTCCCTCCACACCGTCCCATCACACTCCCCTGGGGTCAGACACAGAGTGATTATTCCTCTACACTGTCCCAACAAACACTCCCGGGGTCAGACACAGAGTGAATTTATATCCACACCGTCCCATCATACACTCCCGGGGTCAGATACAGAGTGATTATTCCTCTACACGATCCCATCAAACACTCCCGGGGTCAGACACAGAGTGATTATTCCCCTACACGGTCCCATCAAACACTCCGTGGGTCAGACACAGAGTGATTATTCCTCTACACGATCCCATCAAACACTCCCGGGGTCAGACACAGAGTGATTATTCCCCTACACGGTCCCATCAAACACTCCCAGGGTCAGACACAGAGTGATTATTCCTCTACACGGTCCCATCAAACACTCCCGGGGTCAGACTCAGAGTGAATTTATATCCACACCGTCCCATCATACGCTTCCGGGGTCAGACACAGGGTGATTATTCCTCTACACTGTACCATCAAACACTCCGTGGGTCAGACACAGAGTGATTATTCCTCTACACGATCCCATCAAACACTCCCTGGGTCAGACACAGAGTGATTATTGCTCTACACGGTCCCATCAAACACTCCCGGGGTCAGACACAGAGTGATTTTTTCTCTACACGGTCCCATCAAACACTCCCGGGGTCAGACACAGAGTGATTATTCCTCAACACGGTCCCATCAAACACTCCCGGGGTCAGACACTGAGTGATTTTTCCTCTGCACGGTCCCATCAAGCACTCCCGGGATCAGACACAGAGTGAATTTATATCCACACCGTCCCATCATACACTCCCGGGGTCAGACACAGACTGATTATTCCTCTACACTGTACCATCAAACACTCCCGGGGTCAGACACTGAGTGATTTTTCCTCTGCACGGTCCCATCAAGCACTCCCGGGATCAGACACAGAGTGAGTCTCCCTCCACACCGTCCCATCACACTCCCCTGGGGTCAGACACAGAGTGATTATTCCTCTACACTGTCCCAACAAACACTCCCGGGGTCAGACACAGAGTGAATTTATATCCACACCGTCCCATCATACACTCCCGGGGTCAGATACAGAGTGATTATTCCTCTACACTGTACCATCAAACACTCCGTGTGTCAGACATCCAATGATTATTCCTCTACACGGACCCATCAAACACTCCGTGGGTCAGACACAGAGTGATTATTCCTCTACACGATCCCATCAAACACTCCCGGGGTCAGACACAGAGTGATTATTCCCCTACACGGTCCCATCAAACACTCCCAGGGTCAGACACAGAGTGATTATTCCTCTACACGGTCCCATCAAACACTCCCGGGGTCAGACACAGAGTGAATTTATATCCACACCGTCCCATCATACGCTTCCGGGATCAGACACAGGGTGATTATTCCTCTACACTGTACCATCAAACACTCCGTGGGTCAGACACAGAGTGATTATTCCTCTACACGATCCCATCAAACACTCCCTGGGTCAGACAGAGAGTGATTATTGCTCTACACGGTCCCATCAAACACTCCCGGGGTCAGACACAGAGTGATTTTTTCTCTACACGGTCCCATCAAACACTCCCGGGGTCAGACACAGAGTGATTATTCCTCAACACGGTCCCATCAAACACTCCCGGGGTCAGACACTGAGTGATTTTTCCTCTGCACGGTCCCATCAAACACTCCCGGGATCAGACACAGAGTGAGTCTCCCTCCACACCGTCCCATCACACATTCCCGGTGTCAGACAGAGAGAGATTATTCCTCTACTCGGTCCCATCAAACACTCCCGGTGTCAGACACAGTGTGAATCTCCTTCCACACCGTCCCATCACACTCCCCCGGGGTCAGACACAGAGTGATTATTCCTCTACACTGTACCATTAAACACTCCGTGTGTCAGACATACAGTGATTATTCCTCTACACGGACCCATCAAACACTCCCGGGGTCAGACACAGAGTGATTATTCCTCTGCACGGTCCCATCAAACACTCCCGGTGTCAGACACAGAGCGATTATTCCTCTACACGGTCCCAAGAAACACTCCCGGTGTCAGACACAGTGTAAATCTCCTTCCACACCGTCCCATCACACTTCCCCGGGGTCAGACACAGAGTGATTATTCCTCTACACGGTCCCATCAAACGCTCCCGGGGTCAGACACAGAGTGAATTTATACCCACACCGTCCCATCATACACTCCCGGGGTCAGACACAGAGTGATTATTCCTCTACACTGTACCATTAAACACTCCGTGTGTCAGACATACAGTGATTATTCCTCTACACGATCCCATCAAACACTCCCGGGGTCAGACACAGAGTGATTATTCCCCTAAACGGTCCCATCAAACACTCCCGGGGTCAGACACAGAGTGATTATTCCTCTACACGGTCCCATCAAACACTCCCGGGGTCAGACACAGAGTGAATTTATTTCCACACCGTCCCATCATACGCTTCCGGGGTCAGACACAGGGTGATTATTCCTCTACACTGTACCATCAAACACTCCGTGGGTCAGACACAGAGTGATTATTCCTCTACACGATCCCATCAAACACTCCCTGGGTCAGACACAGAGTGATTATTGCTCTACACGGTCCCATCAAACACTCCCGGGGTCAGACACAGAGTGATTTTTCCTCTGCACGTTCCCATCAAACACTCCCGGGGTCAGACACAGAGTGAGTCTCCCTCCACACCGTCCCATCACACACTCCCGTTATCAGACTCAGAGTGATTATTCCTCTACACGGTCCCATCAAACACTCCCGGGGTCAGACACAGAGTGAATTTATATCCACACCGTCCCAACATACTCTCCCGGGGTCAGACACAGAGTGAATCTCCCTCCACACCGTTCCATCACACACTCCCGTGGTCAGACACAGTGTGATTATTCCTCTACACGGTCCCATCAAACACTCCCTGGGTCAGACAAAGAGTGAATCTCCCTACACACCGTCCCATCACACACTCCCGTCGTCAGACACAGTATGATTATTCCTCTCCACGGTCCCATCAAACACTCCCGGGGTCAGACACAGTGTGAATCTCCTTCCACACCGTCCCATCACACTCCCCCGGGGTCAGACACAGAGTGATTATTCCTCTACACGGTCCCATCAAACACTCCCGGGTTCAGACACAGCGTGATTATTCCTCTACACTATACCATCAAACACTCCGTGGGTCAGACACAGAGTGATTATTCCTCTACACGATCCCATCAAACTCTCCCGGGGTCAGACACAGAGTGATTATTGCTCTACACGGTCCCATCAAACACTCCCGGGGTCAGACACAGAGTGATTTTTCCTCTACACGGTCCCATCAAACACTCCCGGGGTCAGACACAGAGTGATTATTCCTCAACACGGTCCCATCAAACACTCCCGGGGACAGACACAGAGTGATTTTTCCTCTGCACGGTCCCATCAAACACTCCTGGGGTCAGACACAGAGTGAATTTATATCCTCACCGTCCCATCATACACTCCCTGGGTCAGACACAGACTGATTATTCCTCTACACTGTACCATCAAACACTCCGTGTGTCAGACAAACAGTGATTATTCCTCTACACGGACCCATCAAACACTCCCGGGGTCAGACACAGAGTGATTATTCCTCTACACGGTCCCATCAAACACTCCCGGGGTCAGACACAGAGTGATTATTCCTCTACACGTTCCCATCAAACACTCCCGGGGTCAGACACAGAGTGAATTTATATCCACACCGTCCCATCATACTCTCCCGGGGTCAGACACAGAGTGAATCTCCCTCCACACCGTTCCATCACACACTCCCGTGGTCAGACTCAGTGTGATTATTCCTCTACACGGTCCCATCAAACACTCCCTGGGTCAGACAAAGAGTGAATCTCCCTACACACCGTCCCATCACACACTCCCGTCGTTAGACACAGTATGATTATTCCTCTCCACGGTCCCATCAAACACTCCCGGGGTCAGACACAGTGTGAATCTCCTTCCACACCGTCCCATCACACTCTCACGGGGTCAGACACAGAGTGATTATTCCTCTACACGGTCCCATCAAACATTCCCGGGGTCAGACACAGAGTGATTATTCCTCTACACGGACCCATCAAACACTGCCGGGGTCAGACACAGAGTGAATTTATATCCACACCGTCCCATCATACGCTTCCGGGGTCAGACACAGCGTGATGATTCCTCTACACTGTACCATCAAACACTCCGTGGGTCAGACACAGTGTGATTATTCCTCTACACGATCCCATCAAACACTCCCGGGGTCAGACACAGAGTGATTATTCCCCTACACGGTCCCGTCAAACACTCCCAGGGTCAGACACAGCGTGATTATTCCTCTACACGGTCCCATCAAACACTCCCGGGGTCAGACACAGAGTGAATTTATATCCACACCGTCCCATCATACGCTTCCGGGGTCAGACACAGGGTGATTATTCCTCTACACTGTACCATCAAACACTCCGTGGGTCAGACACAGAGTGATTATTCCTCTACACGATCCCATCAAACACTCCCTGGGTCAGACACAGAGTGATTATTGCTCTACACGGTCCCATCAAACACTCCCGGGGTCAGACACAGAGTGATTATTCCTCAACACGGTCCCATCAAACACTCCCGGGGTCAGACACTGAGTGATTTTTCCTCTGCACGGTCCCATCAAACACTCCCGGGATCAGACACAGAGTGAGTCTCCCTCCACACCGTCCCATCACACATTCCCGGTGTCAGACAGAGAGAGATTATTCCTCTACACGGTCCCATCAAACACTCCCGGTGTCAGACACAGTGTGAATCTCCTTCCACACCGTCCCATCACACTCCCCCGGGGTCAGACACAGAGTGATTATTCCTCTACACTGTCCCAACAAACACTCCCGGGGTCAGACACAGTGTGAATTTATATCCACACCGTCCCATCATACACTCCCGGGGTCAGGCACAGAGTGATTATTCCTCTACACTGTACCATCAAACACTCCGTGTGTCAGACATACAGTGATTATTCCTCTACACGGACCCATCAAACACTCCCGGGGTCAGACACAGAGTGATTATTCCTCTGCACGGTCCCATCAAACACTCCCGGTGTCAGACACAGAGCGATTATTCCTCTACACGGTCCCAAGAAACACTCCCGGTGTCAGACACAGTGTAAATCTCCTTCCACACCGTCCCATCACACTTCCCCGGGGTCAGACACAGAGTGATTATTCCTCTACACGGTCCCATCAAACGCTCCTGGGGTCAGACACAGAGTGAATTTATACCCACACCGTCCCATCATACACTCCCGGGGTCAGACACAGAGTGATTATTCCTCTACACTGTACCATTAAACACTCCGTGTGTCAGACATACAGTGATTATTCCTCTACACGATCCCATCAAACACTCCCGGGGTCAGACACAGAGTGATTATTCCCCTACACGGTCCCATCAAACACTCCCGGGGTCAGACACAGAGTGATTATTCCTCTACACGGTCCCATCAAACACTCCCGGGGTCAGACACAGAGTGAATTTATATCCACACCGTCCCATCATACGCTTCCGGGGTCAGACACAGGGTGATTATTCCTCTACACTGTACCATCAAACACTCCGTGGGTCAGACACAGAGTGATTATTCCTCTACACGATCCCATCAAACACTCCCTGGGTCAGACACAGAGTGATTATTGCTCTACACGGTCCCATCAAACACTCCCGGGGTCAGACACAGAGTGATTTTTCCTCTGCACGTTCCCATCAAACACTCCCGGGGTCAGACACAGAGTGAGTCTCCCTCCACACCGTCCCATCACACACTCCCGTTATCAGACTCAGAGTGATTATTCCTCTACACGGTCCCATCAAACACTCCCGGGGTCAGACACAGAGTGAATTTATATCCACACCGTCCCAACATACTCTCCCGGGGTCAGACACAGAGTGAATCTCCCTCCACACCGTTCCATCACACACTCCCGTGGTCAGACACAGTGTGATTATTCCTCTACACGGTCCCATCAAACACTCCCTGGGTCAGACAAAGAGTGAATCTCCCTACACACCGTCCCATCACACACTCCCGTCGTCAGACACAGTATGATTATTCCTCTCCACGGTCCCATCAAACACTCCCGGGGTCAGACACAGTGTGAATCTCCTTCCACACCGTCCCATCACACTCCCCCGGGGTCAGACACAGAGTGATTATTCCTCTACACGGTCCCATCAAACACTCCCGGGGTCAGACACAGCGTGATTATTCCTCTACACTATACCATCAAACACTCCGTGGGTCAGACACAGAGTGATTATTCCTCTACACGATCCCATCAAACTCTCCCGGGGTCAGACACAGAGTGATTATTGCTCTACACGGTCCCATCAAAAACTCCCGGGGTCAGACACAGAGTGATTTTTCCTATACACGGTCCCATCAAACACTCCCGGGGTCAGACACAGAGTGATTATTCCTCAACACGGTCCCATCAAACACTCCCGGGGACAGACACAGAGTGATTTTTCCTCTGCACGGTCCCATCAAACACTCCTGGGGTCAGACACAGAGTGAATTTATATCCTCACCGTCCCATCATACACTCCCGGGGTCAGACACAGACTGATTATTCCTCTACACTGTACCATCAAACACTCCGTGTGTCAGACAAACAGTGATTATTCCTCTACACGGACCCATCAAACACTCCCGGGGTCAGACACAGAGTGATTATTCCTCTACACGGTCCCATCAAACACTCCCGGGGTCAGACACAGAGTGATTATTCCTCTACACGGTCCCATCAAACACTCCCGGGGTCAGACACAGAGTGAATTTATATCCACACCGACCCATCATACTCTCCCGGGGTCAGACACAGAGTGAATCTCCCTCCACACCGTTCCATCACACACTCCCGTGGTCAGACACAGTGTGATTATTCCTCTACACGGTCCCATCAAACACTCCCTGGGTCAGACAAAGAGTGAATCTCCCTACACACCGTCCCATCACACACTCCCGTCGTCAGACACAGTATGATTATTCCTCTCCACGGTCCCATCAAACACTCCCGGGGTCAGACACAGTGTGAATCTCCTTCCACACCGTCCCATCACACTCTCACGGGGTCAGACACAGAGTGATTATTCCTCTACACGGTCCCATCAAACATTCCCGGGGTCAGACACAGAGTGATTATTCCTCTACACGGACCCATCAAACACTGCCGGGGTCAGACATAGAGTGAATTTATATCCACACCGTCCCATCATACGCTTCCGGGGTCAGACACAGCGTGATGATTCCTCTACACTGTACCATCAAACACTCCGTGGGTCAGACACAGAGTGATTATTCCTCTACACGATCCCATCAAACACTCCCTGGGTCAGACACAGAGTGATTATTCCTCTACACTGTCCCAACAAACACTCCCGGGGTCAGACACAGAGTGAATTTATATCCACACCGTCCCATCATACGCTTCCGGGGTCAGACGCAGCGTGATTATTCCTCTACACTATACCATCAAACACTCCGTGGGTCAGACACAGAGTGATTATTCCTCTACACGATCCCATCAAACACTCCCGGGGTCAGACACAGAGTGATTATTGCTCTACACGGTCCCATCAAACACTCCCGGGGTCAGACACAGAGTGATTTTTCCTCTACACGGTCCCATCAAACACTCCCGGGGTCAGACACAGAGTGATTATTCCTCAACACGGTCCCATCAAACACTCCCGGGGTCAGACACATAGTGATTTTTCCTCTGCACGGTCCCATCAAACACTCCTGGGGTCAGACACAGAGTGAATTTATATCCACACCGTCCCATCATACACTCCCGGGGTCAGACACAGACTGATTATTCCTCTACACTGTACCATCAAACACTCCGTGTGTCAGACATACAGTGATTATTCCTCTACACGGACCCATCAAACACTCCCGGGGTCAGACACAGAGTGATTATTCCTCTACACGGTCCCATCAAACACTCCCGGGGTCAGACACAGAGTGATTATTCCTCTACACGGTCCCATCAAACACTCCCGGGGTCAGACACAGAGTGAATTTATATCCACACCGTCCCATCATACGCTTCCGGGGTCAGACACAGCGTGATTATTCCTCTACACTGTACCATCAAACACTCCGTGGGTCAGACACATAGTGATTATTCCTCTACACGGTCCCATCAAACACTCCCAGGGTCAGACACAGAGTGATTATTGCTCTACACGGTCCCATCAAACACTCCCGGGGTCAGACACAGAGTGATTTTTCCTCTACACGGTCCCATCAAACACTCCCGGGGTCAGACACAGAGTGATTATTCCTCAACACGGTCCCATCAAACACTCCCGGGGTCAGACACAGAGTGATGTTTCCTCTGCACGGTCCCATCAAACACTCCCGGGTCAGACACAGAGTGAGTCTCCCTCCACACCGTCCCATCACACACTCCGGGTATTAGACTCAGAGTGATTATTCCTCTACACGGTCCCATCAAACACTCCCGGGGTCAGACACAGAGTGATTATTCCTCTACACGGTCCCATCAAACACTGCCGGGGTCAGACACAGAGTGAATTTATATCCACACCGTCCCATCATACGCTTCCGGGGTCAGACACAGCGTGATGATTCCTCTACACTGTACCATCAAACACTCCGTGGGTCAGACACAGAGTGATTATTCCTCTACACGATCCCATCATACACTCCCGGGGTCAGACACAGAGTGATTATTCCCCTACTCGGTCCCATCAAACACTCCCGGGGTCAGACACAGAGTGATTATTCCTCTACACGGTCCCATCAAACACTCCCGGGGTCAGACACAGAGTGAATTTATATCCACACCGTCCCATCATACGCTTCCGGGGTCAGACACAGGGTGATTATTCCTCTACACTGTACCATCAAACACTCCGTGGGTCAGACAGAGAGTGATTATTCCTATACACGATCCCATCAAACACTCCCTGGGTCAGACAAAGAGTGAATCTCCCTACACACCGTCCCATCACACACTCCCGTCGTCAGACACAGTATGATTATTCCTCTCCACGGTCCCATCAAACACTCCCGGGGTCAGACACAGTGTGAATCTCCTTCCACACCGTCCCATCACACTCACCCGGGGTCAGACACAGAGTGATTCTTCCTCTACACGGTCCCATCAAACATTCCCGGGGTCAGACACAGAGTGATTATTCCTCTACACGGACCCATCAAACACTCCCGGGGTCAGACACAGAGTGAATTTATATCCACACCGTCCCATCATACGCTTCCGGGGTCAGACACAGCGTGATTATTCCTCTACACTATACCATCAAACACTCCGTGGGTCAGACACAGAGTGATTATTCCTCTACACGATCCCATCAAACACTCCCGGGGTCAGACACAGAGTGATTATTGCTCTACACGGTCCCATCAAACACTCCCGGGGTCAGACACAGAGTGAATTTATATCCACACCGTCCCATCATACGCTTCCGGGGTCAGACGCAGCGTGATTATTCCTCTACACTATACCATCAAACACTCCGTGGGTCAGACACAGAGTGATTATTCCTCTACACGATCCCATCAAACACTCCCGGGGTCAGACACAGAGTGATTATTGCTCTACACGGTCCCATCAAACACTCCCGGGGTCAGACACAGAGTGATTTTTCCTCTACACGGTCCCATCAAACACTCCCGGGGTCAGACACAGAGTGATTATTCCTCAACACGGTCCCATCAAACACTCCCGGGGTCAGACACAGAGTGATTTTTCCTCTGCACGATCCCATCAAACACTCCTGGGGTCAGACACAGAGTGAATTTATATCCACACCGTACCATCATACACTCCCGGGGTCAGACACAGACTGATTATTCCTCTACACTGTACCATCAAACACTCCGTGTGTCAGACATACAGTGATTATTCCTCTACACGGACCCATCAAACACTCCCGGGGTCAGACACAGAGTGATTATTCCTCTACCCCGTCCCATCAAACACTCCCGGGGTCTGACACAGAGTGATTATTCCTCTACACGGTCCCATCAAACACTCCCGGGGTCAGACACAGAGTGAATTTATATCCACACCGTCCCATCATACGGTTCCGGGGTCAGACACAGCGTGATTATTCCTCTACACTGTACCATCAAACACTCCGTGGGTCAGACACATAGTGATTATTCCTCTACACGGTCCCATCAAACACTCCCAGGGTCAGACACAGAGTGATTATTCCTCTACACTGTACCATCAAACGCTCCCGGGGTCAGACACAGAGTGATTATTGCTCTACACGGTCCCATCAAACACTCCCGGGGTCAGACACAGAGTGATTTTTCCTCTACACGGTCCCATCAAACACTCCCGGGGTCAGACACAGAGTGATTATTCCTCAACACGGTCCCATCAAACACTCCCGGGGTCAGACACAGAGTGATGTTTCCTCTGCACGGTCCCATCAAACACTCCCGGGGTCAGACACAGAGTGAGTCTCCCTCCACACCGTCCCATCACACACTCCGGGTATTAGACTCAGAGTGATTATTCCTCTACACGGTCCCATCAAACACTCCCGGGGTCAGACACAGAGTGATTATTCCTCTACACGGTCCCATCAAACACTGCCGGGGTCAGACACAGAGTGAATTTATATCCACACCGTCCCATCATACGCTTCCGGGGTCAGACACAGCGTGATGATTCCTCTACACTGTACCATCAAACACTCCGTGGGTCAGACACAGAGTGATTATTCCTCTACACGATCCCATCATACACTCCCGGGGTCAGACACAGAGTGATTATTCCCCTACTCGGTCCCATCAAACACTCCCGGGGTCAGACACAGAGTGATTATTCCTCTACACGGTCCCATCAAACACTCCCGGGGTCAGACACAGAGTGAATTTATATCCACACCGTCCCATCATACGCTTCCGGGGTCAGACACAGGGTGATTATTCCTCTACACTGTACCATCAAACACTCCGTGGGTCAGACAGAGAGTGATTATTCCTATACACGATCCCATCAAACACTCCCTGGGTCAGACAAAGAGTGAATCTCCCTACACACCGTCCCATCACACACTCCCGTCGTCAGACACAGTATGATTATTCCTCTCCACGGTCCCATCAAACACTCCCGGGGTCAGACACAGAGTGAATTTATATCCACACCGTCCCATCATACGCTTCCGGGGTCAGACACAGGGTGATTCTTCCTCTACACGGTCCCATCAAACATTCCCGGGGTCAGACACAGAGTGATTATTCCTCTACACGGACCCATCAAACACTCCCGGGGTCAGACACAGAGTGAATTTATATCCACACCGTCCCATCATACGCTTCCGGGGTCAGACACAGCGTGATTATTCCTCTACACTATACCATCAAACACTCCCGTGGTCAGACACAGTGTGATTATTCCTCTACACGGTCCCATCAAACACTCCCTGGGTCAGACAAAGAGTGAATCTCCCTACACACCGTTCCATCACACACTCCCGTGGTCAGACACAGTGTGATTATTCCTCTACACGGTCCCATCAAACACTCCCTGGGTCAGACAAAGAGTGAATCTCCCTACACACCGTCCCATCACTCACTCCCGGGGTCAGACACAGTAAGATTATTCCTCTACACTGTACCATCAAACACTCCGTGGGTCAGACACAGAGTGATTTTTCCTCTGCACGTTCCCATCAAACACTCCCGGGGTCAGACACAGAGTGAGTCTCCCTCCACACCGTCCCATCACACACTCCCGTTATCAGACTCAGAGTGATTATTCCTCTCCACGGTCCCATCAAACACTCCCGGGGTCAGACACAGAGTGAATTTATATCCACACCGTCCCATCATACTCTCCCGGGGTCAGACACAGAGTGAATCTCCCTCCACACCGTTCCATCACACACTCCCGTGGTCAGACACAGTGTGATTATTCCTCTACACGGTCCCATCAAACGCTCCCTGGGTCAGACAAAGAGTGAATCTCCCTACACACCGTCCCATCACACACTCCCGTCGTCAGACACAGTATGATTATTCCTCTCCACGGTCCCATCAAACACTCCCGGGGTCAGACACAGTGTGAATATCCTTCCACACCGTCCCATCACACTCCCGCGGGGTCAGACACAGAGTGATTATTCCTCTACACGGTCCCATCAAACACTCCCGGGGTCAGACACAGCGTGATTATTCCTCTACACTATACCATCAAACACTCCGTGGGTCAGACACAGAGTGATTATTCCTCTACACGATCCCATCAAACTCTCCCGGGGTCAGACACAGAGTGATTATTGCTCTACACGGTCCCATCAAACACTCCCGGGGTCAGACACAGAGTGATTTTTCCTCTACACGGTCCCATCAAACACTCCCGGGGTCAGACACAGAGTGATTATTCCTCAACACGGTCCCATCAAACACTCCCGGGGTCAGACACAGAGTGATTTTTCCTCTGCACGGTCCCATCAAACACTCCTGGGGTCAGACACAGAGTGAATTTATATCCACACCGTCCCATCATACACTCCCGGGGTCAGACACAGACTGATTATTCCTCTACACTGTACCATCAAACACTCCGTGTGTCAGACATACAGTGATTATTCCTCTACACGGACCCATCAAACACTCCCGGGGTCAGACACAGAGTGATTATTCCTCTACACGGTCCCATCAAACACTCCCGGGGTCAGACACAGAGTGATTATTCCTCTACACGGTCCCATCAAACACTCCCGGGGTCAGACACAGAGTGAATTTATATCCACACCGTCCCATCATACGCTTCCGGGGTCAGACACAGCGTGATTATTCCTCTACACTGTACCATCAAACACTCCGTGGGTCAGACACATAGTGATTATTCCTCTACACGGTCCCATCAAACACTCCCGGGGTCAGACACAGAGTGATTATTCCTCTACACTGTACCATCAAACACTCCCGGGGTCGGACACAGAGTGATTATTGCTCTACACGGTCCCATCAAACACTCCCGGGGTCAGACACAGAGTGATTTTTCCTCTACACGGTCCCATCAAACACTCCCGGGGTCAGACACAGAGTGATTATTCCTCAACACGGTCCCATCAAACACTCCCGGGGTCAGACACAGAGTGATGTTTCCTCTGCACGGTCCCATCAAACACTCCCGGGGTCAGACACAGAGTGAGTCTCCCTCCACACCGTCCCATCACACACTCCGGGTATTAGACAGAGTGATTATTCCTCTACACGGTCCCATCAAACACTCCCGGGGTCAGACACAGAGTGATTATTCCTCTACACGGTCCCATCAAACACTGCCGGGGTCAGACACAGAGTGAATTTATATCCACACCGTCCCATCATACGCTTCCGGGGTCAGACACAGCGTGATGATTCCTCTACACTGTACCATCAAACACTCCGTGGGTCAGACACAGAGTGATTATTCCTCTACACGATCCCATCATACACTCCCGGGGTCAGACACAGAGTGATTATTCCCCTACTCGGTCCCATCAAACACTCCCGGGGTCAGACACAGAGTGATTATTCCTCTACACGGTCCCATCAAACACTCCCGGGGTCAGACAGAGAGTGAATTTATATCCACACCGTCCCATCATACGCTTCCGGGGTCAGACACAGGGTGATTATTCCTCTACACTGTACCATCAAACACTCCGTGGGTCAGACAGAGAGTGATTATTCCTCTACACGATCCCATCAAACACTCCCTGGGTCAGACAAAGAGTGAATCTCCCTACACACCGTCCCATCACACACTCCCGTCGTCAGACACAGTATGATTATTCCTCTCCACGGTCCCATCAAACACTCCCGGGGTCAGACACAGTGTGAATCTACTTCCACACCGTCCCATCACACTCACCCGGGGTCAGACACAGAGTGATTATTCCTCTACACGGTCCCATCAAACATTCCCGGGGTCAGACACAGAGTGATTATTCCTCTACACGGACCCATCAAACACTCCCGGGGTCAGACACAGAGTGAATTTATATCCACACCGTCCCATCATACGCTTCCGGGGTCAGACACAGCGTGATTATTCCTCTACACTATACCATCAAACACTCCGTGGGTCAGACACAGAGTGATTATTCCTCTACACGATCCCATCAAACACTCCCGGGGTCAGACACAGAGTGATTATTGCTCTACACGGTCCCATCAAACACTCCCGGGGTCAGACACAGAGAGATTTTTCCTCTACACGGTCCCATCAAACACTCCCGGGGTCAGACACAGAGTGATTATTCCTCAACACGGTCCCATCAAACACTCCCGGGGTCAGACACAGAGTGATTTTTCCTCTGCACGGTCCCATCAAACACTCCTGGGGTCAGACACAGAGTGAATTTATATCCACACCGTCCCATCATACACTCCCGGGGTCAGACACAGACTGATTATTCCTCTACACTGTACCATCAAACACTCCGTGTGTCAGACATACAGTGATTATTCCTCTACACGGACCCATCAAACACTCCCGGGGTCAGACACAGAGTGATTATTCCTCTACACGGTCCCATCAAACACTCCCGGGGTCAGACACAGAGTGATTATTCCTCTACACGGTCCCATCAAACACTCCCGGGGTCAGACACAGAGTGATTATTCCTCTACACGGTCCCATCAAACACTCCCGGGGTCAGACACAGAGTGAGTCTCCCTCCACACCGTCCCATCACACTCTCCGGGTATTAGACTCAGAGTGATTATTCCTCTACACGGTACCATCAAACACTCTCGGGGTCAGACACAGAGTGATTATTCCTCTACACGGTCCCATCAAACACTGCCGCGGTCAGACACAGAGTGAATTTATATCCACACCGTCCCATCATACACTCCCGGGGTCAGACACAGACTGATTATTCCTCTACACTGTACCATCAAACACTCCGTGTGTCAGACATACATTGATTATTCCTCTACACGGACCCATCAAACACTCCCGGGGTCAGACACAGAGTGATTATTCCTCTACACGGTCCCATCAAACACTCCCGGGGTCAGACACAGAGTGATTATTCCTCTACACGGTCCCATCAAACACTCCCGGGGTCAGACACAGAGAGAATTTATATCCACACCGTCCCATCATACGCTTCCGGGGTCAGACACAGCGTGATTATTCCTCTACACTGTACCATCAAACACTCCGTGGGTCAGACACATAGTGATTATTCCTCTACACGGTCCCATCAAACACTCCCGGGGTCAGACACAGAGTGATTATTCCTCTACACTGTACCATCAAACACTCCCGGGGTCAGACACAGAGTGATTATTGCTCTACACGGTCCCATCAAACACTCCCGGGGTCAGACACAGAGTGATTTTTCCTCTACACGGTCCCATCAAACACTCCCGGGGTCAGACACAGAGTGATTATTCCTCAACACGGTCCCATCAAACACTCCCGGGGTCAGACACAGAGTGATGTTTCCTCTGCACGGTCCCATCAAACACTCCCGGGGTCAGACACAGAGTGAGTCTCCCTCCACACCGTCCCATCACACACTCCGGGTATTAGACTCAGAGTGATTATTCCTCTACACGGTCCCATCAAACACTCCCGGGGTCAGACACAGAGTGATTATTCCTCTACACGGTCCCATCAAACACTGCCGGGGTCAGACACAGAGTGAATTTATATCCACACCGTCCCATCATACGCTTCCGGGGTCAGACACAGCGTGATGATTCCTCTACACTGTACCATCAAACACTCCGTGGGTCAGACACAGAGTGATTATTCCTCTACACGGTCCCATCAAACACTCCCGGGGTCAGACACAGAGAGAATTTATATCCACACCGTCCCATCATACGCTTCCGGGGTCAGACACAGCGTGATTATTCCTCTACACTGTACCATCAAACACTCCGTGGGTCAGACACATAGTGATTATTCCTCTACACGGTCCCATCAAACACTCCCGGGGTCAGACACAGAGTGATTATTCCTCTACACTGTACCATCAAACACTCCCGGGGTCAGACACAGAGTGATTATTGCTCTACACGGTCCCATCAAACACTCCCGGGGTCAGACACAGAGTGATTTTTCCTCTACACGGTCCCATCAAACACTCCCGGGGTCAGACACAGAGTGATTATTGCTCTACACGGTCCCATCAAACACTCCCGGGGTCAGACACAGAGAGATTTTTCCTCTACACGGTCCCATCAAACACTCCCGGGGTCAGACACAGAGTGATTATTCCTCAACACGGTCCCATCAAACACTCCCGGGGTCAGACACAGAGTGATTTTTCCTCTGCACGGTCCCATCAAACACTCCTGGGGTCAGACACAGAGTGAATTTATATCCACACCGTCCCATCATACACTCCCGGGGTCAGACACAGACTGATTATTCCTCTACACTGTACCATCAAACACTCCGTGTGTCAGACATACAGTGATTATTCCTCTACACGGACCCATCAAACACTCCCGGGGTCAGACACAGAGTGATTATTCCTCTACACGGTCCCATCAAACACTCCCGGGGTCAGACACAGAGTGATTATTCCTCTACACGGTCCCATCAAACACTCCCGGGGTCAGACACAGAGTGAATTTATATCCACACCGTCCCATCATACGCTTCCGGGGTCAGACACAGCGTGATTATTCCTCTACACTGTACCATCAAACACTCCGTGGGTCAGACACATAGTGATTATTCCTCTACACGGTCCCATCAAACACTCCCGGGGTCAGACACAGAGTGATTATTCCTCTACTCTGTACCACCAAACACTCCCGGGGTCAGACACAGAGTGATTATTGCTCTACACGGTCCCATCAAACACTCCCGGGGTCAGACACAGAGTGATTTTTCCTCTACACGGTCCCATCAAACACTCCCGGGGTCAGACACAGAGTGATTATTCCTCAACACGGTCCCATCAAACACTCCCGGGTTCAGACACAGAGTGATGTTTCCTCTGCACGGTCCCATCAAACACTCCCGGGGTCAGACACAGAGTGAGTCTCCCTCCACACCGTCCCATCACACTCTCCGGGTATTAGACTCAGAGTGATTATTCCTCTACACGGTACCATCAAACACTCTCGGGGTCAGACACAGAGTGATTATTCCTCTACACGGTCCCATCAAACACTGCCGCGGTCAGACACAGAGTGAATTTATATCCACACCGTCCCATCATACACTCCCGGGGTCAGACACAGACTGATTATTCCTCTACACTGTACCATCAAACACTCCGTGTGTCAGACATACATTGATTATTCCTCTACACGGACCCATCAAACACTCCCGGGGTCAGACACAGAGTGATCATTCCTCTACACGGTCCCATCAAACACTCCCGGGGTCAGACACAGAGTGATTATTCCTCTACACGGTCCCATCAAACACTCCCGGGGTCAGACACAGAGAGAATTTATATCCACACCGTCCCATCATACGCTTCCGGGGTCAGACACAGCGTGATTATTCCTCTACACTGTACCATCAAACACTCCGTGGGTCAGACACATAGTGATTATTCCTCTACACGGTCCCATCAAACACTCCCGGGGTCAGACACAGAGTGATTATTCCTCTACACTGTACCATCAAACACTCCCGGGGTCAGACACAGAGTGATTATTCCTCAACACGGTCCCATCAAACACTCCCGGGGTCAGACACAGAGTGATGTTTCCTCTGCACGGTCCCATCAAACACTCCCGGGGTCAGACACAGAGTGAGTCTCCCTCCACACCGTCCCATCACACACTCCGGGTATTAGACTCAGAGTGATTATTCCTCTACACGGTCCCATCAAACACTCCCGGGGTCAGACACAGAGTGATTATTCCTCTACACGGTCCCATCAAACACTGCCGGGGTCAGACACAGAGTGAATTTATATCCACACCGTCCCATCATACGCTTCCGGGGTCAGACACAGCGTGATGATTCCTCTACACTGTACCATCAAACACTCCGTGGGTCAGACACAGAGTGATTATTCCTCTACACGGTCCCATCAAACACTCCCGGGGTCAGACACAGAGAGAATTTATATCCACACCGTCCCATCATACGCTTCCGGGGTCAGACACAGCGTGATTATTCCTCTACACTGTACCATCAAACACTCCGTGGGTCAGACACATAGTGATTATTGCTCTACACGGTCCCATCAAACACTCCCGGGGTCAGACACAGAGTGATTTTTCCTCTACACGGTCCCATCAAACACTCCCGGGGTCAGACACAGAGTGATTATTCCTCAACACGGTCCCATCAAACACTCCCGGGGTCAGACACAGAGTGATGTTTCCTCTGCACGGTCCCATCAAACACTCCCGGGGTCAGACACAGAGTGAGTCTCCCTCCACACCGTCCCATCACACACTCCGGGTATTAGACTCAGAGTGATTATTCCTCTACACGGTCCCATCAAACACTCCCGGGGTCAGACACAGAGTGATTATTCCTCTACACGGTCCCATCAAACACTGCCGGGGTCAGACACAGAGTGAATTTATATCCACACCGTCCCATCATACGCTTCCGGGGTCAGACACAGCGTGATGATTCCTCTACACTGTACCATCAAACACTCCGTGGGTCAGACACAGAGTGATTATTCCTCTACACGATCCCATCATACACTCCCGGGGTCAGACACAGAGTGATTATTCCCCTACTCGGTCCCATCAAACACTCCCGGGGTCAGACACAGAGTGATTATTCCTCTACACGGTCCCATCAAACACTCCCTGGGTCAGACACTGAGTGAATTTATATCCACACCGTCCCATCATACGCTTCCGGGGTCAGACACAGGGTGATTATTCCTCTACACTGTACCATCAAACACTCCGTGGGTCAGACAGAGAGTGATTATTCCTCTACACGATCCCATCAAACACTCCCTGGGTCAGACAAAGAGTGAATCTCCCTACACACCGTCCCATCACACACTCCCGTCGTCAGACACAGTATGATTATTCCTCTCCACGGTCCCATCAAACACTCCCGGGGTCAGACACAGTGTGAATCTCCTTCCACACCGTCCCATCACACTCACCCGGGGTCAGACACAGAGTGATTATTCCTCTACACGGTCCCATCAAACATTCCCGGGGTCAGACACAGAGTGATTATTCCTCTACATGGACCCATCAAACACTCCCGGGGTCAGACACAGAGTGAATTTATATCCACACCGTCCCATCATACGCTTCCGGGGTCAGACACAGCGTGATTATTCCTCTACACTATACCATCAAACACTCCGTGGGTCAGACACAGAGTGATTATTCCTCTACACGATCCCATCAAACACTCCCGGGGTCAGACACAGAGTGATTATTGCTCTACACGGTCCCATCAAACACTCCCGGGGTCAGACACAGAGAGATTTTTCCTCTGCACGGTCCCATCAAACACTCCCGGGGTCAGACACAGAGTGATTATTCCTCAACACGGTCCCATCAAACACTCCCGGGGTCAGACACAGAGTGATTTTTCCTCTGCACGGTCCCATCAAACACTCCTGGGGTCAGACACAGAGTGAATTTATATCCACCCCGTCCCATCATACACTCCCGGGGTCAGACACAGACTGATTATTCCTCTACACTGTACCATCAAACACTCCGTGGGTCAGACACATAGTGATTATTCCTCTACACGGTCCCATCAAACACTCCCGGGGTCAGACACAGAGTGATTATTCCTCTACTCTGTACCACCAAACACTCCCGGGGTCAGACACAGAGTGATTATTGCTCTACACGGTCCCATCAAACACTCCCGGGGTCAGACACAGAGTGATTTTTCCTCTACACGGTCCCATCAAACACTCCCGGGGTCAGACACAGAGTGATTATTCCTCAACACGGTCCCATCAAACACTCCCGGGTTCAGACACAGAGTGATGTTTCCTCTGCACGGTCCCATCAAACACTCCCGGGGTCAGACACAGAGTGAGTCTCCCTCCACACCGTCCCATCACACTCTCCGGGTATTAGACTCAGAGTGATTATTCCTCTACACGGTCCCATCAAACAATCTCGGGGTCAGACACAGAGTGATTATTCCTCTACACGGTCCCATCAAACACTGCCGCGGTCAGACACAGAGTGAATTTATATCCACACCGTCCCATCATACGCTTCCGGGGTCAGACACAGCGTGATGATTCCTCTACACTGTACCATCAAACACTCCGTGGGTCAGACACAGAGTGATTATTCCTCTACACGATCCCATCATACACTCCCGGGGTCAGACACAGAGTGATTATTCCCCTATACGGTCCCATCAAACACTCCCGGGGTCAGACACAGAGTGATTATTCCTCTACACGGTCCCATCAAACACTCCCGGGGTCAGACACAGAGTGAATTTATATCCACACCGTCCCATCATACGCTTCCGGGGTCAGACACAGGGTGATTATTCCTCTACACTGTACCATCAAACACTCCGTGGGTCAGACAGAGAGTGATTATTGCTCTACACGGTCCCATCAAACACTCCCGGGGTCAGACACAGAGTGATTTTTCCTCTACACGGTCCCATCAAACACTCCCGCGGTCAGACACAGAGTGAGTCTCCCTCCACACCGTCCCATCACACACTCCCGGTATCAGACTCAGAGTGATTATTCCTCTACACGGTCCCATCAAACACTCCCGGGGTCAGACACAGAGTGAATTTATATCCACACCGTCCCATCATACTCTCCAGGGGTCAGACACAGAGTGAATCTCCCTCCACACCGTTCCATCACACACTCCCGTGGTCAGACACAGTGTGATTATTCCTCTACACGGTCCCATCAAACACTCCCTGGGTCAGACAAAGAGTGAATCTCCCTACACACCGTCCCATCACACACTCCCGTCGTCAGACACAGTATGATTATTCCTCTCCACGGTCCCATCAAACACTCCCTGGGTCAGACACAGTGTGAATCTCCTTCCTCACCGTCCCATCACACTCCCCCGGGGTCAGACACAGAGTGATTATTCCTCTACACGGTCCCATCAAACACTCCCGGGGTCAGACACAGAGTGAATTTATATCCACACCGTCCCATCATACACTCCCGGGGTCAGACACAGACTGATTATTCCTCTACACTGTACCATCAAACACTCCGTGTGTCAGACATACAGTGATTATTCCTCTACACGGACCCATCAAACACTCCCGGGGTCAGACACAGAGTGATTATTCCTCTACACGGTCCCATCAAACACTCCCGGGGTCAGACACAGAGTGATTATTCCTCTACACGGTCCCATCAAACACTCCCGGGGTCAGACACAGAGTGAATTTATATCCACACCGTCCCATCATACGCTTCCGGGGTCAGACACAGCGTGATTATTCCTCTACACTGTACCATCAAACACTCCGTGGGTCAGACACATAGTGATTATTCCTCTACACGGTCCCATCAAACACTCCCGGGGTCAGACACAGAGTGATTATTCCTCTACACTGTACCATCAAACACTCCCGGGGTCAGACACAGAGTGATTATTGCTCTACACGGTCCCATCAAACACTCCCGGGGTCAGACACAGAGTGATTTTTCCTCTACACGGTCCCATCAAACACTCCCGGGGTCAGACACAGAGTGATTATTCCTCAACACGGTCCCATCAAACACTCCCGGGGTCAGACACAGAGTGATGTTTCCTCTGCACGGTCCCATCAAACACTCCCGGGGTCAGACGCAGAGTGAGTCTCCCTCCACACCGTCCCATCACACACTCCGGGTATTAGACTCAGAGTGATTATTCCTCTACACGGTCCCATCAAACACTCCCGGGGTCAGACACAGAGTGATTATTCCTCTACACGGTCCCATCAAACACTGCCGGGGTCAGACACAGAGTGAATTTATATCCACACCGTCCCATCATACGCTTCCGGGGTCAGACACAGCGTGATGATTCCTCTACACTGTACCATCAAACACTCCGTGGGTCAGACACAGTGTGATTATTCCTCTACACGATCCCATCATACACTCCCGGGGTCAGACACAGAGTGATTATTCCCCTACACGGTCCCATCAAACACTCCCGGGGTCAGACACAGAGTGATTATTCCTCTACACGGTCCCATCAAACACTCCCGGGGTCAGACACAGAGTGAATTTATATCCACACCGTCCCATCATACGCTTCCGGGGTCAGACACAGGGTGATTATTCCTCTACACTGTACCATCAAACACTCCGTGGGTCAGACAGAGAGTGATTATTCCTCTACACGATCCCATCAAACACTCCCTGGGTCAGACAAAGAGTGAATCTCCCTACACACCGTCCCATCACACACTCCCGTCGTCAGACACAGTATGATTATTCCTCTCCACGGTCCCATCAAACACTCCCGGGGTCAGACACAGTGTGAATCTCCTTCCACACCGTCCCATCACACTCACCCGGGGTCAGACACAGAGTGATTATTCCTCTACACTGTACCACCAAACACTCCCGGGGTCAGACACAGAGTGATTTTTCCTCTACACGGTCCCATCAAACACTCCCGGGGTCAGACACAGAGTGATTATTCCTCAACACGGTCCCATCAAACACTCCCGGGGTCAGACACAGAGTGATGTTTCCTCTGCACGGTCCCATCAAACACTCCCGGGGTCAGACACAGAGTGAGTCTCCCTCCACACCGTCCCATCACACACTCCGGGTATTAGACTCAGAGTGATTATTCCTCTACACGGTCCCATCAAACACTCCCGGGGTCAGACACAGAGTGATTATTCCTCTACACGGTCCCATCAAACACTCCCGGGGTCAGACACAGAGTGAATTTATATCCACACCGTCCCATCATACGCTTCCGGGGTCAGACACAGGGTGATTATTCCTCTACACTGTACCATCAAACACTCCGTGGGTCAGACAGAGAGTGATTATTCCTCTACACGATCCCATCAAACACTCCCTGGGTCAGACAAAGAGTGAATCTCCCTACACACCGTCCCATCACACACTCCCGTCGTCAGACACAGTATGATTATTCCTCTCCACGGTCCCATCAAACACTCCCGGGGTCAGACACAGTGTGAATCTCCTTCCACACCGTCCCATCACACTCACCCGGGGTCAGACACAGAGTGATTATTCCTCTACACTGTACCACCCAACACTCCCGGGGTCAGACACAGAGTGATTATTGCTCTACACGGTCCCATCAAACACTCCCGGGGTCAGACACAGAGTGATTTTTCCTCTACACGGTCCCATCAAACACTCCCGGGGTCAGACACAGAGTGATTATTCCTCAACACGGTCCCATCAAACACTCCCGGGGTCAGACACAGAGTGATTATTCCTCTACACGGTCCCATCAAACACTGCCGGGGTCAGACACAGAGTGAATTTATATCCACACCGTCCCATCATACGCTTCCGGGGTCAGACACAGCGTGATGATTCCTCTACACTGTACCATCAAACACTCCGTGGGTCAGACACAGTGTGATTATTCCTCTACACGATCCCATCATACACTCCCGGGGTCAGACACAGAGTGATTATTCCCCTACACGGTCCCATCAAACACTCCCGGGGTCAGACACAGAGTGATTATTCCTCTACACGGTCCCATCAAACACTCCCGGGGTCAGACACAGAGTGAATTTATATCCACACCGTCCCATCATACGCTTCCGGGGTCAGACACAGGGTGATTATTCCTCTACACTGTACCATCAAACACTCCGTGGGTCAGACAGAGAGTGATTATTCCTCTACACGATCCCATCAAACACTCCCTGGGTCAGACAAAGAGTGAATCTCCCTACACACCGTCCCATCACACACTCCCGTCGTCAGACACAGTATGATTATTCCTCTCCACGGTCCCATCAAACACTCCCGGGGTCAGACACAGTGTGAATCTCCTTCCACACCGTCCCATCACACTCACCCGGGGTCAGACACAGAGTGATTATTCCTCTACACTGTACCACCAAACACTCCCGGGGTCAGACACAGAGTGATTTTTCCTCTACACGGTCCCATCAAACACTCCCGGGGTCAGACACAGAGTGATTATTCCTCAACACGGTCCCATCAAACACTCCCGGGGTCAGACACAGAGTGATGTTTCCTCTGCACGGTCCCATCAAACACTCCCGGGGTCAGACACAGAGTGAGTCTCCCTCCACACCGTCCCATCACACACTCCGGGTATTAGACTCAGAGTGATTATTCCTCTACACGGTCCCATCAAACACTCCCGGGGTCAGACACAGAGTGATTATTCCTCTACACGGTCCCATCAAACACTCCCGGGGTCAGACACAGAGTGAATTTATATCCACACCGTCCCATCATACGCTTCCGGGGTCAGACACAGGGTGATTATTCCTCTACACTGTACCATCAAACACTCCGTGGGTCAGACAGAGAGTGATTATTCCTCTACACGATCCCATCAAACACTCCCTGGGTCAGACAAAGAGTGAATCTCCCTACACACCGTCCCATCACACACTCCCGTCGTCAGACACAGTATGATTATTCCTCTCCACGGTCCCATCAAACACTCCCGGGGTCAGACACAGTGTGAATCTCCTTCCACACCGTCCCATCACACTCACCCGGGGTCAGACACAGAGTGATTATTCCTCTACACTGTACCACCCAACACTCCCGGGGTCAGACACAGAGTGATTATTGCTCTACACGGTCCCATCAAACACTCCCGGGGTCAGACACAGAGTGATTTTTCCTCTACACGGTCCCATCAAACACTCCCGGGGTCAGACACAGAGTGATTATTCCTCAACACGGTCCCATCAAACACTCCCGGGGTCAGACACAGAGTGATGTTTCCTCTGCACGGTCCCATCAAACACTCCCGGGGTCAGACACAGAGTGAGTCTCCCTCCACACCGTCCCATCACACACTCCGGGTATTAGACTCAGAGTGATTATTCCTCTACACGGTCCCATCAAACACTGCCGGGGTCAGACACAGAGTGAGTTTATATCCACACCGTCCCATCATACGCTTCCGGGGTCAGACACAGCATGACGATTCCTCTACACTGTACCATCAAACACTCCGTGGGTCAGACACAGAGTGATTATTCCTCTACACGATCCCATCATACACTCCCGGGGTCAGACACAGAGTGATTATTCCCCTACACGGTCCCATCAAACACTCCCGGGGTCAGACACAGAGTGATTATTCCTCTACACGGTCCCATCAAACACTCCCGGGGTCAGACACAGAGTGAATTTATATCCACACCGTCCCATCATACGCTTCCGGGGTCAGGCACAGGGTGATTATTCCTCTACACTGTACCATCAAACACTCCGTGGGTCAGACAGAGAGTGATTATTCCTCTACACGATCCCATCAAACACTCCCTGGGTCAGACACAGAGTGATTTTTCCTCTACACGGTCCCATCAAACACTCCCGGGGTCAGACACAGAGTGAGTCTCCCTCCACACCGTCCCATCACACACTCCCGGTATCAGACTCAGAGTGATTATTCCTCTACACGGTCCCATCAAACACTCCCGGGGTCAGACACAGAGTGAATTTATATCCACACCGTCCCATCATACTCTCCAGGGGTCAGACACAGAGTGAATCTCCCTCCACACCGTTCCATCACACACTCCCGTGGTCAGACACAGTGTGATTATTCCTCTACACGGTCCCATCAAACACTCCCTGGGTCAGACAAAGAGTGAATCTCTCTACACACCGTCCCATCACACACTCCCGTCGTCAGACACAGTATGATTATTCCTCTCCACGGTCCCATCAAACACTCCCTGGGTCAGACACAGTGTGAATCTCCTTCCTCACCGTCCCATCACACTCCCCCGGGGTCAGACACAGAGTGATTATTCCTCTACACGGTCCCATCAAACACTCCCGGGGTCAGACACAGAGTGAATTTATATCCACACCGTCCCATCATACACTCCCGGGGTCAGACACAGACTGATTATTCCTCTACACTGTACCATCAAACACTCCGTGTGTCAGACATACAGTGATTATTCCTCTACACGGACCCATCAAACACTCCCGGGGTCAGACACAGAGTGATTATTCCTCTACACGGTCCCATCAAACACTCCCGGGGTCAGACACAGAGTGATTATTCCTCTACACGGTCCCATCAAACACTCCCGAAGTCAGACACAGAGTGAATTTATATCCACACCGTCCCATCATACGCTTCCGGGGTCAGACACAGCGTGATTATTCCTCTACACTGTACCATCAAACACTCCGTGGGTCAGACACATAGTGATTATTCCTCTACAAGGTCCCATCAAACACTCCCGGGGTCAGACACAGAGTGATTATTCCTCTACACTGTACCATCAAACACTCCCGGGGTCAGACACAGAGTGATTATTGCTCTACACGGTCCCATCAAACACTCCCGGGGTCAGACACAGAGTGATTTTTCCTCTACACGGTCCCATCAAACACTCCCGGATTTAGACACAGAGTGATTATTCCTCAACACGGTCCCATCAAACACTCCCGGGGTCAGACACAGAGTGATGTTTCCTCTGCACGGTCCCATCAAACACTCCCGGGGTCAGACGCAGAGTGAGTCTCCCTCCACACCGTCCCATCACACACTCCGGGTATTAGACTCAGAGTGATTATTCCTCTACACGGTCCCATCAAACACTCCCGGGGTCAGACACAGAGTGATTATTCCTCTACACGGTCCCATCAAACACTGCCGGGGTCAGACACAGAGTGAATTTATATCCACACCGTCCCATCATACGCTTCCGGGGTCAGACACAGCGTGATGATTCCTCTACACTGTACCATCAAACACTCCGTGGGTCAGACACAGTGTGATTATTCCTCTACACGATCCCATCATACACTCCCGGGGTCAGACACAGAGTGATTATTCCCCTACACGGTCCCATCAAACACTCCCGGGGTCAGACACAGAGTGATTATTCCTCTACACGGTCCCATCAAACACTCCCGGGGTCAGACACAGAGTGAATTTATATCCACACCGTCCCATCATACGCTTCCGGGGTCAGACACAGGGTGATTATTCCTCTACACTGTACCATCAAACACTCCGTGGGTCAGACAGAGAGTGATTATTCCTCTACACGATCCCATCAAACACTCCCTGGGTCAGACAAAGAGTGAATCTCCCTACACACCGTCCCATCACACACTCCCGTCGTCAGACACAGTATGATTATTCCTCTCCCCGGTCCCATCAAACACTCCCGGGGTCAGACACAGTGTGAATCTCCTTCCACACCGTCCCATCACACTCACCCGGGGTCAGACACAGAGTGATTATTCCTCTACACGGTCCCATCAAACATTCCCGGGGTCAGACACAGAGTGATTATTCCTCTACACGGACCCATCAAACACTCCCGGGGTCAGACACAGAGTGAATTTATATCCACACAGTCCCATCATACGCTTCCGGGGTCAGACACAGCGTGATTATTCCTCTACACTATACCATCAAACACTCCGTGGGTCAGACACAGAGTGATTATTCCTCTACACGATCCCATCAAACACTCCCGGGGTCAGACACAGAGTGCTTATTGCTCTACACGGTCCCATCAAACACTCCCGGGGTCAGACACAGAGTGATTTTTCCTCTACACGGTCCCATCAAACACTCCCGGGGTCAGACACAGAGTGATTATTCCTCAACACGGTCCCATCAAACACTCCCGGGGTCAGACACAGAGTGATTTTTCCTCTGCACGGTCCCATCAAACACACCTGGGGTCAGACACAGAGTGAATTTATATCCACACGGTCCCATCATACACTCCCGGGGTCAGACACAGACTGATTATTCCTCTACACTGTACCATCAAACACTCCGTGTGTCAGACATACAGTTATTATTCCTCTACACGGACCCATCAAACACTCCCGGGGTCAGACACAGAGTGATTATTCCTCTACACGGTCCCATCAAACACTCCCGGGGTCAGACACAGAGTGATTATTCCTCTACACGGTCCCATCAAACACTCCCGGGGTCAGACACAGAGTGAATTTATATCCACACCGTCCCATCAAACGCTTCCGGGGTCAGACACAGCGTGATTATTCCTCTACACTGTACCATCAAACTCTCCGTGGGTCAGACACATAGTGATTAATCCTCTACACGGTCCCATCAAACACTCCCGGGGACAGACACAGAGTGATTATTCCTCTACACTGTACCACCAAACACTCCCGGGGTCAGACACAGAGTGATTATTGCTCTACACGGTCCCATCAAACACTCCCGGGGTCAGACACAGAGTGATTTTTCCTCTACACGGTCCCATCAAACACTCACGGGGTCAGACACAGAGTGATTATTCCTCAACACGGTCCCATCAAACACTCCCGGGGTCAGACACAGAGTGATGTTTCCTCTGCACGGTCCCATCAAACACTCCCGGGGTCAGACACAGAGTGAGTCTCCCTCCACACCGTCCCATCACACACTCCGGGTATTAGACTCAGAGTGATTATTCCTCTACACTGTACCATCAAACACTCCGTGGGTCAGACACAGAGTGATTATTCCTGTACACGATCCCATCAAACACTCCCGGGGTCAGACACAGAGTGATTTTTCCTCTACACGGTCCCATCAAACACTCCCGGGGTCAGACACAGAGTGATTATTCCTCAACACGGTCCCATCAAACACTCCCGGGGTCAGAGACAGAGTGATTATTCCTCAACACGGTCCCATCAAACACTCCCGGGGTCAGACACAGAGTGATTTTTCCTCTGCATGGTCCCATCAAACACTCCCGGGATCAGACACAGAGTGAGTCTCCCTCCACACCGTCCCATCACACACTCCCGGTATCAGACTCAGAGTGATTATTCCTCTACACGGTCCCATCAAACACTGCCGGGGTCAGACACAGAGTGAATTTATATCCACACCGTCCCATCATACGCTTCCGGGGTCAGACACAGCGTGATTATTCCTCTACACTATACCATCAAACACTCCGTGGGTCAGACACAGAGTGATTATTCCTCTACACGATCCCATCAAACACTCCCGGGGTCAGACACAGAGTGCTTATTGCTCTACACGGTCCCATCAAACACTCCCGGGGTCAGACACAGAGTGATTTTTCCTCTACACGGTCCCATCAAACACTCCCGGGGTCAGACACAGAGTGATTATTCCTCAACACGGTCCCATCAAACACTCCCGGGGTCAGACACAGAGTGATTTTTCCTCTGCACGGTCCCATCAAACACACCTGGGGTCAGACACAGAGTGAATTTATATCCACACCGTCCCATCATACACTCCCGGGGTCAGACACAGACTGATTATTCCTCTACACCGTACCATCAAACACTCCGTGTGTCAGACATACAGTTATTATTCCTCTACACGGACCCATCAAACACTCCCGGGGTCAGACACAGAGTGATTATTCCTCTACACGGTCCCATCAAACACTCCCGGGGTCAGACACAGAGTGATTATTCCTCTACACGGTCCCATCAAACACTCCCGGGGTCAGACACAGAGTGAATTTATATCCACACCGTCCCATCAAACGCTTCCGGGGTCAGACACAGCGTGATTATTCCTCTACACTGTACCATCAAACACTCCGTGGGTCAGACACATAGTGATTAATCCTCTACACGGTCCCATCAAACACTCCCGGGGACAGACACAGAGTGATTATTCCTCTACACTGTACCACCAAACACTCCCGGGGTCAGACACAGAGTGATTATTGCTCTACACGGTCCCATCAAACACTCCCGGGGTCAGACACAGAGTGATTTTTCCTCTACACGGTCCCATCAAACACTCACGGGGTCAGACACAGAGTGATTATTCCTCAACACGGTCCCATCAAACACTCCCGGGGTCAGACACAGAGTGATGTTTCCTCTGCACGGTCCCATCAAACACTCCCGGGGTCAGACACAGAGTGAGTCTCCCTCCACACCGTCCCATCACACACTCCGGGTATTAGACTCAGAGTGATTATTCCTCTACACTGTACCATCAAACACTCCGTGGGTCAGACACAGAGTGATTATTCCTGTACACGATCCCATCAAACACTCCCGGGGTCAGACACAGAGTGATTTTTCCTCTACACGGTCCCATCAAACACTCCCGGGGTCAGACACAGAGTGATTATTCCTCAACACGGTCCCATCAAACACTCCCGGGGTCAGAGACAGAGTGATTATTCCTCAACACGGTCCCATCAAACACTCCCGGGGTCAGACACAGAGTGATTTTTCCTCTGCATGGTCCCATCAAACACTCCCGGGATCAGACACAGAGTGAGTCTCCCTCCACACCGTCCCATCACACACTCCCGGTATCAGACTCAGAGTGATTATTCCTCTACACGGTCCCATCAAACACTGCCGGGGTCAGACACAGAGTGAATTTATATCCACACCGTCCCATCATACGCTTCCGGGGTCAGACACAGCGTGATGATTCCTCTACACTGTACCATCAAACACTCCGTGGGTCAGACACAGTGTGATTATTCCTCTACACGATCCCATCATACACTCCCGGGGTCAGACACAGAGTGATTATTCCCCTACACGGTCCCATCAAACACTCCCGGGGTCAGACACAGAGTGATTATTCCTCTACACGGTCCCATCAAACACTCCCGGGGTCAGACACAGAGTGAATTTATATCCACACCGTCCCATCATACGCTTCCGGGGTCAGACACAGGGTGATTATTCCTCTACACTGTACCATCAAACACTCCGTGGGTCAGACAGAGAGTGATTATTCCTCTACACGATCCCATCAAACACTCCCTGGGTCAGACACAGAGTGATTATTGCTCTACACGGTCCCATCAAACATTCCCGGGGTCCGACACAGAGTGATTTTTCCTCTACACGGTCCCATCAAACACTCCCGGGGTCAGACACAGAGTGAGTCTCCCTCCACACCGTCCCATCACACACTCCCGGTATCAGACTCAGAGTGATTATTCCTCTACACGGTCCCATCAAACACTCCCGGGGTCAGACACAGAGTGAATTTATATCCACACCGTCCCATCATACTCTCCAGGGGTCAGACACAGAGTGAATCTCCCTCCACACCGTTCCATCACACACTCCCGTGATCAGACACAGTGTGATTATTCCTCTACACGGTCCCATCAAACACTCCCTGGGTCAGACAAAGAGTGAATCTCCCTACACACCGTCCCATCACACACTCCCGTCGTCAGACACAGTATGATTATTCCTCTCCACGGTCCCATCAAACACTCCCTGGGTCAGACACAGTGTGAATCTCCTTCCTCACCGTCCCATCACAGTCCCCCGGGGTCAGACACAGAGTGATTATTCCTCTACACGGTCCCATCAAACACTCCCGGGGTCAGACACAGAGTGAATTTATATCCACACCGTCCCATCATACGCTTCCGGGGTCAGACACAGCGTGATTATTCCTCTACACTTTACCATCAAACACTCCGTGGGTCAGACACAGAGTGATTATTCCTCTACACGATCCCATCAAACACTCCCGGGGTCAGACACAGAGTGATTATTGCTCTACACGGTCCCATCAAACACTCCCGGGGTCAGACACAGAGTGATTTTTCCTCTACACGGTCCCATCAAACACTCCCGGGGTCAGACACAGAGTGATTATTCCTCAACACGGTCCCATCAAACACTCCCGGGGTCAGACACAGAGTGATTTTTCCTCTGCACAATCCCATCAAACACTCCTGGGGTCAGACACAGAGTGAATTTATATCCACACCGTCCCATCAAACACTCCCGAGGTCAGACACAGAGTGAGTCTCCCTCCACACCGTCCCATCACACACTCCCGGTATCAGACTCAGAGTGATTATTCCTCTACACGGTCCCATCAAACACTGCCGGGGTCAGACACAGAGTGAATTTATATCCACACCGTCCCATCATACGCTTCCGGGGTCAGACACAGCGTGATTATTCCTCTACACTATACCATCAAACACTCCGTGGGTCAGACACAGAGTGATTATTCCTCTACACGATCCCATCAAACACTCCCGGGGTCAGACACAGAGTGCTTATTGCTCTACACGGTCCCATCAAACACTCCCGGGGTCAGACACAGAGTGATTTTTCCTCTACACGGTCCCATCAAACACTCCCGGGGTCAGACACAGAGTGATTATTCCTCAACACGGTCCCATCAAACACTCCCGGGGTCAGACACAGAGTGATTTTTCCTCTGCACGGTCCCATCAAACACACCTGGGGTCAGACACAGAGTGAATTTATATCCACACCGTCCCATCATACACTCCCGGTGTCAGACACAGACTGATTATTCCTCTACACTGTACCATCAAACACTCCGTGTGTCAGACATACAGTTATTATTCCTCTACACGGACCCATCAAACACTCCCGGGGTCAGACACAGAGTGATTATTCCTCTACACGGTCCCATCAAACACTCCCGGGGTCAGACACAGAGTGATTATTCCTCTACACGGTCCCATCAAACACTCCCGGGGTCAGACACAGAGTGAATTTATATCCACACCGTCCCATCAAACGCTTCCGGGGTCAGACACAGCGTGATTATTCCTCTACACTGTACCATCAAACACTCCGTGGGTCAGACACATAGTGATTAATCCTCTACACGGTCCCATCAAACACTCCCGGGGACAGACACAGAGTGATTATTCCTCTACACTGTACCACCAAACACTCCCGGGGTCAGACACAGAGTGATTATTGCTCTACACGGTCCCATCAAACACTCCCGGGGTCAGACACAGAGTGATTTTTCCTCTACACGGTCCCATCAAACACTCACGGGGTCAGACACAGAGTGATTATTCCTCAACACGGTCCCATCAAACACTCCCGGGGTCAGACACAGAGTGATGTTTCCTCTGCACGGTCCCATCAAACACTCCCGGGGTCAGACACAGAGTGAGTCTCCCTCCACACCGTCCCATCACACACTCCGGGTATTAGACTCAGAGTGATTATTCCTCTACACTGTACCATCAAACACTCCGTGGGTCAGACACAGAGTGATTATTCCTGTACACGATCCCATCAAACACTCCCGGGGTCAGACACAGAGTGATTTTTCCTCTACACGGTCCCATCAAACACTCCCGGGGTCAGACACAGAGTGATTATTCCTCAACACGGTCCCATCAAACACTCCCGGGGTCAGAGACAGAGTGATTATTCCTCAACACGGTCCCATCAAACACTCCCGGGGTCAGACACAGAGTGATTTTTCCTCTGCATGGTCCCATCAAACACTCCCGGGATCAGACACAGAGTGAGTCTCCCTCCACACCGTCCCATCACACACTCCCGGTATCAGACTCAGAGTGATTATTCCTCTACACGGTCCCATCAAACACTGCCGGGGTCAGACACAGAGTGAATTTATATCCACACCGTCCCATCATACGCTTCCGGGGTCAGACACAGCGTGATGATTCCTCTACACTGTACCATCAAACACTCCGTGGGTCAGACACAGTGTGATTATTCCTCTACACGATCCCATCATACACTCCCGGGGTCAGACACAGAGTGATTATTCCCCTACACGGTCCCATCAAACACTCCCGGGGTCAGACACAGAGTGATTATTCCTCTACACGGTCCCATCAAACACTCCCGGGGTCAGACACAGAGTGAATTTATATCCACACCGTCCCATCATACGCTTCCGGGGTCAGACACAGGGTGATTATTCCTCTACACTGTACCATCAAACACTCCGTGGGTCAGACAGAGAGTGATTATTCCTCTACACGATCCCATCAAACACTCCCTGGGTCAGACACAGAGTGATTATTGCTCTACACGGTCCCATCAAACATTCCCGGGGTCAGACACAGAGTGATTTTTCCTCTACACGGTCCCATCAAACACTCCCGGGGTCAGACACAGAGTGAGTCTCCCTCCACACCGTCCCATCACACACTCCCGGTATCAGACTCAGAGTGATTATTCCTCTACACGGTCCCATCAAACACTCCCGGGGTCAGACACAGAGTGAATTTATATCCACACCGTCCCATCATACTCTCCAGGGGTCAGACACAGAGTGAATCTCCCTCCACACCGTTCCATCACACACTCCCGTGATCAGACACAGTGTGATTATTCCTCTACACGGTCCCATCAAACACTCCCTGGGTCAGACAAAGAGTGAATCTCCCTACACACCGTCCCATCACACACTCCCGTCGTCAGACACAGTATGATTATTCCTCTCCACGGTCCCATCAAACACTCCCTGGGTCAGACACAGTGTGAATCTCCTTCCTCACCGTCCCATCACAGTCCCCCGGGGTCAGACACAGAGTGATTATTCCTCTACACGGTCCCATCAAACACTCCCGGGGTCAGACACAGAGTGAATTTATATCCACACCGTCCCATCATACGCTTCCGGGGTCAGACACAGCGTGATTATTCCTCTACACTTTACCATCAAACACTCCGTGGGTCAGACACAGAGTGATTATTCCTCTACACGATCCCATCAAACACTCCCGGGGTCAGACACAGAGTGATTATTGCTCTACACGGTCCCATCAAACACTCCCGGGGTCAGACACAGAGTGATTTTTCCTCTACACGGTCCCATCAAACACTCCCGGGGTCAGACACAGAGTGATTATTCCTCAACACGGTCCCATCAAACACTCCCGGGGTCAGACACAGAGTGATTTTTCCTCTGCACAATCCCATCAAACACTCCTGGGGTCAGACACAGAGTGAATTTATATCCACACCGTCCCATCAAACACTCCCGAGGTCAGACACAGAGTGAATTTATATCCACACCGTCCCATCATACACTCTGGGGTCAGACACAGAGTGATTATAACTCTACACTGTACCATTAAACACTCCGTGTGTCAGACATACAGTGATTATTCCTCTACACGGTCCCATCAAACACTCCCGGGGTCTGACACAGAGTGATTATTCCTCTACACGGTCCCATCAAACACTCCCGGGGTCAGACACAGAGTGATTATTCCTCTACACGGTCCCATCAAACCCTCCCGGGGTCAGACACAGAGTGAATTTATATCCACACCGTCCCATCATACGCTTCCGGGGTCAGACACAGCGTGATTATTCCTCTACACTATACCATCAAACACTCCGTGAGTCAGACACAGAGTGATTATTCCTCTACACGATCCCATCAAACACTCCCGGGGTCAGACACAGAGTGATTATTCCTCTACACGGTCCCATCAAACATTCCCGGGGTCAGACACAGAGTGATTATTCCTCTACACGGACCCATCAAACACTCCCGGGGTCAGACACAGAGTGAATTTATATCCACACCGTCCCATCATACGCTTCCGGGGTCAGACACAGCGTGATTATTCCTCTACACTATACCATCAAACACTCCCTGGGTCAGACACAGAGTGATTATTCCTCTACACGATCCCATCAAACACTCCCGGGGTCAGACACAGAGTGATTATTGCTCTACACGGTCCCATCAAACACTCCCGGGGTCAGACACAGAGAGATTTTTCCTCTACACGGTCCCATCAAACACTCCCGGGGTCAGACACAGAGTGATTATTCCTCAACACTGTCCCATCAAACACTCCCGGGGTCAGACACAGAGTGATTTTTCCTCTGCACGGTCCCATCAAACACTCCTGGGGTCAGACACAGAGTGAATTTATATCCACACCGTCCCATCATACACTCCCGGGGTCAGACACAGACTGATTATTCCTCTACACTGTACCATCAAACACTCCGTGTGTCAGACATACAGTGATTATTCCTCTACACGGACCCATCAAACACTCCCGGGGTCAGACACAGAGTGATTATTCCTCTACACGGTCCCATCAAACACTCCCGGGGTCAGACACAGAGTGATTATTCCTCTACACGGTCCCATCAAACACTCCCGGGGTCAGACACAGAGTGAATTTATATCCACACCGTCCCATCATACGCTTCCGGGGTCAGACACAGCGTGATTATTCCTCTACACTGTACCATCAAACACTCCGTGGGTCAGACACATAGTGATTATTCCTCTACACGGTCCCATCAAACACTCCCGGGGTCAGACACAGAGTGATTATTCCTCTACTCTGTACCACCAAACACTCCCGGGGTCAGACACAGAGTGATTATTGCTCTACACGGTCCCATCAAACACTCCCGGGGTCAGACACAGAGTGATTATTCCTCAACACGGTCCCATCAAACGCTCCCGGGGTCAGACACAGAGTGATGTTTCCTCTGCACGGTCCCATCAAACACTCCCGGGGTCAGACACAGAGTGAGTCTCCCTCCACACCGTCCCATCACACACTCCGGGTATTAGACTCAGAGTGATTATTCCTCTACACGGTCCCATCAAACACTCCCGGGGTCAGACACAGAGTGATTATTCCTCTACACGGTCCCATCAAACACTGCCGGGGTCAGACACAGAGTGAATTTATATCCACACCGTCCCATCATACGCTTCCGGGGTCAGACACAGCGTGATGATTCCTCTACACTCTACCATCAAACACTCCGTGGGTCAGACACATAGTGATTATTCCTCTACACGGTCCCATCAAACACTCCCGGGGTCAGACACAGAGTGATTATTCCTCTACACTGTACCATCAAACACTCCCGGGGTCAGACACAGAGTGATTATTGCTCTACACGGTCCCATCAAACACTCCCGGGGTCAGACACAGAGTGATTTTTCCTCTACACGGTCCCATCAAACACTCCCGGGGTCAGACACAGAGTGATTATTCCTCAACACGGTCCCATCAAACACTCCCGGGGTCAGACACAGAGTGATGTTTCCTCTGCACGGTCCCATCAAACACTCCCGGGGTCAGACACAGAGTGAGTCTCCCTCCACACCGTCCCATCACACACTCCGGGTATTAGACTCAGAGTGATTATTCCTCTACACGGTCCCATCAAACACTCCCGGGGTCAGACACAGAGTGATTATTCCTCTACACGGTCCCATCAAACACTGCCGGGGTCAGACACAGAGTGAATTTATATCCACACCGTCCCATCATACGCTTCCGGGGTCAGACACAGCGTGATGATTCCTCTACACTGTACCATCAAACACTCCGTGGGTCAGACACAGAGTGATTATTCCTCTACACGATCCCATCATACACTCCCGGGGTCAGACACAGAGTGATTATTCCCCTACTCGGTCCCATCAAACACTCCCGGGGTCAGACACAGAGTGATTATTCCTCTACACGGTCCCATCAAACACTCCCGGGATCAGACACTGAGTGAATTTATATCCACACCGTCCCATCATACGCTTCCGGGGTCAGACACAGGGTGATTATTCCTCTACACTGTACCATCAAACACTCCGTGGGTCAGACAGAGAGTGATTATTCCTCTACACGATCCCATCAAACACTCCCTGGGTCAGACAAAGAGTGAATCTCCCTACACACCGTCCCATCACACACTCCCGTCGTCAGACACAGTATGATTATTCCTCTCCACGGTCCCATCAAACACTCCCGGGGTCAGACACAGTGTGAATCTCCTTCCACACCGTCCCATCACACTCACCCGGGGTCAGACACAGAGTGATTATTCCTCTACACGGTCCCATCAAACATTCCCGGGGTCAGACACAGAGTGATTATTCCTCTACACGGACCCATCAAACACTCCCGGGGTCAGACACAGAGTGAATTTATATCCACACCGTCCCATCATACGCTTCCGGGGTCAGACACAGCGTGATTATTCCTCTACACTATACCATCAAACACTCCGTGGGTCAGACACAGAGTGATTATTCCTCTACACGATCCCATCAAACACTCCCGGGGTCAGACACAGAGTGATTATTGCTCTACACGGTCCCATCAAACACTCCCGGGGTCAGACACAGAGTGATTATTCCTCAACACGGTCCCATCAAACACTCCCGGGGTCAGACACAGAGTGATTTTTCCTCTGCACGGTCCCATCAAACACTCCTGGGGTCAGACACAGAGTGAATTTATATCCACCCCGTCCCATCATACACTCCCGGGGTCAGACACAGACTGATTATTCCTCTACACTGTACCATCAAACACTCCGTGTGTCAGACATACAGTGATTATTCCTCTACACGGACCCATCAAACACTCCCGGGGTCAGACACAGAGTGATTATTCCTCTACACGGTCCCATCAAACACTCCCGGGGTCAGACACAGAGTGATTATTCCTCTACACGGTCCCATCAAACACTCCCGGGGTCAGACACAGAGTGAATTTATATCCACACCGTCCCATCATACGCTTCCGGGGTCAGACACAGCGTGATTATTCCTCTACACTGTACCATCAAACACTCCGTGGGTCAGACACATAGTGATTATTCCTCTACACGGTCCCATCAAACACTCCCGGGGTCAGACACAGAGTGATTATTCCTCTACTCTGTACCAACAAACACTCCCGGGGTCAGACACAGAGTGATTATTGCTCTACACGGTCCCATCAAACACTCCCGGGGTCAGACACAGAGTGATTTTTCCTCTACACGGTCCCATCAAACACTCCCGGGGTCAGACACAGAGTGATTATTCCTCAACACGGTCCCATCAAACACTCCCGGGTTCAGACACAGAGTGATGTTTCCTCTGCACGGTCCCATCAAACACTCCCGGGGTCAGACACAGAGTGAGTCTCCCTCCACACCGTCCCATCACACTCTCCGGGTATTAGACTCAGAGTGATTATTCCTCTACACGGTCCCATCAAACAATCTCGGGGTCAGACACAGACTGATTATTCCTCTACACGGTCCCATCAAACACTGCCGCGGTCAGACACAGAGAGAATTTATATCCACACCGTCCCATCATACGCTTCCGGGGTCAGACACAGCGTGATGATTCCTCTACACTGTACCATCAAACACTCCGTGGGTCAGACACAGAGTGATTATTCCTCTACACGATCCCATCATACACTCCCGGGGTCAGACACAGAGTGATTATTCCCCTATACGGTCCCATCAAACACTCCCGGGGTCAGACACAGAGTGAATTTATATCCACACCGTCCCATCATACGCTTCCGGGGTCAGACACAGGGTGATTATTCCTCTACACTGTACCATCAAACACTCCGTGGGTCAGACAGAGAGTGATTATTGCTCTACACGGTCCCATCAAACACTCCCGGGGTCAGACACAGAGTGATTTTTCCTCTACACGGTCCCATCAAACACTCCCGCGGTCAGACACAGAGTGAGTCTCCCTCCACACCGTCCCATCACACACTCCCGGTATCAGACTCAGAGTGATTATTCCTCTACACGGTCCCATCAAACACTCCCGGGGTCAGACACAGAGTGAATTTATATCCACACCGTCCCATCATACTCTCCAGGGGTCAGACACAGAGTGAATCTCCCTCCACACCGTTCCATCACACACTCCCGTGGTCAGACACAGTGTGATTATTCCTCTACACGGTCCCATCAAACACTCCCTGGGTCAGACAAAGAGTGAATCTCCCTACACACCGTCCCATCACACACTCCCGTCGTCAGACACAGTATGATTATTCCTCTCCACGGTCCCATCAAACACTCCCTGGGTCAGACACAGTGTGAATCTCATTCCTCACCGTCCCATCACACTCCCCCGGGGTCAGACACAGAGTGATTATTCCTCTACACGGTCCCATCAAACACTCCCGGGGTCAGACACAGAGTGAATTTATATCCACACCGTCCCATCATACACTCCCGGGGTCAGACACAGACTGATTATTCCTCTACACTGTACCATCAAACACTCCGTGTGTCAGACATACAGTGATTATTCCTCTACACGGACCCATCAAACACTCCCGGGGTCAGACACAGAGTGATTATTCCTCTACACGGTCCCATCAAACACTCCCGGGGTCAGACACAGAGTGATTATTCCTCTACACGGTCCCATCAAACACTCCCGGGGTCAGACACAGAGTGAATTTATATCCACACCGTCCCATCATACGCTTCCGGGGTCAGACACAGCGTGATTATTCCTCTACACTGTACCATCAAACACTCCGTGGGTCAGACACATAGTGATTATTCCTCTACACGGTCCCATCAAACACTCCCGGGGTCAGACACAGAGTGATTATTCCTCTACACTGTACCATCAAACACTCCCGGGGTCAGACACAGAGTGATTATTGCTCTACACGGTCCCATCAAACACTCCCGGGGTCAGACACAGAGTGATTTTTCCTCTACACGGTCCCATCAAACACTCCCGGGGTCAGACACAGAGTGATTATTCCTCAACACGGTCCCATCAAACACTCCCGGGGTCAGACACAGAGTGATGTTTCCTCTGCACGGTCCCATCAAACACTCCCGGGGTCAGACGCAGAGTGAGTCTCCCTCCACACCGTCCCATCACACACTCCGGGTATTAGACTCAGAGTGATTATTCCTCTACACGGTCCCATCAAACACTCCCGGGGTCAGACAGAGAGTGATTATTCCTCTACACGGTCCCATCAAACACTGCCGGGGTCAGACACAGATTGAATTTATATCCACACCGTCCCATCATACGCTTCCGGGGTCAGACACAGCGTGATGATTCCTCTACACTGTACCATCAAACACTCCGTGGGTTAGACACAGTGTGATTATTCCTCTACACGATCCCATCATACACTCCCGGGGTCAGACACAGAGTGATTATTGCTCTACACGGTCCCATCAAACACTCCCGGGGTCAGACACAGAGTGATTTTTCCTCTACACGGTCCCATCAAACACTCCCGGGGTCAGACACAGAGTGATTATTCCTCAACACGGTCCCATCAAACACTCCCGGGGTCAGACACAGAGTGATGTTTCCTCTGCACGGTCCCATCAAACACTCCCGGGGTCAGACACAGAGTGAGTCTCCCTCCACACCGTCCCATCACACTCTCCGGGTATTAGACTCAGAGTGATTATTCCTCTACACGGTCCCATCAAACAATCTCGGGGTCAGACACAGACTGATTATTCCTCTACACGGTCCCATCAAACACTGCCGCGGTCAGACACAGAGAGAATTTATATCCACACCGTCCCATCATACGCTTCCGGGGTCAGACACAGCGTGATGATTCCTCTACACTGTACCATCAAACACTCCGTGGGTCAGACACAGAGTGATTATTCCTCTACACGATCCCATCATACACTCCCGGGGTCAGACACAGAGTGATTATTCCCCTATACGGTCCCATCAAACACTCCCGGGGTCAGACACAGAGTGAATTTATATCCACACCGTCCCATCATACGCTTCCGGGGTCAGACACAGGGTGATTATTCCTCTACACTGTACCATCAAACACTCCGTGGGTCAGACAGAGAGTGATTATTGCTCTACACGGTCCCATCAAACACTCCCGGGGTCAGACACAGAGTGATTTTTCCTCTACACGGTCCCATCAAACACTCCCGCGGTCAGACACAGAGTGAGTCTCCCTCCACACCGTCCCATCACACACTCCCGGTATCAGACTCAGAGTGATTATTCCTCTACACGGTCCCATCAAACACTCCCGGGGTCAGACACAGAGTGAATTTATATCCACACCGTCCCATCATACTCTCCAGGGGTCAGACACAGAGTGAATCTCCCTCCACACCGTTCCATCACACACTCCCGTGGTCAGACACAGTGTGATTATTCCTCTACACGGTCCCATCAAACACTCCCTGGGTCAGACAAAGAGTGAATCTCCCTACACACCGTCCCATCACACACTCCCGTCGTCAGACACAGTATGATTATTCCTCTCCACGGTCCCATCAAACACTCCCTGGGTCAGACACAGTGTGAATCTCATTCCTCACCGTCCCATCACACTCCCCCGGGGTCAGACACAGAGTGATTATTCCTCTACACGGTCCCATCAAACACTCCCGGGGTCAGACACAGAGTGAATTTATATCCACACCGTCCCATCATACACTCCCGGGGTCAGACACAGACTGATTATTCCTCTACACTGTACCATCAAACACTCCGTGTGTCAGACATACAGTGATTATTCCTCTACACGGACCCATCAAACACTCCCGGGGTCAGACACAGAGTGATTATTCCTCTACACGGTCCCATCAAACACTCCCGGGGTCAGACACAGAGTGATTATTCCTCTACACGGTCCCATCAAACACTCCCGGGGTCAGACACAGAGTGAATTTATATCCACACCGTCCCATCATACGCTTCCGGGGTCAGACACAGCGTGATTATTCCTCTACACTGTACCATCAAACACTCCGTGGGTCAGACACATAGTGATTATTCCTCTACACGGTCCCATCAAACACTCCCGGGGTCAGACACAGAGTGATTATTCCTCTACACTGTACCATCAAACACTCCCGGGGTCAGACACAGAGTGATTATTGCTCTACACGGTCCCATCAAACACTCCCGGGGTCAGACACAGAGTGATTTTTCCTCTACACGGTCCCATCAAACACTCCCGGGGTCAGACACAGAGTGATTATTCCTCAACACGGTCCCATCAAACACTCCCGGGGTCAGACACAGAGTGATGTTTCCTCTGCACGGTCCCATCAAACACTCCCGGGGTCAGACGCAGAGTGAGTCTCCCTCCACACCGTCCCATCACACACTCCGGGTATTAGACTCAGAGTGATTATTCCTCTACACGGTCCCATCAAACACTCCCGGGGTCAGACAGAGAGTGATTATTCCTCTACACGGTCCCATCAAACACTGCCGGGGTCAGACACAGATTGAATTTATATCCACACCGTCCCATCATACGCTTCCGGGGTCAGACACAGCGTGATGATTCCTCTACACTGTACCATCAAACACTCCGTGGGTTAGACACAGTGTGATTATTCCTCTACACGATCCCATCATACACTCCCGGGGTCAGACACAGAGTGATTATTGCTCTACACGGTCCCATCAAACACTCCCGGGGTCAGACACAGAGTGATTTTTCCTCTACACGGTCCCATCAAACACTCCCGGGGTCAGACACAGAGTGATTATTCCTCAACACGGTCCCATCAAACACTCCCGGGGTCAGACACAGAGTGATGTTTCCTCTGCACGGTCCCATCAAACACTCCCGGGGTCAGACACAGAGTGAGTCTCCCTCCACACCGTCCCATCACACTCTCCGGGTATTAGACTCAGAGTGATTATTCCTCTACACGGTCCCATCAAACAATCTCGGGGTCAGACACAGACTGATTATTCCTCTACACGGTCCCATCAAACACTGCCGCGGTCAGACACAGAGAGAATTTATATCCACACCGTCCCATCATACGCTTCCGGGGTCAGACACAGCGTGATGATTCCTCTACACTGTACCATCAAACACTCCGTGGGTCAGACACAGAGTGATTATTCCTCTACACGATCCCATCATACACTCCCGGGGTCAGACACAGAGTGATTATTCCCCTATACGGTCCCATCAAACACTCCCGGGGTCAGACACAGAGTGAATTTATATCCACACCGTCCCATCATACGCTTCCGGGGTCAGACACAGGGTGATTATTCCTCTACACTGTACCATCAAACACTCCGTGGGTCAGACAGAGAGTGATTATTGCTCTACACGGTCCCATCAAACACTCCCGGGGTCAGACACAGAGTGATTTTTCCTCTACACGGTCCCATCAAACACTCCCGCGGTCAGACACAGAGTGAGTCTCCCTCCACACCGTCCCATCACACACTCCCGGTATCAGACTCAGAGTGATTATTCCTCTACACGGTCCCATCAAACACTCCCGGGGTCAGACACAGAGTGAATTTATATCCACACCGTCCCATCATACTCTCCAGGGGTCAGACACAGAGTGAATCTCCCTCCACACCGTTCCATCACACACTCCCGTGGTCAGACACAGTGTGATTATTCCTCTACACGGTCCCATCAAACACTCCCTGGGTCAGACAAAGAGTGAATCTCCCTACACACCGTCCCATCACACACTCCCGTCGTCAGACACAGTATGATTATTCCTCTCCACGGTCCCATCAAACACTCCCTGGGTCAGACACAGTGTGAATCTCATTCCTCACCGTCCCATCACACTCCCCCGGGGTCAGACACAGAGTGATTATTCCTCTACACGGTCCCATCAAACACTCCCGGGGTCAGACACAGAGTGAATTTATATCCACACCGTCCCATCATACACTCCCGGGGTCAGACACAGACTGATTATTCCTCTACACTGTACCATCAAACACTCCGTGTGTCAGACATACAGTGATTATTCCTCTACACGGACCCATCAAACACTCCCGGGGTCAGACACAGAGTGATTATTCCTCTACACGGTCCCATCAAACACTCCCGGGGTCAGACACAGAGTGATTATTCCTCTACACGGTCCCATCAAACACTCCCGGGGTCAGACACAGAGTGAATTTATATCCACACCGTCCCATCATACGCTTCCGGGGTCAGACACAGCGTGATTATTTCTCTACACTGTACCATCAAACACTCCGTGGGTCAGACACATAGTGATTATTCCTCTACACGGTCCCATCAAACACTCCCGGGGTCAGACACAGAGTGATTATTCCTCTACACTGTACCATCAAACACTCCCGGGGTCAGACACAGAGTGATTATTCCTCTACACGGTCCCATCAAACACTCCCGGGGTCAGACACAGAGTGAATTTATATCCACACCGTCCCATCATACTCTCCAGGGGTCAGACACAGAGTGAATCTCCCTCCACACCGTTCCATCACACACTCCCGTGGTCAGACACAGTGTGATTATTCCTCTACACGGTCCCATCAAACACTCCCTGGGTCAGACAAAGAGTGAATCTCCCTACACACCGTCCCATCACACACTCCCGTCGTCAGACACAGTATGATTATTCCTCTCCACGGTCCCATCAAACACTCCCTGGGTCAGACACAGTGTGAATCTCATTCCTCACCGTCCCATCACACTCCCCCGGGGTCAGACACAGAGTGATTATTCCTCTACACGGTCCCATCAAACACTCCCGGGGTCAGACACAGAGTGAATTTATATCCACACCGTCCCATCATACACTCCCGGGGTCAGACACAGACTGATTATTCCTCTACACTGTACCATCAAACACTCCGTGTGTCAGACATACAGTGATTATTCCTCTACACGGACCCATCAAACACTCCCGGGGTCAGACACAGAGTGATTATTCCTCTACACGGTCCCATCAAACACTCCCGGGGTCAGACACAGAGTGATTATTCCTCTACACGGTCCCATCAAACACTCCCGGGGTCAGACACAGAGTGAATTTATATCCACACCGTCCCATCATACGCTTCCGGGGTCAGACACAGCGTGATTATTCCTCTACACTGTACCATCAAACACTCCGTGGGTCAGACACATAGTGATTATTCCTCTACACGGTCCCATCAAACACTCCCGGGGTCAGACACAGAGTGATTATTCCTCTACACGGTCCCATCAAACACTCCCGGGGTCAGACACAGAGTGATTATTCCTCTACACTGTACCATCAAACACTCCCGGGGTCAGACACAGAGTGATTATTGCTCTACACGGTCCCATCAAACACTCCCGGGGTCAGACACAGAGTGATTTTTCCTCTACACGGTCCCATCAAACACTCCCGGGGTCAGACACAGAGTGATTATTCCTCAACACGGTCCCATCAAACACTCCCGGGGTCAGACACAGAGTGATGTTTCCTCTGCACGGTCCCATCAAACACTCCCGGGGTCAGACGCAGAGTGAGTCTCCCTCCACACCGTCCCATCACACACTCCGGGTATTAGACTCAGAGTGATTATTCCTCTACACGGTCCCATCAAACACTCCCGGGGTCAGACAGAGAGTGATTATTCCTCTACACGGTCCCATCAAACACTGCCGGGGTCAGACACAGAGTGAATTTATATCCACACCGTCCCATCATACGCTTCCGGGGTCAGACACAGCGTGATGATTCCTCTACACTGTACCATCAAACACTCCGTGGGTTAGACACAGTGTGATTATTCCTCTACACGATCCCATCATACACTCCCGGGGTCAGACACAGAGTGATTATTCCCCTACACGGTCCCATCAAACACTCCCGGGGTCAGACACAGAGTGATTATTCCTCTACACGGTCCCATCAAACACTCCCGGGGTCAGACAGAGAGTGAATTTATATCCACACCGTCCCATCATACGCTTCCGGGGTCAGACACAGGGTGATTATTCCTCTACACTGTACCATCAAACACTCCGTGGGTCAGACAGAGAGTGATTATTCCTCTACACGATCCCATCAAACACTCCCTGGGTCAGACAAAGAGTGAATCTCCCTACACACCGTCCCATCACACACTCCCGTCGTCAGACACAGTATGATTATTCCTCTCCACGGTCCCATCAAACACTCCCGGGGTCAGACACAGTGTGAATCTCCTTCCACACCGTCCCATCACACTCACCCGGGGTCAGACACAGAGTGATTATTCCTCTACACTGTACCACCAAACACTCCCGGGGTCAGACACAGAGTGATTATTGCTCTACACGGTCCCATCAAACACTCCCGGGGTCAGACACAGAGTGATTTTTCCTCTACACGGTCCCATCAAACACTCCCGGGGTCAGACACAGAGTGATTATTCCTCAACACGGTCCCATCAAACACTCCCGGGGTCAGACACAGAGTGATGTTTCCTCTGCACGGTCCCATCAAACACTCCCGGGGTCAGACACAGAGTGAGTCTCCCTCCACACCGTCCCATCACACACTCCGGGTATTAGACTCAGAGTGATTATTCCTCTACACGGTCCCATCAAACACTCCCGGGGTCAGACACAGAGTGATTATTCCTCTACACGGTCCCATCAAACACTCCCGGGGTCAGACACAGAGTGAATTTATATCCACACCGTCCCATCATACGCTTCCGGGGTCAGACACAGGGTGATTATTCCTCTACACTGTACCATCAAACACTCCGTGGGTCAGACAAAGAGTGAATCTCCCTACACACCGTCCCATCACACACTCCCGTCGTCAGACACAGTATGATTATTCCTCTCCACGGTCCCATCAAACACTCCCGGGGTCAGACACAGTGTGAATCTCCTTCCACACCGTCCCATCACACTCACCCGGGGTCAGACACAGAGTGATTATTCCTCTACACTGTACCACCAAACACTCCCGGGGTCAGACACAGAGTGATTATTGCTCTACACGGTCCCATCAAACACTCCCGGGGTCAGACACAGAGTGATTTTTCCTCTACACGGTCCCATCAAACACTCCCGGGGTCAGACACAGAGTGATTATTCCTCAACACGGTCCCATCAAACACTCCCGGGGTCAGACACAGAGTGAGTCTCCCTCCACACCGTCCCATCACACACTCCGGGTATTAGACTCAGAGTGATTATTCCTCTACACGGTCCCATCAAACACTGCCGGGGTCAGACACAGAGTGAATTTATATCCACACCGTCCCATCATACGCTTCCGGGGTCAGACACAGCGTGACGATTCCTCTACACTGTACCATCAAACACTCCGTGGGTCAGACACAGAGTGATTATTCCTCTACACGATCCCATCATACACTCCCGGGGTCAGACACAGAGTGATTATTCCCCTACACGGTCCCATCAAACACTCCCGGGGTCAGACACAGAGTGATTATTCCTCTACACGGTCCCATCAAACACTCCCGGGGTCAGACACAGAGTGAATTTATATCCACACCGTCCCACCATACGCTTCCGGGGTCAGACACAGGGTGATTATTCCTCTACACTGTACCATCAAACACTCCGTGGGTCAGACAGAGAGTGATTATTCCTCTACACGATCCCATCAAACACTCCCTGGGTCAGACACAGAGTGATTTTTCCTCTACACGGTCCCATCAAACACTCCCGGGGTCAGACACAGAGTGAGTCTCCCTCCACACCGTCCCATCACACACTCCCGGTATCAGACTCAGAGTGATTATTCCTCTACACGGTCCCATCAAACACTCCCGGGGTCAGACACAGAGTGAATTTATATCCACACCGTCCCATCATACTCTCCAGGGGTCAGACACAGAGTGAATCTCCCTCCACACCGTTCCATCACACACTCCCGTGGTCAGACACAGTGTGATTATTCCTCTACACGGTCCCATCAAACACTCCCTGGGTCAGACAAAGAGTGAATCTCTCTACACACCGTCCCATCACACACTCCCGTCGTCAGACACAGTATGATTATTCCTCTCCACGGTCCCATCAAACACTCCCTGGGTCAGACACAGTGTGAATCTCCTTCCTCACCGTCCCATCACACTCCCCCGGGGTCAGACACAGAGTGATTATTCCTCTACACGGTCCCATCAAACACTCCCGGGGTCAGACACAGAGTGAATTTATATCCACACCGTCCCATCATACACTCCCGGGGTCAGACACAGACTGATTATTCCTCTACACTGTACCATCAAACACTCCGTGTGTCAGACATACAGTGATTATTCCTCTACACGGACCCATCAAACACTCCCGGGGTCAGACACAGAGTGATTATTCCTCTACACGGTCCCATCAAACACTCCCGGGGTCAGACACAGAGTGATTATTCCTCTACACGGTCCCATCAAACACTCCCGAAGTCAGACACAGAGTGAATTTATATCCACACCGTCCCATCATACGCTTCCGGGGTCAGACACAGCGTGATTATTCCTCTACACTGTACCATCAAACACTCCGTGGGTCAGACACATAGTGATTATTCCTCTACACGGTCCCATCAAACACTCCCGGGGTCAGACACAGAGTGATTATTCCTCTACACTGTACCATCAAACACTCCCGGGGTCAGACACAGAGTGATTATTGCTCTACACGGTCCCATCAAACACTCCCGGGGTCAGACACAGAGTGATTTTTCCTCTACACGGTCCCATCAAACACTCCCGGATTTAGACACAGAGTGATTATTCCTCAACACGGTCCCATCAAACACTCCCGGGGTCAGACACAGAGTGATGTTTCCTCTGCACGGTCCCATCAAACACTCCCGGGGTCAGACGCAGAGTGAGTCTCCCTCCACACCGTCCCATCACACACTCCGGGTATTAGACTCAGAGTGATTATTCCTCTACACGGTCCCATCAAACACTCCCGGGGTCAGACACAGAGTGATTATTCCTCTACACGGTCCCATCAAACACTGCCGGGGTCAGACACAGAGTGAATTTATATCCACACCGTCCCATCATACGCTTCCGGGGTCAGACACAGCGTGATGATTCCTCTACACTGTACCATCAAACACTCCGTGGGTCAGACACAGTGTGATTATTCCTCTACACGGTCCCATCATACACTCCCGGGGTCAGACACAGAGTGATTATTCCCCTACACGGTCCCATCAAACACTCCCGGGGTCAGACACAGAGTGATTATTCCTCTACAGGGTCCCATCAAACACTCCCGAGGTCAGACACAGAGTGAATTTATATCCACACCGTCCCATCATACGCTTCCGGGGTCAGACACAGGGTGATTATTCCTCTACACTGTACCATCAAACACTCCGTGGGTCAGACAGAGAGTGATTATTCCTCTACACGATCCCATCAAACACTCCCTGGGTCAGACAAAGAGTGAATCTCCCTACACACCGTCCCATCACACACTCCCGTCGTCAGACACAGTATGATTATTCCTCTCCACGGTCCCATCAAACACTCCCGGGGTCAGACACAGTGTGAATCTCCTTCCACACCGTCCCATCACACTCACCCGGGGTCAGACACAGAGTGATTATTCCTCTACACGGTCCCATCAAACATTCCCGGGGTCAGACACAGAGTGATTATTCCTCTACACGGACCCATCAAACACTCCCGGGGTCAGACACAGAGTGAATTTATATCCACACAGTCCCATCATACGCTTCCGGGGTCAGACACAGCGTGATTATTCCTCTACACTATACCATCAAACACTCCGTGGGTCAGACACAGAGTGATTATTCCTCTACACGATCCCATCAAACACTCCCAGGGTCAGACACAGAGTGCTTATTGCTCTACACGGTCCCATCAAACTCTCCCGGGGTCAGACACAGAGTGATTTTTCCTCTACACGGTCCCATCAAACACTCCCGGGGTCAGACACAGAGTGATTATTCCTCAACACGGTCCCATCAAACACTCCCGGGGTCAGACACAGAGTGATTTTTCCTCTGCACGGTCCCATCAAACACACCTGGGGTCAGACACAGAGTGAATTTATATCCACACCGTCCCATCATACACTCCCGGGGTCAGACACAGACTGATTATTCCTCTACACTGTACCATCAAACACTCCGTGTGTCAGACATACAGTGATTATTCCTCTACACGGACCCATCAAACACTCCCGGGGTCAGACACAGAGTGATTATTCCTCTACACGGTCCCATCAAACACTCCCGGGGTCAGACACAGAGTGATTATTCCTCTACACGGTCCCATCAAACACTCCCGGGGTCAGACACAGAGTGAATTTATATCCACACCGTCCCATCATACGCTTCCGGGGTCAGACACAGCGTGATTATTCCTCTACACTGTACCATCAAACACTCCGTGGGTCAGACACATAGTGATTAATCCTCTACACGGTCCCATCAAACACTCCCGGGGACAGACACAGAGTGATTATTCCTCTACACTGTACCACCAAACACTCCCGGGGTCAGACACAGAGTGATTATTGCTCTACACGGTCCCATCAAACACTCCCGGGGTCAGACACAGAGTGATTTTTCCTCTACACGGTCCCATCAAACACTCCCGGGGTCAGACACAGAGTGATTATTCCTCAACACGGTCCCATCAAACACTCCCGGGGTCAGACACAGAGTGATGTTTCCTCTGCACGGTCCCATCAAACACTCCCGGGGTCAGACACAGAGTGAGTCTCCCTCCACACCGTCCCATCACACACTCCGGGTATTAGACTCAGAGTGATTATTCCTCTACACGGTCCCATCAAACACTCCCGGGGTCAGACACAGAGTGATTATTCCTCTACACGGTCCCATCAAACACTGCCGGGGTCAGACACAGAGTGAATTTATATCCACACCGTCCCATCATACGCTTCCGGGGTCAGACACAGCGTGATGATTCTTCTACACTGTACCATCAAACACTCCGTGGGTCAGACACAGAGTGATTATTCCTCTACACGATCCCATCATACACTCCCGGGGTCAGACACAGAGTGATTATTCCCCTACACGGTCCCATCAAACACTCCCGGGGTCAGACACAGAGTGATTATTCCTCTACACGGTCGCATCAAACACTCCCGGGGTCAGACACAGAGTGAATTTATATCCACACCGTCCCATCATACGCTTCCGGGGTCAGACACAGGGTGATTATTCCTCTACACTGTACCATCAAACACTCCGTGGGTCAGACAGAGAGTGATTATTCCTCTACACGATCCCATCAAACACTCCCTGGGTCAGACACAGAGTGATTATTGCTCTACACGGTCCCATCAAACATTCCCGGGGTCAGACACAGAGTGATTTTTCCTCTACACGGTCCCATCAAACACTCCCGGGGTCAGACACAGAGTGAGTCTCCCTCCACACCGTCCCATCACACACTCCCGGTATCAGACTCAGAGTGATTATTCCTCTACACGGTCCCATCAAACACTCCCGGGGTCAGACACAGAGTGAATTTATATCCACACCGTCCCATCATACTCTCCAGGGGTCAGACACAGAGTGAATCTCCCTCCACACCGTTCCCTCACACACTCCCGTGATCAGACACAGTGTGATTATTCCTCTACACGGTCCCATCAAACACTCCCTGGGTCAGACAAAGAGTGAATCTCCCTACACACCGTCCCATCACACACTCCCGTCGTCAGACACAGTATGATTATTCCTCTCCACGGTCCCATCAAACACTCCCTGGGTCAGACACAGTGTGAATCTCCTTCCTCACCGTCCCATCACAGTCCCCCGGGGTCAGACACAGAGTGATTATTCCTCTACACGGTCCCATCAAACACTCCCGGGGTCAGACACAGAGTGAATTTATATCCACACCGTCCCATCATACGCTTCCGGGGTCAGACACAGCGTGATTATTCCTCTACACTTTACCATCAAACACTCCGTGGGTCAGACACAGAGTGATTATTCCTCTACACGATCCCATCAAACACTCCCGGGGTCAGACACAGAGTGATTATTGCTCTACACGGTCCCATCAAACACTCCCGGGGTCAGACACAGAGTGATTTTTCCTCTACACGGTCCCATCAAACACTCCCGGGGTCAGACACAGAGTGATTATTCCTCAACACGGTCCCATCAAACACTCCCGGGGTCAGACACAGAGTGATTTTTCCTCTGCACAATCCCATCAAACACTCCTGGGGTCAGACACAGAGTGAATTTATATCCACACCGTCCCATCAAACACTCCCGAGGTCAGACACAGAGTGAATTTATATCCACACCGTCCCATCATACACTCTGGGGTCAGACACAGAGTGATTATACCTCTACACTGTACCATTAAACACTCCGTGTGTCAGACATACAGTGATTATTCCTCTACACGGTCCCATCAAACACTCCCGGGGTCTGACACAGAGTGATTATTCCTCTACACGGTCCCATCAAACACTCCCGGGGTCAGACACAGAGTGATTATTCCTCTACACGGTCCCATCAAACCCTCCCGGGGTCAGACACAGAGTGAATTTATATCCACACCGTCCCATCATACGCTTCCGGGGTCAGACACAGCGTGATTATTCCTCTACACTGTACCATCAAACACTCCGTGGGTCAGACACAGAGTGATTATTCCTCTACACGATCCCATCAAACACTCCCGGGGTCAGACACAGAGTGATTATTCCCCTACACGGTCCCATCAAACACTCCCGGGGTCAGACACAGAGTGATTATTCCTCTACACGGTCCCATCAAACACTCCCGGGGTCAGACACAGAGTGAATTTATATCCACACCGTCCCATCATACGCTTCCGGGGTCAGACACAGGGTGATTATTCCTCTACACTGTACCATCAAACACTCCGTGGGTCAGACACAGAGTGATTATTCCTCTACACGATCCCATCAAACACTCCCTGGGTCAGACACAGTGTGATTATTGCTCTACACGTTCCCATCAAACACTCCCGGGGTCAGCCACAGAGTGATTTTTCCTCTACACGGTCCCATCAAACACTCCCGGGGTCAGACACAGAGTGATTATTCCTCAACACGGTCCCATCAAACACTCCCGGGGTCAGACGCAGAGTGATTTTTCCTCTGCACGTTCCCATCAAACACTCCCGGGGTCAGACACAGAGTGAGTCTCCCTCCACACCGTCCCATCACACACTCCCGTTATCAGACTCAGAGTGATTATTCCTCTACACGGTCCCATCAAACACTCCCGGGGTCAGACACAGAGTGAATTTATATCCACACCGTCCCATCATACTCTCCCGGGGTCAGACACAGAGTGAATCTCCCTCCACACCGTTCCATCACACACTCCCGTGGTCAGACACAGTGTGATTATTCCTCTACACCGTCACATCAAACACTCACTGGGTCAGACAAAGAGTGAATCTCCCTACACACCGTCCCATCACACACTCCCGTCGTCAGACACAGTATGATTATTCCTCTCCACGGTCCCATCAAACACTCCCGGGGTCAGACACAGTGTGAATCTCCTTCCACACCGTCCCATCACACTCCCCCGGGGTCAGACACAGAGTGATTATTCCTCTACACGGTCCCATCAAACACTCCCGGGGTCAGACACAGAGTGATTATTCCTCTACACGGTCCCATCAAACACTCCCGGGGTCAGACACAGAGTGAATTTATATCCACACCGTCCCATCATACACTCCCGTCGTCAGACACAGTATGATTATTCCTCTCCACGGTCCCATCAAACACTCCCGGGGTCAGACACAGTGTGAATCTCCTTCCTCACCGTCCCATCACACTCCCCCGGGGTCAGACACAGAGTGATTATTCCTCTACACGGTCCCATCAAACACTCCCGGGGTCAGACACAGAGTGAATTTATATCCACACCGTCCCATCATACGCTTCCGGGGTCAGACACAGCGTGATTATTCCTCTACACTTTACCATCAAACACTCCGTGGGTCAGACACAGAGTGATTATTGCTCTACACGATCCCATCAAACACTCCCGGGGTCAGACACAGAGTGATTTTTCCTCTACACGGTCCCATCAAACACTCCCGGGGTCAGACACAGATTGATTATTCCTCAACACGGTCCCATCAAACACTCCCGGGGTCAGACACAGAGTGATTTTTCCTCTGCACAATCCCATCAAACACTCCTGGGGTCAGACACAGAGTGATTATTCCTCTACACGGTCCCATCAAACACTCCCGGGGTCAGACACAGAGTGAATTTATATCCACACCGTCCCATCATACGCTTCCGGGGTCAGACACAGGGTGATTATTCCTCTACACTGTACCATCAAACACTCCGTGGGTCAGACACAGAGTGATTATTCCTCTACACGATCCCATCAAACACTCCCTGGGTCAGACACAGTGTGATTATTGCTCTACACGTTCCCATCAAACACTCCCGGGGTCAGCCACAGAGTGATTTTTCCTCTACACGGTCCCATCAAACACTCCCGGGGTCAGACACAGAGTGATTATTCCTCAACACGGTCCCATCAAACACTCCCGGGGTCAGACGCAGAGTGATTTTTCCTCTGCACGTTCCCATCAAACACTCCCGGGGTCAGACACAGAGTGAGTCTCCCTCCACACCGTCCCATCACACACTCCCGTTATCAGACTCAGAGTGATTATTCCTCTACACGGTCCCATCAAACACTCCCGGGGTCAGACACAGAGTGAATTTATATCCACACCGTCCCATCATACTCTCCCGGGGTCAGACACAGAGTGAATCTCCCTCCACACCGTTCCATCACACACTCCCGTGGTCAGACACAGTGTGATTATTCCTCTACACCGTCACATCAAACACTCACTGGGTCAGACAAAGAGTGAATCTCCCTACACACCGTCCCATCACACACTCCCGTCGTCAGACACAGTATGATTATTCCTCTCCACGGTCCCATCAAACACTCCCGGGGTCAGACACAGTGTGAATCTCCTTCCACACCGTCCCATCACACTCCCCCGGGGTCAGACACAGAGTGATTATTCCTCTACACGGTCCCATCAAACACTCCCGGGGTCAGACACAGAGTGATTATTCCTCTACACGGTCCCATCAAACACTCCCGGGGTCAGACACAGAGTGAATTTATATCCACACCGTCCCATCATACACTCCCGTCGTCAGACACAGTATGATTATTCCTCTCCACGGTCCCATCAAACACTCCCGGGGTCAGACACAGTGTGAATCTCCTTCCTCACCGTCCCATCACACTCCCCCGGGGTCAGACACAGAGTGATTATTCCTCTACACGGTCCCATCAAACACTCCCGGGGTCAGACACAGAGTGAATTTATATCCACACCGTCCCATCATACGCTTCCGGGGTCAGACACAGCGTGATTATTCCTCTACACTTTACCATCAAACACTCCGTGGGTCAGACACAGAGTGATTATTGCTCTACACGATCCCATCAAACACTCCCGGGGTCAGACACAGAGTGATTTTTCCTCTACACGGTCCCATCAAACACTCCCGGGGTCAGACACAGATTGATTATTCCTCAACACGGTCCCATCAAACACTCCCGGGGTCAGACACAGAGTGATTTTTCCTCTGCACAATCCCATCAAACACTCCTGGGGTCAGACACAGAGTGAATTTATATCCACACCGTCCCATCAAACACTCCCGAGGTCAGACACAGAGTGAATTTATATCCACACCGTCCCATCATACGCTTCCGGGGTCAGACACAGGGTGATTATTCCTCTACACTGTACCATCAAACACTCCGTGGGTCAGACACAGAGTGATTATTCCTCTACACGATCCCATCAAACACTCCCTGGGTCAGACACAGAGTGATTATTGCTCTACACGTTCCCATCAAACACTCCCGGGGTCAGACACAGAGTGATTTTTCCTCTACACGGTCCCATCAAACACTCCCGGGGTCAGACACAGAGTGATTATTCCTCAACACGGTCCCATCAAACACTCCCGGGGTCAGACGCAGAGTGATTTTTCCTCTGCACGTTCCCATCAAACACTCCCGGGGTCAGACACAGAGTGAGTCTCCCTCCACACCGTCCCATCACACACTCCCGTTATCAGACTCAGAGTGATTATTCCTCTACACGGTCCCATCAAACACTCCCGGGGTCAGACACAGAGTGAATTTATATCCACACCGTCCCATCATACTCTCCCGGGGTCAGACACAGAGTGAATCTCCCTCCACACCGTTCCATCACACACTCCCGTGGTCAGACACAGTGTGATTATTCCTCTACACGGTCCCATCAAACACTCCCTGGGTCAGACAAAGAGTGAATCTCCCTACACACCGTCCCATCACACACTCCCGTCGTCAGACACAGTATGATTATTCCTCTCCACGGTCCCATCAAACACTCCCGGGGTCAGACACAGTGTGAATCTCCTTCCACACCGTCCCATCACACTCCCCCGGGGTCAGACACAGAGTGATTATTCCTCTACACGGTCCCATCAAACACTCCCGGGGTCAGACACAGAGTGATTATTCCTCTACACGGTCCCATCAAACACTCCCGGGGTCAGACACAGAGTGAATTTATATCCACACCGTCCCATCATACGCTTCGGGGGTCAGACACAGCGTGATTATTCCTCTACACTATACCATCAAACACTCCGTGGGTCAGACACAGAGTGATTATTCCTCTACACGATCCCATCAAACACTCCCGGGGTCAGACACAGAGTGATTATTGCTCTACACGGTCCCATCAAACTCTCCCGGGGTCAGACACAGAGTGATTTTTCCTCTACACGGTCCCATCAAACACTCCCGGGGTCAGACACAGAGTGATTATTCCTCAACACGGTCCCATCAAACACTCCCGGGGTCAGACACAGAGTGATTTTTACTCTGCACTGTCCCATCAAACACTCCTGGGGTCAGACACAGAGTGAATTTATATCCACACCGTCCCATCATACACTCCCGGGGTCAGACACAGAGTAATTATTCCTCTACACTGTACCATCAAACACTCCGTGTGTCAGACATACAGTGATTATTCCTCTACACGGACACATCAAACACTCCCGGGGTCAGACACAGAGTGATTATTGCTCTACACGGTCCCATCAAACACTCCCGGGGTCAGACACAGAGTGATTTTTCCTCTACACGGTCCCATCAAACACTCCCGGGGTCAGACACAGAGTGAGTCTCCCTCCACACCGTCCCATCACACACTCCCTGTATCAGACTCAGAGTGATTGTTCCTCTACACTGTACCATCAAACACTCCGTGGGTCAGACACAGAGTGAATTTATATCCACACCGTCCCATCATACGCTTCCGGGGTCAGACACAGGGTGATTATTCCTCTACACTGTACCATCAAACACTCCGTGGGTCAGACAGAGAGTGATTATTCCTCTACACGATCCCATCAAACACTCCCTGGGTCAGACACAGAGTGATTATTGCTCTACACGGTCCCATCAAACACTCCCGGGGTCAGACACAGAGTGATTTTTCCTCTACACGGTCCCATCAAACACTCCCGGGGTCAGACACAGAGTGATTATTCCTCAACACGGTCCCTTCAAACACTCCCGGGGTCAGACACAGAGTGATTTTTCCTCTGCACGTTCCCATCAAACACTCCAGGGGTCAGGCACAGAGTGAGTCTCCCTCCACACCGTCCCATCACACACTCCCGGTATCAGACACAGAGTGATTATTCCTCTACACGGTCCCATCAAACACTCCCGGGGTCAGACACAGAGTGAATTTATATCCACACCGTCCCATCATACTCTCCAGGGGTCAGACACAGAGTGAATCTCCCTCCACACCGTTCCATCACACACTCCCGTGGTCAGACACAGTGTGATTATTCCTCTACACGATCCCATCAAACACTCCCGGGGTCAGACACAGAGTGATTATTGCTCTACACGGTCCCATCAAACACTCCCGGGGTCAGACACAGAGTGATTTTTCCTCTACACGGTCCCATCAAACACTTCCGGGGTCAGACGCAGAGTGATTATTCCTCAACACGGTCCCATCAAACACTCCCGGGGTCAGACACAGAGTGATTATTCCTCTACACGGTCCCATCAAACACTCCCGGGGTCAGACACAGAGTGAATTTATATCCACACCGTCCCATCATACACTCCCAGGGTCAGACACAGAGTAATTATTCCTCTACACTGTACCATCAAACACTCCGTGTGTCAGACATACAGTGATTATTCCTCTACACGGACACATCAAACACTCCCGGGGTCAGACACAGAGTGATTATTCCTCTACACGGTCCCATCAAACACTCCCGGGGTCAGACACAGAGTGAATTTATATCCACACCGTCCCATCATACGCTTCCGGGGTCAGACACAGCGTGATTATTCCTCTACACTGTACCATCAAACACTCCGTGGGTCAGACACACAGTGATTATTACTCTACACGGTCCCATCAAACACTTCCGGGGTCAGACACAGAGTGATTATTCCTCTACACTGTACCATCAAACACTCCCGGGGTCAGACACAGAGTGATTATTGCTCTACACGGTCACATCAAACACTCCCGGGGTCAGACACAGAGTGATTTTTCCTCTACACGGTCCCATCAAACACTCCCGGGGTCAGACACAGAGTGATTTTTCCTCTGCACGGTCCCATCAAACACTCCTGGGGTCAGACACAGAGTGAATTTATATCCACACCGTCCCATCATACACTCCCGGGGTCAGACACAGAGTAATTATTCCTCTACACTGTACCATCAAACACTCCGTGTGTCAGACATACAGTGATTATTCCTCTACACGGACACATCAAACACTCCCGGGGTCAGACACAGAGTGATTATTCCTCTACACGGTCCCTTCAAACACTCCCGTGGTCAGACACAGAGTGATTATTCCTCTACACGGTCCCATCAAACACTCCCGGGGTCAGACACAGAGTGAATTTATATCCACACCGTCCCATCATACGCTTCCGGGGTCAGACACAGCGTGATTATTCCTCTACACTGTACCATCAAACACTCCGTGGGTCAGACACACAGTGATTATTACTCTACACGGTCCCATCAAACACTTCCGGGGTCAGACACAGAGTGATTATTCCTCTACACTGTACCATCAAACACTCCCGGGGTCAGACACAGAGTGATTATTGCTCTACACGGTCACATCAAACACTCCCGGGGTCAGACACAGAGTGATTTTTCCTCTACACGGTCCCATCAAACACTCCCGGGGTCAGACACAGAGTGATTTTTCCTCTGCACGGTCCCATCAAACACTCCTGGGGTCAGACACAGAGTGAATTTATATCCACACCGTCCCATCATACACTCCCGGGGTCAGACACAGAGTAATTATTCCTCTACACTGTACCATCAAACACTCCGTGTGTCAGACATACAGTGATTATTCCTCTACACGGACACATCAAACACTCCCGGGGTCAGACACAGAGTGATTATTCCTCTACACGGTCCCTTCAAACACTCCCGGGGTCAGACACAGAGTGATTTTTCCTCTACACGGTCCCATCAAACACTCCCGGGGTCAGACACAGAGTGAATTTATATCCACACCGTCCCATCATACGCTTCCGGGGTCAGACACAGCGTGATTATTCCTCTACACTGTACCATCAAACACTCCGTGGGTCAGACACACAGTGATTATTCCTCTACACGGTCCCATCAAACACTACCGGGGTCAGACACAGAGTGATTATTCCTCTACACTGTACCATCAAACACTCCCGGGGTCAGACACAGAGTGATTATTGCTCTACACGGTCCCATCAAACACTCCCGGGGTCAGACACAGAGTGATTTTTCCTCTACACGGTCCCATCAAACACTCCCGGGGTCAGACACAGAGTGAGTCTCCCTCCACACCGTCCCATCACACACTCCCTGTATCAGACTCAGAGTGATTATTCCTCTACACTCTACCATCAAACGCTCCGTGGGTCAGACACAGAGTGAATTTATATCCACACCGTCCCATCATACGCTTCCGGGGTCAGACACAGGGTGATTATTCCTCTACACTGTACCATCAAACACTCCGTGGGTCAGACAGAGAGTGATTATTCCTCTACACGATCCCATCAAACACTCCCTGGGTCAGACACAGAGTGATTATTGCTCTACACGGTCCCATCAAACACTCCCGGGGTCAGACACAGAGTGATTTTTCCTCTACACGGTCCCATCAAACACTCCCGGGGTCAGACACAGAGTGATTATTCCTCAACACGGTCCCATCAAACACTCCCGGGGTCAGACACAGAGTGATTTTTCCTCTGCACGTTCCCATCAAACACGTCCAGGGGTCAGGCACAGAGTGAGTCTCCCTCCACACCGTCCCATCACACACTCCCGGTATCAGACTCAGAGTGATTATTCCTCTACACGGTCCCATCAAACACTCCCGGGGTCAGACACAGAGTGAATTTATATCCACACCGTCCCATCATACTCTCCAGGGGTCAGACACAGAGTGAATCTCCCTCCACACCGTTCCATCACACAGTCCCGTGGTCAGACACAGTGTGATTATTCCTCTACACGGTCCCATCAAACACTCCCTGGGTCAGACAAAGAGTGAATCTCCTTCCACACCGTCCCATCACACTCCCCCGGGGTCAGACACAGAGTGATTATTCCTCTACACGGTCCCATCAAACACTCCCGGCGTCAGACACAGAGTGATTATTCCTCTACACGGTCCCATCAAACACTCCCGGGGTCAGACACAGAGTGAATTTATATCCACACCGTCCCATCATACGCTTCCGGGGACAGACACAGCGTGATTATTCCTCTACACTGTACCATCAAACACTCCGTGGGTCAGACACAGTGTGATTTTTCCTCTACACGATCCCATCAAACACTCCCGGGGTCAGACACAGAGTGATTTTTCCTCAACACGGTCCCATCAAACACTCCCGGGGTCAGACACAGTGTGATTTTTCCTCTGCAAGGTCCCATCAAACACTCCTGTGGTCAGACACAGAGTGAATTTATATCCACACCGTCCCATCATACACTCCCGGGGTCAGACACAGAGTGATTATTCCTCTACACTGTACCATCAAACACTCCGTGTGTCAGACATTCAGTGATTATTCCTCTACACGGACCCATCAAACACTCCCGGGGTCAGACACAGAGTGATTATTCCTCTACACGGTCCCATCAAACACTCCCGGGGTCAGACACAGAGTGATTATTCCTCTACACGGTCCCATCAAACACTCCCGGGGTCAGACACAGAGTGAATTTATATCCACACCGTCCCATCATACGCTTCCGGGGTCAGACACAGCGTGATTATTCCTCTACACTGTACCATCAAACACTCCGTGGGTCAGACACACAGTGATTATTCCTCTACACGGTCCCATCAAACACTCCCGGGGTCAGACACAGAGTGATTATTCCTCTACACTGTACCATCAAACACTCCCGGGGTCAGACACAGAGTAATTATTGCTCTACACGGTCCCATCAAACACTCCCGGGGTCAGACACAGAGTGATTTTTCCTCAACACGGTCCCATCAAACACTCCCGGGGTCAGACACAGTGTGATTTTTCCTCTGCAAGGTCCCATCAAACACTCCTGGGGTCAGACACAGAGTGAATTTATATCCACACCGTCCCATCATACACTCCCGGGGTCAGACACAGAGTGATTATTCCTCTACACTGTACCATCAAACACTCCGTGTGTCAGACATTCAGTGATTATTCCTCTACACGGACCCATCAAACACTGCCGGGGTCAGACACAGAGTGATTATTCCTCTACACGGTCCCATCAAACACTCCCGGGGTCAGACACAGAGTGATTATTCCTCTACACGGTCCCATCAAACACTCCCGGGGTCAGACACAGAGTGAATTTATATCCACACCGTCCCATCATACGCTTCCGGGGTCAGACACAGCGTGATTATTCCTCTACACTGTACCATCAAACACTCCGTGGGTCAGACACACAGTGATTATTCCTCTACACGGTCCCATCAAACACTCCCGGGGTCAGACACAGAGTGATTATTCCTCTACACTGTACCATCAGACACTCCCGGGGTCAGACACAGAGTAATTATTGCTCTACACGGTCCCATCAAACACTCCCGGGGTCAGACACAGAGTGATTATTCCTCAACACGGTCCCATCAAACACTCCCGGGTCAGACACAGAGTTATTTTTCCTCTGCACGGTCCCATCAAACACTCCCGGGGTCAGACAAAGAGTGAATCTCCCTACACACCGTCCCATCACACACTCCCGTCGTCAGACACAGTATGATTATTCCTCTACACGGTCCCATCAAACACTCCCGCGGTCAGACACAGAGTGAATCTCCCTCCACACCGTCCCATCATACGCTCCCGGGGTCAGACACAGAGTGATTATTCCTCTACACTGTACCATCAAACACTCCGTGGGTCAGACACAGAGTGATGATTCCTCTACATGGTCCCATCAAACACTCCCGGGGTCAGACACAGAGTAATTATTCCTCTACACTGTACCATCAAACACTCCGTGTGTCAGACATACAGTGATTATTCCTCTACACGGACACATCAAACACTCCCAGGGTCAGACACAGAGTGATTATTCCTCTACACGGTCCCATCAAACACTCCCGGGGTCAGACACAGAGTGATTATTCCTCTACACGGTCCCATCAAACACTCCCGGGGTCAGACACAGAGTGAATGTATATCCACACCGTCCCATCATACGCTTCCGGGGTCAGACACAGCGTGATTATTCCTCTACACTGTACCATCAAACACTCCGTGGGTCAGACACAGAGTGATTATTCCTCTACAGGATCCCATCAAACACTCCCGGGGTCAGACGCAGAGTGATTTTTCCTCTGCAAGGTCCCATCAAACACTCCTGGGGTCAGACACAGAGTGAATTTATATCCACACCGTCCCATCATACACTCCCGGGGTCAGACACAGAGTGATTATTCCTCTACACTGTAGCATCAAACACTCCGTGTGTCAGACACACAGTGATTATTCCTCTACACGGTCCCATCAAACACTCCCGGGGTCAGACACAGAGTGATTATTCCTCTACACTGTACCATCAAACACTCCCGGGGTCAGACACAGAGTAATTATTGCTCTACACGGTCCCATCAAACACTCCCGGGGTCAGACACAGAGTGATTTTTCCTCTACACGGTCCCATCAAACACTCCCGGGGTCAGACACAGAGTGATTATTCCTCAACACGGTCCCATCAAACACTCCCGGGTCAGACACAGAGTTATTTTTCCTCTGCACGGTCCCATCAAACACTCCCGGGGTCAGACACAGAGTGAGTCTCCCTCCTCACCGTCCCATCACACACTCCCGGTATCAGACTCAGAGTGATTATTCCTCTACACGGTCCCATCAAACACTCCCGGGGTCAGACACAGAGTGAATTTATATCCACAACGTCCCATCATACTCTCCCGGGGTCAGACACAGAGTGAATCTCCCTCAACACCGTTCCATCACACACTCCCGTGGTCAGACACAGTGTGATTATTCCTCTACACGGTCCCATCAAACACTCCCTGGGTCAGACAATGAGTGAATCTCCCTACACACCGTCCCATCACACACTCCCGTCGTCAGACACAGTATGATTATTCCTCTACACGGTCCCATCAAACACTCCCGCGGTCAGACACAGAGTGAAGCTCCCTCCACACCGTCCCATCATACGCTCCCGGGGTCAGACACAGAGTGATTATTCCTCTACACTGTACCATCAAACACTCCGTGGGTCAGACACAGAGTGATGATTCCTCTACATGGTCCCATCAAACACTCCCGGGGTCAGACACAGAGTAATTATTCCTCTACACTGTACCATCAAACACTCCGTGTGTCAGACATACAGTGATTATTCCTCTACACGGACACATCAAACACTCCCGGGGTCAGACACAGAGTGATTATTCCTCTACACGGTCCCATCAAACACTCCCGGGGTCAGACACAGAGTGATTATTCCTCTACACGGTCCCATCAAACACTCCCGGGGTCAGACACAGAGTGAATTTATATCCACACCGTCCCATCATACGCTTCCGGGGTCAGACACAGCGTGATTATTGCTCTGCACGGTTCCATCAAACACTCCCGGGGTCAGACACAGAGTGATCTTTCCTCTACACGGTCCCATCAAACACTCCCGGGGTCAGACACAGAGTGAGTCTCCCTCCACACCGTCCCATCACACACTCCCTGTATCAGACTCAGAGTGATTATTCCTCTACACGGTCCCATCAAACACTCCCGGGGTCAGACACAGAGTGAATTTTCCTCTACACGGTCCCATCAAACACTCCCGGGGTCAGACACAGAGTGAATTTATATCCACACCGTCCCATCATACGCTTCCGTGGTCAGACACAGGGTGATTATTCCTCTACAATGTACCATCAAACACTCCGTGGGTCAGACAGAGAGTGATTATTCCTCTACACGATCCCATCAAACACTCCCTGGGTCAGACACAGAGTGATTATTGCTCTACACGGTCCCATCAAACACTCCCGGGGTCAGACACAGAGTGATTTTTCCTCTACACGGTCCCATCAAACACTCCCGGGGTCAGACACAGAGTGATTATTCCTCAACACGGTCCCATCAAACACTCCCGGGGTCAGACACAGAGTGATTATTCCTCTACACGGTCCCATCAAACACTCCCGGGGTCAGACACAGAGTGAATTTATATCCACACCGTCCCATCATACGCTTCCGGGGTCAGACACAGCGTGATTATTGCTCTACACGGTCCCATCAAACACTCCCGGGGTCAGACACAGAGTGATTTTTCCTCTACACGGTCCCATCAAAAACTCCCGGGGTCAGACACAGAGTGAGTCTCCCTCCACACCGTCCCATCACACACTCCCTGTATCAGACTCAGAGTGATTATTCCTCTACACGGTCCCATCAAACACTCCCTGGGTCAGACACAGAGTGAATTTTCCTCTACACGGTCCCATCAAACACTCCCGGGGTCAGACACAGAGTGAATTTATATCCACACCGTCCCATCATACGCTTCCGGGGTCAGACACAGGGTGATTATTCCTCTACACTGTACCATCAAACACTCCGTGGATCAGACAGAGAGTGATTATTCCTCTACACGATCCCATCAAACACTCCCTGGGTCAGACACAGAGTGATTATTGCTCTACACGGTCCCATCAAACACTCCCGGGGTCAGACACAGAGTGATTTTTCCTCTACACGGTCCCATCAAACACTCCCGGGGTCAGACACAGAGTGATTATTCCTCAACACGGTCCCATCAAACACTCCCGGGGTCAGACACAGAGTGATTTTTCCTCTGCACGTTCCCATCAAACACTCCAGGGGTCAGGCACAGAGTGAGTCTCCCTCCACACCGTCCCATCACACACTCCCGGTATCAGACTCAGAGAGATTATTCCTCTACACGGTCCCATCAAACACTCCCGGGGTCAGACACAGAGTGAATTTATATCCACACCGTCCCATCATACTCTCCAGGGGTCAGACACAGAGTGAATCTCCCTCCACACCGTTCCATCACACACTCCCGTGGTCAGACACAGTGTGATTATTCCTCTACACGGTCCCATCAAACACTCCCTGGGTCAGCCAAAGAGTGAATCTCCCTACACACCGTCCCATCACACACTCCCGTCGTCAGACACAGTATGATTATTCCTCTCCACGGTCCCATCAAACACTCCCGGGGTCAGACACAGTGTGAATCTCCTTCCACACCGTCCCATCACACTCCCCCGGGGTCAGACACAGAGTGATTATTCCTCAACACGGTCCCATCAAACACTCCCGGGGTCAGACACAGAATGAATTTATATCCACACCTTCCCATCATACGCTTCCGGGGTCAGACACAGCGTGATTATTCCTCTACACTGTACCATCAAACACTCCGTGGGTCAGACACACAGTGATTATTCCTCTACACGGTCCCATCAAACACTCCCGGGGTCAGACACAGAGTGATTATTCCTCTACACTGTACCATCAAACACTCCCGGGGTCAGACACAGAGTGATTATTGCTCTACACGGTCCCATCAAAAACTCCCGGTGTCAGACACAGAGTGATTTTTCCTCTACACGGTCCCATCAAACACTCCCGGGGTCAGACACAGAGTGATTATTCCTCAACACGGTCCCATCAAACACTCCCGGGTCAGACACAGAGTTATTTATCCTCTGCACGGTCCCATCAAACACTCCCGGGGTCAGACACAGAGTGAGTCTCCCTCCACACCGTCCCATCACACACTCCCGGTATCAGACTCAGAGTGATTATTCCTCTACACGGTCCCATCAAACACTCCCTGGGTCAGACAAAGAGTGAATCTCCCTACACACCGTCCCATCACACACTCCCGTCGTCAGACGCAGTATGTTTATTCCTCTACACGGTCCCATCAAACACTCCCGCGGTCAGACACAGAGTGAATCTCCCTCCACACCGTCCCATCATACGCTCCCGGGGTCAGACACAGAGTGATTAATCCTCTACACTGTACCATCAAACACTCCGTGGGTCAGACACAGAGTGATGATTCCTCTACATGGTCCCATCAAACACTCCCGGGGTCAGACACAGAGTGATTTTTCCTCAACACGTCCCATCAAACACTCCCGGGGTCAGACACAGAGTGATTATTCCTCAACACGGTCCCATCAAACACTCCCGGGGTCAGACACAGAGTGATTTTTCCTCTGCACGGTCCCATCAAACACTCCCGGGGTCAGACACAGAGTGAGTCTCCCTCCACACCGTCCAATCACACACTCCCGGTATCAGACTCAGAGTGTTTATTCCTCTACACGGTCCCATCAAACACTCCCGGGGTCAGACACAGAGTGAATTTATATCCACAGCGTCCCATCATACTCACCCGGGGTCAGACACAGAGTGAATCTCCCTCCACACCGTTCCATCACACACTCCCGTGGTCAGACACAGTGTTATTATTCCTCTACACGGTCCCATCAAACACACCCTGGGTCAGACAAAGAATGAATCTCCCTACACACCGTCTCATCACACACTCCCGTCGTCAGACACAGTATGATTATTCCTCTCCACGGTCCCATCAAACACTCCCGGGGTCAGACACAGACTGAATCTCCCTCCACACCGTCCCATCACACACTCCCGTGGTCAGAGACAGATTAATTATTCCTCTACACGGTCCCATCAAACACCCCCGGGGGTCAGACACAGAGCGATTATTCCTCTACACGTTAACATCAAACACACCGTGGGTCAGATACACAGTGATTATTCCTCTACACGGTCCCATCACACACTCCCGCGGTCAGACACAGAGTGATTATTCCTCTACACGGTCCCATCAAACACTCCCGGGGTCAGACACAGAGTGATTATTCGTCAACACGGTCCCATCAAACACTCCCGGGGTCAGACACAGAGTGATTTTTCCTCTGCACGGTCCCATCAAACACTCCCGGGGTCAGACACAGAGTGAGTCTCCCTCCACACCGTCCCATCATACACTCCCGGGGTCAGACTCAGAGTGATTATTCCTCTACACTGTACCATCAAACACTCCGTGTGTCAGACATACAGTGATTATTCCTCTGCACGGTCCCATCAAACACTCCCGGGGTCAGACACAGAGTGAGTCTCCCTCCACACCGTCCCATCATACACTCCCGGGGTCAGACACAGAGTGATTATTCCTCTACACGGACCCATCAAACACTCCCGGGGTCAGACATAGAGTGATTATTCCTCTACACGGTCCCATCAAACACTCCCGGGGTCAGACACAGAGTGAATTTATATCGACACCGTCCCATCATACGCTTCCGGGGTCAGACACAGCGTGATTATTCCTCTACACTGTACCATCAAACACTCCGTGGGTCAGACACACAGTGATTATTCCTCTACACGGTCCCATCAAACACTCCCGGGGTCAGACACAGAGTGATTATTGCTCTACACGGTCCCATCAAAAACTCCCGGGGTCAGACACAGAGTGATTTTTCCTCTACACGGTCCCATCAAACACTCCCGGGGTCAGACACAGAGTGATTATTCCTCAACACGGTCCCATCAAACACTCCCGGGTCAGACACAGAGTTATTTATCCTCTGCACGGTCCCATCAAACACTCCCGGGGTCAGACACAGAGTGAGTCTCCCTCCACACCGTCCCATCATACACTCCCGGGGTCAGACACAGAGTGATTATTCCTCTACACGGACCCATCAAACACTCCCGGGGTCAGACATAGAGTGATTATTCCTCTACACGGTCCCATCAAACACTCCCGGGGTCAGACACAGAGTGAATTTATATCGACACCGTCCCATCATACGCTTCCGGGGTCAGACACAGCGTGATTATTCCTCTACACTGTACCATCAAACACTCCGTGGGTCAGACACACAGTGATTATTCCTCTACACGGTCCCATCAAACACTCCCGGGGTCAGACACAGAGTGATTATTGCTCTACACGGTCCCATCAAAAACTCCCGGGGTCAGACACAGAGTGATTTTTCCTCTACACGGTCCCATCAAACACTCCCGGGGTCAGACACAGAGTGATTATTCCTCAACACGGTCCCATCAAACACTCCCGGGTCAGACACAGAGTTATTTATCCTCTGCACGGTCCCATCAAACACTCCCGGGGTTAGACACAGAGTGAGTCTCCCTCCACACCGTCCCATCACACACTCCCGGTATCAGACTCAGAGTGATTATTCCTCTACACGGTCCCATCAAACACTCCCTGGGTCAGACAAAGAGTGAATCTCCCTACACACCGTCTCATCACACACTCCCGTCGTCAGACACAGTATGTTTATTCCTCTACACGGTCCCATCAAACACTCCCGCGGTCAGACACAGAGTGAATCTCCCTCCACACCGTCCCATCATACGCTCCCGGGGTCAGACACAGAGTGATTAATCCTCTACACTGTACCATCAAACACTCCGTGGGTCAGACACAGAGTGATGATTCCTCTACATGGTCCCATCAAACACTCCCGGGGTCAGACACAGAGTGATTTTTCCTCAACACGTCCCATCAAACACTCCCGGGGTCAGACACAGAGTGATTATTCCTCAACACGGTCCCATCAAACACTCCCGGGGTCAGACACAGAGTGATTTTTCCTCTGCACGGTCCCATCAAACACTCCCGGGGTCAGACACAGAGTGAATTTATATCCACAGCGTCCCATCATACTCACCCGGGGTCAGACACAGAGTGAATCTCCCTCCACACCGTTCCATCACACACTCCCGTGGTCAGACACAGTGTGATTATTCCTCTACACGGTCCCATCAAACACTCCCTGGGTCAGACAATGAGTGAATCTCCCTACACACCGTCCCATCACACACTCCCGTCGTCAGACACAGTATGATTATTCCTCTACACGGTCCCATCAAACACTCCCGCGGTCAGACACAGAGTGAAGCTCCCTCCACACCGTCCCATCATACGCTCCCGGGGTCAGACACAGAGTGATTATTCCTCTACACTGTACCATCAAACACTCCGTGGGTCAGACACAGAGTGATGATTCCTCTACATGGTCCCATCAAACACTCCCGGGGTCAGACACAGAGTAATTATTCCTCTACACTGTACCATCAAACACTCCGTGTGTCAGACATACAGTGATTATTCCTCTACACGGACACATCAAACACTCCCGGGGTCAGTCACAGAGTGATTATTCCTCTACACGGTCCCATCAAACACTCCCGGGGTCAGACACAGAGTGATTATTCCTCTACACGGTCCCATCAAACACTCCCGGGGTCAGACACAGAGTGAATTTATATCCACACCGTCCCATCATACGCTTCCGGGGTCAGACACAGCGTGATTATTGCTCTACACGGTTCCATCAAACACTCCCGGGGTCAGACACAGAGTGATCTTTCCTCTACACGGTCCCATCAAACACTCCCGGGGTCACACACAGAGTGAGTCTCCCTCCACACCGTCCCATCACACACTCCCTGTATCAGACTCAGAGTGATTATTCCTCTACACGGTCCCATCAAACACTCCCGGGGTCAGACACAGAGTGAATTTTCCTCTACACGGTCCCATCAAACACTCCCGGGGTCAGACACAGAGTGAATTTATATCCACACCGTCCCATCATACGCTTCCGGGGTCAGACACAGGGTGATTATTCCTCTACAATGTACCATCAAACACTCCGTGGGTCAGACAGAGAGTGATTATTCCTCTACACGATCCCATCAAACACTCCCTGGGTCAGACACAGAGTGATTATTGCTCTACACTGTCCCATCAAACACTCCCGGGGTCAGACACAGAGTGATTTTTCCTCTACACGGTCCCATCAAACACTCCCGGGGTCAGACACAGAGTGATTATTCCTCTACACGGTCCCATCAAACACTCCCGGGGTCAGACACAGAGTGAATTTATATCCACACCGTCCCATCATACGCTTCCGGGGTCAGACACAGCGTGATTATTGCTCTACACGGTTCCATCAAACACTCCCGGGGTCAGACACAGAGTGATCTTTCCTCTACACGGTCCCATCAAACACTCCCGGGGTCACACACAGAGTGAGTCTCCCTCCACACCGTCCCATCACACACTCCCTGTATCAGACTCAGAGTGATTATTCCTCTACACGGTCCCATCAAACACTCCCGGGGTCAGACACAGAGTGAATTTTCCTCTACACGGTCACATCAAACACTCCCGGGGTCAGACACAGAGTGAATTTATATCCACACCGTCCCATCATACGCTTCCGGGGTCAGACACAGGGTGATTATTCCTCTACAATGTACCATCAAACACTCCGTGGGTCAGACAGAGAGTGATTATTCCTCTACACGATCCCATCAAACACTCCCTGGGTCAGACACAGAGTGATTATTGCTCTACACTGTCCCATCAAACACTCCCGGGGTCAGACACAGAGTGATTTTTCCTCTACACGGTCCCATCAAACACTCCCGGGGTCAGACACAGAGTGATTATTCCTCAACACGGTCCCAACAAACACTCCCGGGGTCAGACACAGAGTGATTATTCCTCTACACGGTCCCATCAAACACTCCCGGGGTCAGACACAGAGTGATTATTCCTCTACACGGTCCCATCAAACACTCCCGGGGTCAGACACAGCGTGATTATTGCTCTACACGGTCCCATCAAACACTCCCGGGGTCAGACACAGAGTGATTTTTCCTCTACACGGTCCCATCAAACACTCCCGGGGTCAGACACAGAGTGAGTCTCCCTCCACACCGTCCCATCACACACTCCCTGTATCAGACTCAGAGTGATTATTCCTCTACACGGTCCCATCAAACACTCCCGGGGTCAGACACAGAGTGAATTTTCCTCTACACGGTCCCATCAAACACTCCCGGGGTCAGACACAGAGTGAATTTATATCCACACCGTCCCATCATACGCTTCCGGGGTCAGACACAGGGTGATTATTCCTCTACACTGTACCATCAAACACTCCGTGGGTCAGACAGAGAGTGATTATTCCTCTACACGATCCCATCAAACACTCCCTGGGTCAGACACAGAGTGATTATTGCTCTACACGGTCCCATCAAACACTCCCGGGGTCAGACACAGAGTGATTTTTCCTCTACACGGTCCCATCAAACACTCCCGGGGTCAGACACAGAGTGATTATTCCTCAACACGGTCCCATCAAACACTCCCGGGGTCAGACACAGAGTGATTTTTCCTCTGCACGTTCCCATCAAACACTCCAGGGGTCAGGCACAGAGTGAGTCTCCCTCCACACCGTCCCATCACACACTCCCGGTATCAGACTCAGAGAGATTATTCCTCTACACGGTCCCATCAAACACTCCCGGGGTCAGACACAGAGTGAATTTATATCCACACCGTCCCATCATACTCTCCAGGGGTCAGACACAGAGTGAATCTCCCTCCACACCGTTCCATCACACACACCCGTGGTCAGACACAGTGTGATTATTCCTCTACACGGTCCCATCAAACACTCCCTGGGTCAGCCAAAGAGTGAATCTCCCTACACACCGTCCCATCACACACTCCTGTCGTCAGGCACAGTATGATTATTCCTCTCCACGGTCCCATCAAACACTCCCGGGGTCAGACACAGTGTGAATCTCCTTCCACACCGTCCCATCACACTCCCCCGGGGTCAGACACAGAGTGATTATTCCTCAACACGGTCCCATCAAACACTCCCGGGGTCAGACACAGAATGAATTTATATCCACACCGTCCCATCATACGCTTCCGGGGTCAGACACAGCGTGATTATTCCTCTACACTGTACCATCAAACACTCCGTGCGTCAGACGCACAGTGATTATTCCTCTACACGGTCCCATCAAACACTCCCGGGGTCAGACACAGAGTGATTATTCCTCTACACTGTACCATCAAACACTCCTGGGGTCAGACACAGAGTGATTATTGCTCTACACGGTCCCATCAAATACTCCCGGGGTCAGACACAGAGTGATTTTTCCTCTACACGGTCCCATCAAACACTCCCGGGGTCAGACACAGAGTGATTATTCCTCAACACGGTCCCATCAAACACTCCCGGGTCAGACACAGAGTTATTTATCCTCTGCACGGTCCCATCAAACACTCCCGGGGTCAGACACAGAGTGAGTCTCCCTCCACACCGTCCCATCACACACTCCCGGTATCAGACTCAGAGTGATTATTCCTCTACACGGTCCCATCAAACACTCCCTGGGTCAGACAAAGAGTGAATCTCCCTACACACCGTCCCATCACACACTCCCGTCGTCAGACACAGTATGTTTATTCCTCTACACGGTCCCATCAAACACTCCCGCGGTCAGACACAGAGTGAATCTCCCTCCACACCGTCCCATCATACGCTCCCGGGGTCAGACACAGAGTGATTAATCCTCTACACTGTACCATCAAACACTCCGTGGGTCAGACACAGAGTGATGATTCCTCTACATGGTCCCATCAAACACTCCCGGGGTCAGACACAGAGTGATTTTTCCTCAACACGTCCCATCAAACACTCCCGGGGTCAGACACAGAGTGATTATTCCTCAACACGGTCCCATCAAACACTCCCGGGGTCAGACACAGAGTGATTTTTCCTCTGCACGGTCCCATCAAACACTCCCGGGTTCAGACACAGAGTGAGTCTCCCTCCACACAGTCCAATCACACACTCCCGGTATCAGACTCAGAGTGTTTATTCCTCTACACGGTCCCATCAAACACTCCCGGGGTCAGACACAGAGTGAATTTATATCCACAGCGTCCCATCATACTCACCCGTGGTCAGACACAGAGTGAATCTCCCTCCACACCGTTCCATCACACACTCCCGTGGTCAGACACAGAGTTATTATTCCTCTACACGGTCCCATCAAACACACCCTGGGTCAGACAAAGAATGAATCTCCCTACACACCGTCTCATCACACACTCCCGTCGTCAGACACAGTATGATTATTCCTCTCCACGGTCCCATCAAACACTCCCGGGGTCAGACACAGACTGAATCTCCCTCCACACCGTCCCATCACACACTCCCGTGGTCAGAGACAGATTAATTATTCCTCTACACGGTCCCATCAAACACCCCCGGGGGTCAGACACAGAGCGATTATTCCTCTACACGTTAACATCAAACACACCGTGGGTCAGATACACAGTGATTATTCCTCTACACGGTCCCATCACACACTCCCGCGGTCAGACACAGAGTGATTATTCCTCTACACGGTCCCATCAAACACTCCCGGGGTCAGACACAGAGTGATTATTCGTCAACACGGTCCCATCAAACACTCCCGGGGTCAGACACAGAGTGATTTTTCCTCTGCACGGTCCCATCAAACACTCCCGGGGTCAGACACAGAGTGAGTCTCCCTCCACACCGTCCCATCATACACTCCCGGGGTCAGACACAGAGTGATTATTCCTCTACACGGACCTATCAAACACTCCCGGGGTCAGACATAGAGTGATTATTCCTCTACACGGTCCCATCAAACACTCCCGGGGTCAGACACAGAGTGAATTTATATCCACACCGTCCCATCATACGCTTCCGGGGTCAGACACAGCGTGATTATTCCTCTACACTGTACCATCAAACACTCCGTGGGTCAGACACACAGTGATTATTCCTCTACACGGTCCCATCAAACACTCCCGGGGTCAGACACAGAGTGATTATTGCTCTACACGGTCCCATCAAAAACTCCCGGGGTCAGACACAGAGTGATTTTTCCTCTACACGGTCCCATCAAACACTCCCGGGGTCAGACACAGAGTGATTATTCCTCAACACGGTCCCATCAAACACTCCCGGGTTAGACACAGAGTTATTTATCCTCTGCACGGTCCCATCAAACACTCCCGGGGTCAGACACAGAGTGAGTCTCCCTCCACACCGTCCCATCACACACTCCCGGTTTCAGACTCAGAGTGATTATTCCTCTACACGGTCCCATCAAACACTCCCTGGGTCAGACAAAGAGTGAATCTCCCTACACACCGTCCCATCACACACTCCCGTCGTCAGACACAGTATGTTTATTCCTCTACACGGTCCCATCAAACACTCCCGCGGTCAGACACAGAGTGAATCTCCCTCCACACCGTCCCATCATACGCTCCCGGGGTCAGACACAGAGTGATTAATCCTCTACACTGTACCATCAAACACTCCGTGGGTCAGACACAGAGTGATGATTCCTCTACATGGTCCCATCAAACACTCCCGGGGTCAGACACAGAGTGATTTTTCCTCAACACGTCCCATCAAACACTCCCGGGGTCAGACACAGAGTGATTATTCCTCAACACGGTCCCATCAAACACTCCCGGGGTCAGACACAGAGTGATTTTTCCTCTGCACGGTCCCATCAAACACTCCCGGGGTCAGACACAGAGTGAGTCTCCCTCCACACCGTCCAATCACACACTCCCGGTATCAGACTCAGAGTGTTTATTCCTCCACACGGTCCCATCAAACACTCCCGGGGTCAGACACAGAGTGAATTTATATCCACACCGTTCCATCACACACTCCCGTGGCCAGACACAGTGTTATTATTCCTCTACACGGTCCCATCAAACACACCCTGGGTCAGACAAAGAATGAATCTCCCTACACACCGTCTCATCACACACTCCCGTCGTCAGACAGAGTATGATTATTCCTCTCCACGGTCCCATCAAACACTCCCGGGGTCAGACACAGACTGAATCTCCCTCCACACCGTCCCATCACACACTCCCGTGGTCAGAGACAGATTAATTATTCCTCTACACGGTCCCATCAAACACCCCCGGGGGTCAGACACAGAGCGATTATTCCTCTACACGTTAACATCAAACACACCGTGGGTCAGATACACAGTGATTATTCCTCTACACGGTCCCATCACACACTCCCGCGGTCAGACACAGAGTGATTATTCCTCTACACGGTCCCATCAAACACTCCCGGGGTCAGACACAGAGTGATTATTCGTCAACACGGTCCCATCAAACACTCCCGGGGTCAGACACAGAGTGATTTTTCCTCTGCACGGTCCCATCAAACACTCCCGGGGTCAGACACAGAGTGAGTCTCCCTCCACACCGTCCCATCATACACTCCCGGGGTCAGACTCAGAGTGATTATTCCTCTACACTGTACCATCAAACACTCCGTGTGTCAGACATACAGTGATTATTCCTCTGCACGGTCCCATCAAACACTCCCGGGGTCAGACACAGAGTGAGTCTCCCTCCACACCGTCCCATCATACACTCCCGGGGTCAGACACAGAGTGATTATTCCTCTACACTGTACCATCAAACACTCCGTGTGTCAGACATACAGTGATTATTCCTCTACACGGACCCATCAAACACTCCCGGTGTCAGACACAGAGTGATTATTCCTCTACACGGTCCCATCAAACACTCCCGGGGTCAGACACAGAGTGAATTTATATCCACACCGTCCCATCATACGCTTCCGGGGTCAGACACATGGTGATTATTCCTCTACACTGTACCATCAAACACTCCGTGGGTCAGACACAGAGTGATTATTCCTCTACACGATCCCATCAAACACTCCCGGGGTCAGACACAGAGAGTGATTATTGCTCTACACGGTCCCATCAAACACTCCCGGGGTCAGACACAGAGTGATTTTTCCTCCACACCGTCCCATCATACACTACCGGGGTCAGACTCAGAGTGATTATTCCTCTACACTGTACCATCAAACACTCCGTGTGTCAGACATACAGTGATTATTCCTCTGCACGGACCCATCAAACACTCCCGGGGTCAGACACAGAGTGATTATTCCTCTACACGGACCCATCAAACACTCCCGGGGTCAGACACAGAGTGAATTTATATCCACACCGTCCCATCATACGCTTCCGGGGTCAGACACAGCGTGATTATTCCTCTACACTGTACCATCAAACACTCCGTGGGTCAGACACAGAGTGATTATTCCTCTACACGATCCCATCAAACACTCCCGGGGTCAGACACAGAGTGATTATTGCTCTACACGGTCCCATCAAACACTCCCGGGGTCAGACACAGAGTGATTTTTCCTCTACACGGTCCCATCAAACACTCCCGGGGTCAGACACAGAGTGATTATTCCTCAACACGGTCCCATCAAACACTCCCGGGGTCAGACACAGAGTGATTTTTCCTCTGCACGGTCCCATCAAACACTCCCGGGGTCAGACACAGAGTGAGTCTCCCTCCACACCGTCCAATCACACAGTCCAGGTATCAGACTCAGAGTGATTATTCCTCTACACGGTCCCATCAAACACTCCCGGGGTCAGACACAGAGTGAATTTATATCCACACCGTCCCATCATACTCTCCCGGGGTCAGACACAGAGTGAATCTCCCTCCACACCGTTCCATCACACACTCCCGTGGTCAGACACAGTGTGATTATTCCTCTACACGGTCCCATCAAACACTCCCTTGGTCAGACAAAGAGTGAATCTCCCTACACACCGTCCCATCACACACTCCCGTCGTCAGACACAGTATGATTATTCCTCTCCACGGTCCCATCAAACACTCCCGGGGTCAGACACAGACTGAATCTCCCTCCACACCGTCCCATCACACACTCCCGTGGTCAGAGACAGAGTGATTATTCCTCTACACGGTCCCATCAAACACTCCCGGGGGTCAGACACAGAGCGATTATTCCTCTACACGTTAACATCAAACACACCGTGGGTCAGATACACAGTGATTATTCCTCTACACGGTCCCATCACACACTCCCGCGGTCATACACAGAGTGATTATTCCTCTACACGGTCCCATCAAACTCTCCCGGGGTCAGACACAGAGTGATTATTCCTCAACACGGTCCCATCAAACACTCCCGGGGTCAGACACAGAGTGATTTTTCCTCTGCACGGTCCCATCAAACACTCCCGGGGTCAGACACAGAGTGAGTCTCCCTCCACACCGTCCCATCACACACTCCCGGTATCAGACTCAGAGTGATTATTCCTCTACACGGTCCCATCAAACACTCCCGGGGTCAGACACAGAGTGAATTTATATCCACACCGTCCCATCATACTCTCCCGGGGTCAGACACAGAGTGAATCTCCCTCCACACCGTTCCATCACAGACTCCCGTGGTCAGACACAGTGTGATTATTCCTCTACACGGTCCCATCAAACACTCCCTGGGTCAGACAAAGAGTGAATCTCCCTACACGCCGTCCCATCACACACTCCCGTCGTCAGACACAGTATGATTATTCCTCTCCACGGTCCCATCAAACACTCCCGGGGTCAGACACAGAGTGAGTCTCCCTCCACACCGTCCCATCATACACTCCCGGGGTCAGACTCAGAATGATTATTCCTCTACACTGTACCATCAAACACTCCGTGTGTCAGACATACAGTGATTATTCCTCTACACGGACCCATCAAACACTCCCGGGGTCAGACACAGAGTGATTATTCCTCTACACGGACCCATCAAACACTCCCGGTGTCAGACACAGAGTGAATTTGTATCCACACCGTCCCATCATACGCTTCCGGGGTCAGACACAGCGTGATTATTCCTCTACACTGTACCATCAAACACACCGTGGGTCAGACACAGAGTGATTATTCCTCTACACGATGCCATCAAACACTCCCGGGGTCAGACACAGAGTGATTATTGCTCTACAGGGTCCCATCAAACACTCCCGGGGTCAGACACAGAGTGATTTTTCCTCTACACGGTCCCATCAAACACTCCCGGGGTCAGACACAGAGTGATTATTCCTCAACACGGTCCCATCAAACACTCCCGGGGTCAGACACAGAGTGATTTTTCCTCTGCCCGGTCCCATCAAACACTCCCGGGGTCAGACACAGAGTGATTCTCCCTCCACACCGTCGAATCACACACTCCCGGTATCAGACTCAGAGTGATTATTCCTCTACACGGTCCCTTCAAACACTCCCGGGGTCAGACCCAGAGTGAGTCTCCCTCCACACCGTCAAATCACACACTCCCGGTATCATGCTCAGAGTGATTATTCCTCTACGCTGTCCCATCAAACACTCCCGGGGTCAGACACAGAGTGAGTCTCCCTCCACACCGTCCCATCACACACTCCCAGTATCAGTCTCAGAGTGATTATTCCTCTACACGGTCCCATCAAACACTCCCGGGGTCAGACACAGAGTGAATTTATATCCACACCGTCCCATCATACTCTCCCGGGGTCAGACACAGAGTGAATCTCCCTCCACACCGTTCCATCACACACTCCCGTGGTCAGACACAGTGTGATTATTCCTCTACACGGTCCCATTAAACACTCCCTGGGTCAGACAAAGAGTGAATCTCCCTACACACCGTCCCATCACACACTCCCGTCGTCAGACACAGTATGATTATTCCTCTCCACGGTCCCATCAAACACTCCCGGGGTCAGACACAGTGTGAATCTCCTTCCACACCATCCCATCACACTCCCCCGGGGTCAGACACAGAGTGATTTTTCCTCTGCACGGTCCCATCAAACACTCCCGGGGTCAGACACAGAGTGAGTCTCCCTCCACACCGTCAAATCACACACTCCCGGTATCATGCTCAGAGTGATTATTCCTCTACGCTGTCCCATCAAACACTCCCGGGGTCAGACACAGTGTGAGACTCCCTCCACACCGTCCCATCACACACTCCCGGTATCAGACTCAGTTTGATTATTCCTCTACACGGTCCCATCAAACACTCCCGGGGTCAGACACAGAGTGAATGTATATCCACACCGTCCCATCATACTCTCCCGGGGTCAGAAACAGAGTGAATCTCCCTCCACACCGTTCCATCACACACTCCCGTGGTCAGACACAGTGTGATTATTCCTCTACACGGTCCCATTAAACACTCCCTGGGTCAGACAAAGAGTGAATCTCCTTCCACACCGTCCCATCACACTCCCCCGGGGTCAGACACAGAGTGATTTTTCCTCTGCACGGTCCCATCAAACACTCCCGGGGTCAGACACAGAGTGAGTCTCCCTCCACACCGTTAAATCACACACTCCCGGTATCATGCTCAGAGTGATTATTCCTCTAAGCTGTCCCATCAAACACTCCCGGGGTCAGACACAGCGTGATTATTCCTCTACACTGTACCATCAAACACTCCGTGGGTCAGACACAGAGTGATTATTCCTCTACACGATCCCATCAAACACTCCCGGGGTCAGACACAGAGTGATTATTGCTCTACACGGTCCCATCAAACACTCCCTGGGTCAGACAAAGAGTGAATCTCCCTACACACCGTCCCATCACACTCCCCCGGGGTCAGACACAGAGTGATTATTCCTCTACACTGTCCCAACAAACACTCCCAAGGTCAGACACAGAGTGATTATTCCTCTACACGGTCCCATCAAAGACTCCCGGGGTCAGACACAGAGTGAATTTATATCCACACCGTCCCATCATACACTCCCGGGGTCAGACACAGAGTGATTATTCCTCTACACTGTACCATCAAACACTCCCGGGGTCAGACACAGAGTGAGTCTCCCTCCACACCGTCCCATCATACACTCCCGGGGTCAGACATACAGTGATTATTCCTCTGCACGGACCCATCAAACACTCCCGGGGTCAGACACAGAGTGATTATTCCTCTACACGGTCCCAACAAGCACTCCCGGTGTCAGACACAGTGTGAATCTCCTTCCACACCGTCCCATCACACTCTCCCGGGGTCAGACACAGAGTGATTATTCCTCTACACTGTCCCAACAAACACTCCCGGGGTCAGACACAGAGAGAATTTATATCCACACCGTCCCATCATACACTCCCGGGGTCAGACACAGAGTGATTATTCCTCTACACGGTCCCATCAAAAACTCCCGGGGTCAGACACAGAGTGAATTTATATCCACACCGTCCCAACAAACACTCCCGGGGTCAGACACAGAGTGATTATTCCTCTACACGGTCCCATCAAAAACTCCCGGGGTCAGACACAGAGTGAATTTATATCCACACCGTCCCATCATACACTCCCGGGGTCAGACACAGAGTGATTATTCCTCTACACTGTACCATCAAACACTGCGTGTGTCAGACATACAGTGATTATTCCTCAACACGGACCCAACAAACACTCCCGGGGTCAGACACAGAGTGATTATTCCTCTACAGGGTCCAATCAAACACTCCCGGGGTCAGACACAGAGTGAATTTATATCCACACCGTCCCATCATACGCTTCCGGGGTCAGACACAGGGTGATTATTCCTCTACACTGTACCATCAAACACTCCTTGGGTCAGACACAGAGTGATTATTCCTCTACATGATCCCATCAAACACTCCCGGGGTCAGACACAGAGTGATTATTGCTCCAGACGGTCCCATCAAACACTCCCGGGGTCAGACACAGAGTGATTCTTCCTCTACACGGTCCCATCAAACACTCCCGGGGTCAGACACAGAGTGATTATTCCTCAACACGGTCCCATCAAACACTCCCGGGGTCAGACACAGAGTGATTTTTCCTCTGCACGGTCCCATCAAACACTCCCGGGGTCAGACACAGAGTGATTTTTCCTCTGCACGGTCCCATCAAACACTCCCGGGGTCAGACACAGAGTGAGTCTCCCTCCACACCGTCCCATCACACACTCCCGGTATCAGACTCAGAGAGATTATTCCTCTACACGGTCCCATCAAACACTCCCGGGGTCAGACACAGAGTGAATTTATATCCACACCGTCCCATCATACTCTCCAGGGGTCAGACACAGAGTGAATCTCCCTCCACACCGTTCCATCACACACTCCCGTGGTCAGACACAGTGTGATTATTCCTCTACACGGTCCCATCAAACACTCCCTGGGTCAGACAAAGAGTGAATCTCCCTACACACCGTCCAATCACACACTCCCGTCGTCAGACACAGTATGATTATTCCTCTCCACGGTCCCATCAAACACTCCCGGGGTCAGACACAGTGTGAATCTCCTTCCCACCGTCCCATCACACTCCCCCGGGGTCGTACACAGAGTGATTATTCCTCTACACGGTCCCATCAAACACTCCCGGGGTCAGACACAGAGTGATTATTCCTCTACACGGTCCCATCAAACACTCCCGGGGTCAGACACAGAGTGAATTTATATCCACACCGTCCCATCATACGCTTCCGGGGTCAGACACAGCGTGATTATTCCTCTACACTGTACCATCAAACACTCCGTGGGTCAGACACAGAGTGATTATTCCTCTACACGATCCCATCAAACACTCCCGGGGTCAGACACAGAGTGATTTTTCCTCCACACGGTCCCATCAAACACTCCCGGGGTCAGACATAGAGTGATTATTCCTCTACACGGTCCCATCAAACACTCCCGGGGTCAGACACAGTGATTATTCCTCTACACGGTCCCATCAAACACTCCCGGGGTCAGACACAGAGTGAATTTATATCCACACCGTTCCATCATACGCTTCCGGGGTCAGACACAGCGTGATTATTCCTCTACACTGTACCATCAAACACTCCGTGGGTCAGACACACAGTGATTATTCCTCTACAGGGTCCCATCAAACACTCCCGGGGTCAGACACAGAGTGAATTTATATCCACACCGTCCCATCATACGCTTCCGGGGTCAGACACAGCGTGATTATTCCTCTACACTGTACCATCAAACACTCCCGGGGTCAGACACAGAGTGATTATTGCTCTACACGGTCCCATCAAACACTCCCGGGGTCAGACACAGAGGGATTTTTCCTCTACACGGTCCCATCAAACTCTCCCGGGGTCAGACACAGAGTGAGTCTCCCTCCACACCGTCCCATCACACACTCCCTGTATCAGACTCAGAGTGATTATTCCTCTACACGGTCCCATCAAACACTCCCGGGGTCAGACACAGAGTGAATTTTCCTCTACACGGTCCCATCAAACACTCCCGGGGTCAGACACAGAGTGAATTTATATCCACACCGTCCCATCATACGCTTCCGGGGTCAGACACAGGGTGATTATTCCTCTACACTGTACCATCAAACACTCCGTGGGTCAGACACAGAGTGATTATTCCTCTACACTGTACCATCAAACACTCCGTGGGTCAGACACACAGTGATTATTGCTCTACACGGTCCCATCAAACACTCCCGGGGTCAGACACAGTGATTTTTCCTCTACACGGTCCCATCAAACACTCCCGGGGTCAGACACAGAGTGATTATTCCTCAACACGGTCCCATCAAACACTCCCGGGGTCAGACACAGAGTGATTTTTCCTCTGCACGTTCCCATCAAACACTCCAGTGGTCAGGCACAGAGTGAGTCTCCCTCCACACCGTCCCATCACACACTCCCGGGGTCAGACTCAGAGAGATTATTCCTCTACACGGTCCCATCAAACACTCCCGGGGTCAGACACAGAGTGAATTTATATCCACACCGTCCCATCATACTCTCCAGGGGTCAGACACAGAGTGAATCTCCCTCCACACCGTTCCATCACACACTCCCGTGGTCAGACACAGTGTGATTATTCCTCTACACGGTCCCATCAAACACTCCCGGGGTCAGACACAGTGTGAATCTCCTTCCACACCGTCCCATCACACTCCCCCGGGGTCAGACACAGAGTGATTATTCCTCTACACGGTCCCATCAAACACTCCCGGGGTCAGACACAGAGTGATTATTCCTCTACACGGTCCCATCAAACACTCCCGGGGTCAGACACAGAGTGAGTCTCCCTCCACACCGTCCCATCACACACTCCCTGTATCAGACTCAGAGTGATTATTCCTCTACACGGTCCCATCAAACACTCCCGGGGTCAGACACAGAGTGAATTTTCCTCTACACGGTCCCATCAAACACTCCCGGGGTCAGACACAGAGTGAATTTATATCCACACCGTCCCATCATACGCTTCCGGGGTCAGACACAGGGTGATTATTCCTCTACACTGTACCATCAAACACTCCGTGGGTCAGACACAGAGTGATTATTCCTCTACACTGTACCATCAAACACTCCGTGGGTCAGACACACAGTGATTATTGCTCTACACGGTCCCATCAAACACTCCCGGGGTCAGACACAGAGTGATTTTTCCTCGACACGGTCCCATCAAACACTCCCGGGGTCAGACACAGAGTGATTATTCCTCAACACGGTCCCATCAAACACTCCCGGGGTCAGACACAGAGTGATTTTTCCTCTACACGTTCCCATCAAACACTCAGGTGGTCAGGCACAGAGTGAGTCTCCCTCCACACCGTCCCGTCACACACTCCCGGTATCAGACTCAGAGAGATTATTCCTCTACACGGTCCCATCAAACACTCCCGGGGTCAGACACAGAGTGAATTTATATCCACACCGTCCCATCATACTCTCCAGGGGTCAGACACAGAGTGAATCTCCCTCCACACCGTTCCATCACACACTCCCGTGGTCAGACACAGTGTGATTATTCCTCTACATGGTCCCATCAAACACTCCCTGGGTAAGACAAAGAGTGAATCTCCCTACACACGGTCCCATCACACACTCCCGTCGTCAGACACAGTATGATTATTCCTCTCCACGGTCCCATCAAACACTCCCGGGGTCAGACACAGTGTGATTATTCCTCTACATGGTCCCATCAAACACTCCCTGGGTAAGACAAAGAGTGAATCTCCCTACACACCGTCCCATCACACACTCCCGTCGTCAGACACAGTATGATTATTCCTCTCCACGGTCCCATCAAACACTCCCGGGGTCAGACACAGTGTGAATCTCCTTCCACACCGTCCCATCACACTCCCGGTATCAGACTCAGAGAGATTATTCCTCTACACGGTCCCATCAAACACTCCCGGGGTCAGACACAGTGTGAATCTCCTTCCACACCGTCCCATCACACTCCCCCGGTGTCAGACACAGAGTGATTATTCCTCTACACGGTCCCATCAAACACTCCCGGGGTCAGACACAGAGTGATTATTCCTCTACACGGTCCCATCAAACACTCCCGGGGTCAGACACAGAGTGAATTTATATCCACACCGTCCCATCATACGCTTCCGGGGTCAGACACAGCGTGATTATTCCTCTACACTGTACCATCAAACACTCCGTGGGTCAGACACAGAGTGATTATTCCTCTACACGATCCCATCAAACACTCCCGGGGTCAGACACAGAGTGATTTTTCCTCCACACGGTCCCATCAAACACTCCCGGGGTCAGACATAGAGTGATTATTCCTCTACACGGTCCCATCAAACACTACCGGGGTCAGACACAGAGTGATTATTCCTCTACACGGTCCCATCAAACACTCCCGGGGTCAGACACAGAGTGAATTTATATCCACACCGTTCCATCATACGCTTCCGGGGTCAGACACAGCGTGATTATTCCTCTACACTGTACCATCAAACACTCCGTGGGTCAGACACACAGTGATTATTCCTCTACACGGTCCCATCAAACACTCCCGGGGTCAGACACAGAGTGATTATTCCTCTACACTGTACCATCAAACACTCCCGGGGTCAGACACAGAGTGATTATTGCTCTACACGGTCCCATCAAACACTCCCGGGGTCAGACACAGAGTGATTATTCCTCAACACGGTCCCATCAAATACTCCCGGGTCAGACACAGAGTTATTTATCCTCTGCACGGTCCCATCAAACACTCCCGGGGTCAGACACAGAGTGAGTCTCCCTCCACACCGTCCCATCACACATTCCCGGTATCAGACTCAGAGTGATTATTCCTCTACACGGTCCCATCAAACACTCCCGGGGTCAGATACAGAGTGAATTTATATCCACACCGTCCCATCATACTCTCCCGGGGTCAGACACAGAGTGAATCTCCCTCAACACCGTTCCATCACACACTCCCGTGGTCAGACACAGTGTGATTATTCCTCTACACGGTCCCATCAAACACTCCCTGGGTCAGACAAAGAGTGAATCTCCCTACACACCGTCCCATCACACACTCCCGTCGTCAGACACAGTATGTTTATTCCTCTACACGGTCCCATCAAACACTCCCGCGGTCAGACACAGAGTGAATCTCCCTCCACACCGTCCCATCATACGCTCCCGGGGTCAGACACAGAGTGATTATTCCTCTACACTGTACCATCAAACACTCCGTTGGTCAGACACAGAGTGATGATTCCTCTACATGGTCCCATCAAACACTCCCGGGGTCAGCCACAGAGTGATTTTTCCTCAACACGTCCCATCAAACACTCCCGGGGTCAGACACAGAGTGATTATTCCTCTACACGGTCCCAAGAAACACTCCCGGTGTCAGACACAGTGTGAATCTCCTTCCACACCGTCCCATCACACTCCCCCGGGGTCAGACACAGAGTGATTATTCCTCTACACTGTCCCATCAAACACTACCGGGGTCAGACACAGAGTGATTATTCCTCTACACGGTCCCATCAAACACTCCCGGGGTCAGACACAGAGTGAATTTATATCCACACCGTTCCATCATACGCTTCCGGGGTCAGACACAGCGTGATTATTCCTCTACACTGTACCATCAAACACTCCGTGGGTCAGACACACAGTGATTATTCCTCTACACGGTCCCATCAAACACTCCCGGGGTCAGACACAGAGTGAATCTCCCTCAACACCGTTCCATCACACACTCCCGTGGTCAGACACAGTGTGATTATTCCTCTACACGGTCCCATCAAACACTCCGTGGGTCAGACACAGAGTGATGATTCCTCTACATGGTCCCATCAAACACTCCCGGGGTCAGACACAGAGTGATGATTCCTCTACATGGTCCCATCAAACACTCCCGGGGTCAGACACAGAGTGATTTTTCCTCAACACGTCCCATCAAACACTCCCGGGGTCAGACACAGAGTGATTATTCCTCTACACGGTCCCAAGAAACACTCCCGGTGTCAGACACAGTGTGAATCTCCTTCCACACCGTCCCATCACACTCCCCCGGGGTCAGACACAGAGTGATTATTCCTCTACACTGTCCCATCAAACACTACCGGGGTCAGACACAGAGTGATTATTCCTCTACACGGTCCCATCAAACACTCCCGGGGTCAGACACAGAGTGAATTTATATCCACACCGTTCCATCATACGCTTCCGGGGTCAGACACAGCGTGATTATTCCTCTACACTGTACCATCAAACACTCCGTGGGTCAGACACACAGTGATTATTCCTCTACACGGTCCCATCAAACACTCCCGGGGTCAGACACAGAGTGATTATTCCTCTACACTGTACCATCAAACACTCCCGGGGTCAGACACAGAGTGATTATTGCTCTACAGGGTCCCATCAAACACTCCCGGGGTCAGACACAGAGTGATTATTCCTCAACACGGTCCCATCAAATACTCCCGGGTCAGACACAGAGTTATTTATCCTCTGCACGGTCCCATCAAACACTCCCGGGGTCAGACACAGAGTGAGTCTCCCTCCACACCGTCCCATCACACATTCCCGGTATCAGACTCAGAGTGATTATTCCTCTACACGGTCCCATCAAACACTCCCGGGGTCAGATACAGAGTGAATTTATATCCACACCGTCCCATCATACTCTCCCGGGGTCAGACACAGAGTGAATCTCCCTCAACACCGTTCCATCACACACTCCCGTGGTCAGACACAGTGTGATTATTCCTCTACACGGTCCCATCAAACACTCCCTGGGTCAGACAAAGAGTGAATCTCCCTACACACCGTCCCATCACACACTCCCGTCGTCAGACACAGTATGTTTATTCCTCTACACGGTCCCATCAAACTCTCCCGCGGTCAGACACAGAGTGAATCTCCCTCCACACCGTCCCATCATACGCTCCCGGGGTCAGACACAGAGTGATTATTCCTCTACACTGTACCATCAAACACTCCGTGGGTCAGACACAGAGTGATGATTCCACTACATGGTCCCATCAAACACTCCCGGGGTCAAACACAGAGTGATTTTTCCTCAACACGTCCCATCAAACACTCCCGGGGTCAGACACAGAGTGATTATTCCTCTACACGGTCCCAAGAAACACTCCCGGTGTCAGACACAGTGTGAATCTCCTTCCACACCGTCCCATCACTCTCCCCCGGGGTCAGACACAGAGTGATTATTCCTCTACACTGTCCCAACAAACACTCCCGGGGTCAGACACAGAGTGATTATTACTCTACACGGTCCCATCAAACACTCCCGGGGTCAGACACAGAGTGAATTTATGTCCACACCGTCCCATCTTACGCTTCCGGGGTCAGACACAGGGTGATTATTCCTCTACACTGTACCATCAAACACTCCGTGGGTCAGACACAGAGTGATTATTCCTCTACACGATCCCATCAAACACTCCCGGGGTCAGACACAGAGTGATTTTTCCTCTACACGGTCCCATCAAACACTCCCGGGGTCAGACACAGAGTGATTATTCCTCAACACGGTCCCATCAAACACTCCCGGGGTCAGACACAGAGTGATTTTTCCTCTGCACGGTCCCATCAAACACTCCCGGGGTCAGACACAGTGTGAGTCTCCCTCCACACCGTCCCATCACACACTCCCGGTATCAGACTCAGAGTGATTATTCCTCTACACGGTCCCATCAAACACTCCCGGGGTCAGACACAGAGTGAATTTATATCCACACCGTCCCATCTTACACTCCCGGGGTCAGACACAGAGTGATTATTCCTCTACACTGTACCATCAAACACTCCGTGTGTCAGACATAAAGTGATTATTCCTCTACACGGACCCATCAAACACTCCCGGGGTCAGACACAGAGTGATTATACCTCTACACGGTCCCATCAAACACTCCCGGGGTCAGACACAGAGTGATTATTCCTCTACACGGACCCATCAAACACTCCCGGGGTCAGACACAGAGTGAATTTATATCCACACCGTCCCACCATACGCTTCCGGGGTCAGACACAGCGTGATTATTCCTCTACACTGTACCATCAAACACTCCGTGGGTCAGACACAGAGTGATTATTCCTCTACACGATCCCATCAAACACTCCCGGGGTCAGACACAGAGTGATTATTGCTCTACACGGTCCCATCAAACACTCCCGGGGTCAGACACAGAGTGATTTTTCCTCTACACGGTCCCATCAAACACTCCCTGGGTCAGACAAAGAGTGAATCTCCCTACACACCGTCCCATCACACACTCCCGTCGTCAGACACAGTATGTTTATTCCTCTACACGGTCCCATCAAACACTCCCGCGGTCAGACACAGAGTGAATCTCCCTCCACACCGTCCCATCATACGCTCCCGGGGTCAGACACAGAGTGATTATTCCTCTACACTGTACCATCAAACACTCCGTGGGTCAGACACAGAGTGATGATTCCTCTACATGGTCCCATCAAACACTCCCGGGGTCAGACACAGAGTGATTTTTCCTCAACACGTCCCATCAAACACTCCCGGGGTCAGACACAGAGTGATTATTCCTCTACACGGTCCCAAGAAACACTCCCGGTGTCAGACACAGTGTGAATCTCCTTCCACACCGTCCCATCACACTCCCCCGGGGTCAGACACAGAGTGATTATTCCTCTACACTGTCCCCACAAACACTCCCGGGGTCAGACACAGAGTGATTATTACTCTACACGGTCCCATCAAACACTCCCGGGGTCAGACACAGAGTGAATTTATGTCCACACCGTCCCATCTTACGCTTCCGGGGTCAGACACAGGGTGATTATTCCTCTACACTGTACCATCAAACACTCCGTGGGTCAGACACAGAGTGATTATTCCTCTACACGATCCCATCAAACACTCCCGGGGTCAGACACAGAGTGATTATTGCTCTACACGGTCCCATCAAACACTCCCGGGGTCAGACACAGAGTGATTTTTCCTCTACACGGTCCCATCAAACACTCCCGGGGTCAGACACAGAGTGATTATTCCTCAACACGGTCCCATCAAACACTCCCGGGGTCAGACACAGAGTGATTTTTCCTCTGCACGGTCCCATCAAACACTCCCGGGGTCAGACACAGTGTGAGTCTCCCTCCACACCGTCCCATCACACACTCCCGGTATCAGACTCAGAGTGATTATTCCTCTACACGGTCCCATCAAACACTCCCGGGGTCAGACACAGAGTGAATTTATATCCACACCGTCCCATCATACACTCCCGGGGTCAGACACAGAGTGATTATTCCTCTACACTGTACCATCAAACACTCCGTGTGTCAGACATAAAGTGATTATTCCTCTACACGAACCCATCAAACACTCCCGGGGTCAGACACAGAGTGATTATACCTCTACACGGTCCCATCAAACACTCCCGGGGTCAGACACAGAGTGATTATTCCTCTACACGGACCCATCAAACACTCCCGGGGTCAGACACAGAGTGAATTTATATCCACACCGTCCCACCATACGCTTCCGGGGTCAGACACAGCGTGATTATTCCTCTACACTGTACCATCAAACACTCCGTGGGTCAGACACAGAGTGATTATTCCTCTACACGATCCCATCAAACACTCCCGGGGTCAGACACAGAGTGATTATTGCTCTACACGGTCCCATCAAACACTCACGGGGTCAGACACAGAGTGATTTTTCCTCTACACGGTCCCATCAAACACTCCCGGGGTCAGACACAGAGTGATTATTCCTCAACACGGTCCCATCAAACACTCCCGGGGTCAGACACAGAGTGATTTTTCCTCTACACGGTCCCATCAAACACTCCCGGGGTCAGACACAGAGTGATTATTCCTCAACACGGTCCCATCAAACACTCCCGGGGTCAGACACAGAGTGATTTTTCCTCTGCATGGTCCCATCAAACACTCCCGGGGTCAGACACAGAATGAGTCTCCATCCACACCGTCCAATCACACACTCCCGGTATCAGACTCAGAGTGTTTATTCCTCTACACGGTCCCATCAAACACTCCCGGGGTCAGACAGAGTGAATTTATATCCACAGGGTCCCATCATATTCACCCGGGGTCAGACACAGAGTGAATCTCCCTCCACACCGTTCCATCACACACTCCCGTGGTCAGACACAGTGTTATTATTCCTCTACACGGTCCCATCAAACACTCCCTGGGTCAGACAAAGAATGAATCTCCCTACACACCGTCTCATCACACACTCCCGTCGTCAGACACAGTATGATTATTCCTCTCCACGGTCCCATCAAACACTCCCGGGGTCAGACACAGACTGAATCTCCCTCCACACCGTCCCATCACACACTCCCGTGGTCAGAGACAGAGTGATTATTCCTCTACACGGTCCCATCAAACACCCCCGGGGGTCAGACACAGAGCGATTATTCCTCTGCACGTTAACATCAAACACACCGTGGGTCCGATACACAGTGATTATTCCTCTACACGGTCCCATCACACACACCCGCGGTCAGACACAGAGTGATTATTCCTCTACACGGTCCCATCAAACACTCCCGGGGTCAGACACAGAGTGAATTTATATCCACACCGTCCCATCATACACTCACGGGGTCAGACACAGAGTGATTATTCCTCTACACTGTACCATCAAACACTCCGTGGGTCAGACACAGAGTGATGATTCCTCTACATGGTCCCATCAAACACTCCCGGGGTCAGACACAGAGTGATTATTGCTCTACACGGTCCCATCAAACACTCCCGGGGTCAGACACAGAGTGATTTTTCCTCTACACGGTCCCATCAAACACTCCCGGGGTCAGACACAGAGTGATTATTCCTCAACACGGTCCCATCAAACACTCCCGGGGTCAGACACAGAGTGATTTTTCCTCTGCACGGTCCCATCAAACACTCCCGGGGTCAGACACAGTGTGAGTCTCCCTCCACACCGTCCCATCACACACTCCCGGTATCAGACTCAGAGTGATTATTCCTCTACACGGTCCCATCAAACACTCCCGGGGTCAGACACAGAGTGAATTTATATCCACACCGTCCCATCATACACTCCCGGGGTCAGACACAGAGTGATTATTCCTCTACACGGTCCCATCAAACACTCCCGGGGTCAGACACAGAGTGAATTTATATCCACACCGTCCCACCATACGCTTCCGGGGTCAGACACAGCGTGATTATTCCTCTACACTGTACCATCAAACACTCCGTGGGTCAGACACAGAGTGATTATTCCTCTACACGATCCCATCAAACACTCCCGGGGTCAGACACAGAGTGATTATTGCTCTACACGGTCCCATCAAACACTCCCGGGGTCAGACACAGAGTGATTTTTCCTCTACACGGTCCCATCAAACACTCCCGGGGTCAGACACAGAGTGATTATTCCTCAACAAGGTCCCATCAAACACTCCCGGGGTCAGACACAGAGTGATTTTTCCTCTACACGGTCCCATCAAACACTCCCGGGGTCAGACACAGAGTGATTATTCCTCAACACGGTCCCATCAAACACTCCCGGGGTCAGACACAGAGTGATGTTTCCTCTGCACGGTCCCATCAAACATTCCCGGGGTCAGACACAGAATGAGTCTCCCTCCACACCGTCCAATCACACACTCCCGGTATCAGACTCAGAGTGATTATTCCTCTACACGGTCCCATTAAACACTCCCTGGGTCAGACAAAGAGTGAATCTCCCTACACACCGTCCCATCACACACTCCCGTGGTCAGAGACAGAGTGATTATTCCTCTACACGGTCCCATCACACACTCCCGCGGTCAGACACAGAGTGATTATTCCTCTACACGGTCCCAACAAACACTCCCGGGGTCAGACACAGAGTGATTATTGCTCTACACGGTCCCATCAAACACTCCCGGGGTCAGACACAGAGTGATTTTTCCTCTACACGGTGCCATCAACACTCCCGGGGTCAGACACAGAGTGATTATTCCTCAACACGGTCCCATCAAGCACTCCCGGGGTCAGACACAGAGTGATTTTTCCTCTGCACGGTCCCATCAAACACTCCTGGGGTCAGACACAGAGTGAATTTATATCCACACCGTCCCATCATACACTCCCGGGGTCAGACACAGAGTGATTATTCCTCTACCCTGTACCATCAAACACTCCGTGTGTCAGACATACAGTGATTATTCCTCTACACGGACCCATCAAACACTCCCGGGGTCAGACACAGAGTGATTATTCCTCTACACGGTCCCATCAAACACTCCCGGGGTCAGACACTGAGTGATTATTCCTCTACACGGTCCCATCAAACACTCCCGGGGTAGGACACAGAGTGAATTTATATCCACACCGTCCCATCATACGCTTCCGGGGTCAGACACAGCGTGATTATTCCTCTACACTGTACCATCAAACACTCCGTGGGTCAGGCACACAGTGATTATTCCTCTACACGGTCCCATCAAACACTCCCGGGGTCAGACACAGAGTGAATTTATATCCACACCGTCCCATCATACTCTCCCGGGGTCAGACACAGAGTGAATCTCCCTCCACACCGTTCCATCACACACTCCCGTGGTCAGACACAGTGTGATTATTCCTCTACACGGTCCCATCAAACACTCCCTGGGTCAGACAAAGAGTGAATCTCCCTACACACCGTCCCATCACACACTCCCGTCGTCAGACACAGTATGATTATTCATCTACACGGTCCCATCAAACACTCCCGGGGTCAGACACAGACTGAATCTCCCTCCACACCGTCCCATCACACACTCCCGTGGTCAGAGACAGAGTGATTATTCCTCTACACGGTCCCATCAAACACCCCCGGGGGTCAGACACAGAGCGATTATTCCTCTACACGTTAACATCAAACACACCGTGGGTCAGATACACAGTGATTATTCCTCTACACGGTCCCATCACACACTCCCGCGGTCAGACACAGAGTGATTATTCCTCTACACGGTCCCATCAAACACTCCCGGGGTCAGACACAGAGTGAATTTATATCCACACCGTCCCATCATACACTCACGGGGTCAGACACAGAGTGATTATTCCTCTACACTGTACCATCAAACACTCCGTGGGTCAGACACAGAGTGATGATTCCTCTACATGGTCCCATCAAACACTCCCGGGGTCAGACACAGAGTTATTATTGCTCTACACGGTCCCATCAAACACTCCCGGGGTCAGACACAGAGTGATTTTTCCTCTACACGGTCCCATCAAACACTCCCGGGGTCAGACACAGAGTGATTATTCCTCAACACGGTCCCATCAAACACTCCCGGGGTCAGACACAGAGTGATTTTTCCTCTGCACGGTCCCATCAAACACTCCCGGGGTCAGACACAGTGTAAGTCTCCCTCCACACCGTCCCATCACACACTCCCTGTATCAGACTCAGAGTGATTATTCCTCTACACGGTCCCATCAAACACTCCCGGGGTCAGACACAGAGTGAATTTATATCCACACCGTCCCATCATACAATCCCGGGGTCAGACACAGAGTGATTATTCCTCTACACTGTACCATCAAACACTCCGTGTGTCAGACATAAAGTGATTATTCCTCTACACGGACCCATCAAACACTCCCGGGGTCAGACACAGAGTGATTATACCTCTACACGGTCCCATCAAACACTCCCGGGGTCAGACACAGAGTGATTATTCCTCTACACGGACCCATCAAACACTCCCGGGGTCAGACACAGAGTGAATTTATATCCACACCGTCCCACCATACGCTTCCGGGGTCAGACACAGCGTGATTATTCCTCTACACTGTACCATCAAACACTCCGTGGGTCAGACACAGAGTGATTATTCCTCTACACGATCCCATCAAACACTCCCGGGGTCAGACACAGAGTGATTATTGCTCTACACGGTCCCATCAAACACTCCCGGGGTCAGACACAGAGTGATTTTTCCTCTACACGGTCCCATCAAACACTCCCGGGGTCAGACACAGAGTGATTATTCCTCAACACGGTCCCATCAAACACTCCGGGGTCAGACACAGAGTGATTTTTCCTCTACACGGTCCCATCAAACACTCCCGGGGTCAGACACAGAGTGATTATTCCTCAACACGGTCCCATCAAACACTCCCGGGGTCAGACACAGAGTGATTTTTCCTCTGCACGGTCCCATCAAACACTCCCGGGGTCAGACACAGAATGAGTCTCCCTCCACACCGTCCAATCACACACTCCCGGTATCAGACTCAGAGTGTTTATTCCTCTACACGGTCCCATCAAACACTCCCGGGGTCAGACACAGAGTGAATTTATATCCACAGCGTCCCATCATACTCACCCGGGGTCAGACACAGAGTGAATCTCCCTCCACACCGTTCCATCACACACTCCCGTGGTCAGACACAGTGTTATTATTCTTCTACACGGTCCCATCAAACACTCCCTGGGTCAGACAAAGAATGAATCTCCCTACACACCGTCTCATCACACACTCCCGTCGTCAGACACAGTATGATTATTCCTCTCCACGGTCCCATCAAACACTCCCGGGGTCAGACACAGACTGAATCTCCCTCCACACCGTCCCATCACACACTCCCGTGGTCAGAGGCAGAGTGATTATTCCTCTACACGGTCCCATCAAACACCCCCGGGGGTCAGACACAGAGCGATTATTCCTCTACACGTTAACATCAAACACACCGTGGGTCAGATACACAGTGATTATTCCTCTACACGGTCCCATCACACACTCCCGCGGTCAGACACAGAGTGATTATTCCTCTACACGGTCCCATCAAACACTCCCGGGGTCAGACACAGAGTGAATTTATATCCACACCGTCCCATCATACACTCACGGGGTCAGACACAGAGTGATTATTCCTCTACACTGTACCATCAAACACTCCGTGGGTCAGACACAGAGTGATGATTCCTCTACATGGACCCATCAAACACTCCCGGGGTCAGACACAGAGTGAGTCTCCCTCCACACCGTCCAATCACACACTCCCGGTATCAGACTCAGAGTGATTATTGCTCTACACGGTCCCATCAAACACTCCCGGGGTCAGACACAGAGTGATTTTTCCTCTACACGGTCCCATCAAACACTCCCGGGGTCAGACACAGAGTGATTATTCCTCAACACGGTCCCATCAAACACTCCCGGGGTCAGACACAGAGTGATTTTTCCTCTGCACGGTCCCATCAAACACTCCCGGGGTCAGACACAGTGTAAGTCTCCCTCCACACCGTCCCATCACACACTCCCTGTATCAGACTCAGAGTGATTATTCCTCTACACGGTCCCATCAAACACTCCCGGGGTCAGACACAGAGTGAATTTATATCCACACCGTCCCATCATACAATCCCGGGGTCAGACACAGAGTGATTATTCCTCTACACTGTACCATCAAACACTCCGTGTGTCAGACATAAAGTGATTATTCCTCTACACGGACCCATCAAACACTCCCGGGGTCAGACACAGAGTGATTATACCTCTACACGGTCCCATCAAACACTCCCGGGGTCAGACACAGAGTGATTATTCCTCTACACGGACCCATCAAACACTCCCGGGGTCAGACACAGAGTGAATTTATATCCACACCGTCCCACCATACGCTTCCGGGGTCAGACACAGCGTGATTATTCCTCTACACTGTACCATCAAACACTCCGTGGGTCAGACACAGAGTGATTATTCCTCTACACGATCCCATCAAACACTCCCGGGGTCAGACACAGAGTGATTATTGCTCTACACGGTCCCATCAAACACTCCCGGGGTCAGACACAGAGTGATTTTTCCTCTACACGGTCCCATCAAACACTCCCGGGGTCAGACACAGAGTGATTATTCCTCAACACGGTCCCATCAAACACTCCCGGGGTCAGACACAGAGTGATTTTTCCTCTACACGGTCCCATCAAACACTCCCGGGGTCAGACACAGAGTGATTATTCCTCAACACGGTCCCATCAAACACTCCCGGGGTCAGACACAGAGTGATTTTTCCTCTGCACGGTCCCATCAAACACTCCCGGGGTCAGACACAGAATGAGTCTCCCTCCACACCGTCCAATCACACACTCCCGGTATCAGACTCAGAGTGTTTATTCCTCTACACGGTCCCATCAAACACTCCCGGGGTCAGACACAGAGTGAATTTATATCCACAGCGTCCCATCATACTCACCCGGGGTCAGACACAGAGTGAATCTCCCTCCACACCGTTCCATCACACACTCCCGTGGTCAGACACAGTGTTATTATTCTTCTACACGGTCCCATCAAACACTCCCTGGGTCAGACAAAGAATGAATCTCCCTACACACCGTCTCATCACACACTCCCGTCGTCAGACACAGTATGATTATTCCTCTCCACGGTCCCATCAAACACTCCCGGGGTCAGACACAGACTGAATCTCCCTCCACACCGTCCCATCACACACTCCCGTGGTCAGAGGCAGAGTGATTATTCCTCTACACGGTCCCATCAAACACCCCCGGGGGTCAGACACAGAGCGATTATTCCTCTACACGTTAACATCAAACACACCGTGGGTCAGATACACAGTGATTATTCCTCTACACGGTCCCATCACACACTCCCGCGGTCAGACACAGAGTGATTATTCCTCTACACGGTCCCATCAAACACTCCCGGGGTCAGACACAGAGTGAATTTATATCCACACCGTCCCATCATACACTCACGGGGTCAGACACAGAGTGATTATTCCTCTACACTGTACCATCAAACACTCCGTGGGTCAGACACAGAGTGATGATTCCTCTACATGGACCCATCAAACACTCCCGGGGTCAGACACAGAGTGAGTCTCCCTCCACACCGTCCAATCACACACTCCCGGTATCAGACTCAGAGTGATTATTCCTCTACACGGTCCAATCAAACACTCCCGGGGTCAGACACAGAGTGAATTTATATCCACACCGTCCCATCATACTCTCCCGGGGTCAGACACAGAGTGAATCTCCCTCCACACCGTTCCATCACACACTCCCGTGGTCAGACACAGTGTGATTATTCCTCTACACGGTCCCATTAAACACTCCCTGCGTCAGACAAAGAGTGAATCTCCCTACACACCGTCCCATCACACACTCCCGTCGTCAGACACAGTATGATTATTCCTCTCCACGGTCCCATCAAACACTCCCGGGGTCAGACACAGACTGAATCTCCCTCCACACCGTCCCATCACACACTCCCGTGGTCAGAGACAGAGTGATTATTCCTCTACACGGTCCCATCACACACTCCCGCGGTCAGACACAGAGTGATTATTCCTCTACACGGTCCCATCAAACACTCCCGGGGTCAGACACAGAGTGATTATTGCTCTACACGGTCCCATCAAACACTCCCGGGGTCAGACACAGAGTGATCTTTCCTCTACACGGTCCCATCAAACACTCCCGGGGTCAGACACAGAGTGATTATTCCTCAACACGGTCCCATCAAACACTCCCGGGGTCAGACACAGAGTGATTTTTCCTCTGCACGGTCCCATCAAACACTCCTGGGGTCAGACACAGAGTGAATTTATATCCACACCGTCCCATCATACACTCCCGGGGTCAGACACAGAGTGATTATTCCTCTACACTGTACCATCAAACACTCCGTGGGTCAGACACAGAGTGATGATTCCTCTACATGGTCCCATCAAACACTCCCGGGGTCAGACACAGAGTGATTATTGCTCTACACGGTCCCATCAAACACTCCCGGGGTCAGACACAGAGTGATTTTTCCTCTACACGGTCCCATCAAACACTCCCGGGGTCAGACACAGAGTGATTATTCCTCAACACGGTCCCATCAAACACTCCCGGGGTCAGACTCAGAGTGATTATTCCTCAACACGGTCCCATCAAATACTCCCGGGTCAGACACAGAGTTATTTATCCTCTGCACGGTCCCATCAAACACTCCCGGGGTCAGACACAGAGTGAGTCTCCCTCCACACCGTCCCATCACACATTCCCGGTATCAGACTCAGAGTGATTATTCCTCTACACGGTCCCATCAAACACTCCCGGGGTCAGATACAGAGTGAATTTATATCCACACCGTCCCATCATACTCTCCCGGGGTCAGACACAGAGTGAATCTCCCTCAACACCGTTCCATCACACACTCCCGTGGTCAGACACAGTGTGATTATTCCTCTACACGGTCCCATCAAACACTCCCTGGGTCAGACAAAGAGTGAATCTCCCTACACACCGTCCCATCACACACTCCCGTCGTCAGACACAGTATGTTTATTCCTCTACACGGTCCCATCAAACTCTCCCGCGGTCAGACACAGAGTGAATCTCCCTCCACACCGTCCCATCATACGCTCCCGGGGTCAGACACAGAGTGATTATTCCTCTACACTGTACCATCAAACACTCCGTGGGTCAGACACAGAGTGATGATTCCACTACATGGTCCCATCAAACACTCCCGGGGTCAAACACAGAGTGATTTTTCCTCAACACGTCCCATCAAACACTCCCGGGGTCAGACACAGAGTGATTATTCCTCTACACGGTCCCAAGAAACACTCCCGGTGTCAGACACAGTGTGAATCTCCTTCCACACCGTCCCATCACTCTCCCCCGGGGTCAGACACAGAGTGATTATTCCTCTACACTGTCCCAACAAACACTCCCGGGGTCAGACACAGAGTGATTATTACTCTACACGGTCCCATCAAACACTCCCGGGGTCAGACACAGAGTGAATTTATGTCCACACCGTCCCATCTTACGCTTCCGGGGTCAGACACAGGGTGATTATTCCTCTACACTGTACCATCAAACACTCCGTGGGTCAGACACAGAGTGATTATTCCTCTACACGATCCCATCAAACAGTCCCGGGGTCAGACACAGAGTGATTTTTCCTCTACACGGTCCCATCAAACACTCCCGGGGTCAGACACAGAGTGATTATTCCTCAACACGGTCCCATCAAACACTCCCGGGGTCAGACACAGAGTGATTTTTCCTCTGCACGGTCCCATCAAACACTCCCGGGGTCAGACACAGTGTGAGTCTCCCTCCACACCGTCCCATCACACACTCCCGGTATCAGACTCAGAGTGATTATTCCTCTACACGGTCCCATCAAACACTCCCGGGGTCAGACACAGAGTGAATTTATATCCACACCGTCCCATCTTACACTCCCGGGGTCAGACACAGAGTGATTATTCCTCTACACTGTACCATCAAACACTCCGTGTGTCAGACATAAAGTGATTATTCCTCTACACGGACCCATCAAACACTCCCGGGGTCAGACACAGAGTGATTATACCTCTACACGGTCCCATCAAACACTCCCGGGGTCAGACACAGAGTGATTATTCCTCTACACGGACCCATCAAACACTCCCGGGGTCAGACACAGAGTGAATTTATATCCACACCGTCCCACCATACGCTTCCGGGGTCAGACACAGCGTGATTATTCCTCTACACTGTACCATCAAACACTCCGTGGGTCAGACACAGAGTGATTATTCCTCTACACGATCCCATCAAACACTCCCGGGGTCAGACACAGAGTGATTATTGCTCTACACGGTCCCATCAAACACTCCCGGGGTCAGACACAGAGTGATTTTTCCTCTACACGGTCCCATCAAACACTCCCTGGGTCAGACAAAGAGTGAATCTCCCTACACACCGTCCCATCACACACTCCCGTCGTCAGACACAGTATGTTTATTCCTCTACACGGTCCCATCAAACACTCCCGCGGTCAGACACAGAGTGAATCTCCCTCCACACCGTCCCATCATACGCTCCCGGGGTCAGACACAGAGTGATTATTCCTCTACACTGTACCATCAAACACTCCGTGGGTCAGACACAGAGTGATGATTCCTCTACATGGTCCCATCAAACACTCCCGGGGTCAGACACAGAGTGATTTTTCCTCAACACGTCCCATCAAACACTCCCGGGGTCAGACACAGAGTGATTATTCCTCTACACGGTCCCAAGAAACACTCCCGGTGTCAGACACAGTGTGAATCTCCTTCCACACCGTCCCATCACACTCCCCCGGGGTCAGACACAGAGTGATTATTCCTCTACACTGTCCCCACAAACACTCCCGGGGTCAGACACAGAGTGATTATTACTCTACACGGTCCCATCAAACACTCCCGGGGTCAGACACAGAGTGAATTTATGTCCACACCGTCCCATCTTACGCTTCCGGGGTCAGACACAGGGTGATTATTCCTCTACACTGTACCATCAAACACTCCGTGGGTCAGACACAGAGTGATTATTCCTCTACACGATCCCATCAAACACTCCCGGGGTCAGACACAGAGTGATTATTGCTCTACACGGTCCCATCAAACACTCCCGGGGTCAGACACAGAGTGATTTTTCCTCTACACGGTCCCATCAAACACTCCCGGGGTCAGACACAGAGTGATTATTCCTCAACACGGTCCCATCAAACACTCCCGGGGTCAGACACAGAGTGATTTTTCCTCTGCACGGTCCCATCAAACACTCCCGGGGTCAGACACAGTGTGAGTCTCCCTCCACACCGTCCCATCACACACTCCCGGTATCAGACTCAGAGTGATTATTCCTCTACACGGTCCCATCAAACACTCCCGGGGTCAGACACAGAGTGAATTTATATCCACACCGTCCCATCATACACTCCCGGGGTCAGACACAGAGTGATTATTCCTCTACACTGTACCATCAAACACTCCGTGTGTCAGACATAAAGTGATTATTCCTCTACACGAACCCATCAAACACTCCCGGGGTCAGACACAGAGTGATTATACCTCTACACGGTCCCATCAAACACTCCCGGGGTCAGACACAGAGTGATTATTCCTCTACACGGACCCATCAAACACTCCCGGGGTCAGACACAGAGTGAATTTATATCCACACCGTCCCACCATACGCTTCCGGGGTCAGACACAGCGTGATTATTCCTCTACACTGTACCATCAAACACTCCGTGGGTCAGACACAGAGTGATTATTCCTCTACACGATCCCATCAAACACTCCCGGGGTCAGACACAGAGTGATTATTGCTCTACACGGTCCCATCAAACACTCACGGGGTCAGACACAGAGTGATTTTTCCTCTACACGGTCCCATCAAACACTCCCGGGGTCAGACACAGAGTGATTATTCCTCAACACGGTCCCATCAAACACTCCCGGGGTCAGACACAGAGTGATTTTTCCTCTACACGGTCCCATCAAACACTCCCGGGGTCAGACACAGAGTGATTATTCCTCAACACGGTCCCATCAAACACTCCCGGGGTCAGACACAGAGTGATTTTTCCTCTGCATGGTCCCATCAAACACTCCCGGGGTCAGACACAGAATGAGTCTCCATCCACACCGTCCAATCACACACTCCCGGTATCAGACTCAGAGTGTTTATTCCTCTACACGGTCCCATCAAACACTCCCGGGGTCAGACAGAGTGAATTTATATCCACAGGGTCCCATCATATTCACCCGGGGTCAGACACAGAGTGAATCTCCCTCCACACCGTTCCATCACACACTCCCGTGGTCAGACACAGTGTTATTATTCCTCTACACGGTCCCATCAAACACTCCCTGGGTCAGACAAAGAATGAATCTCCCTACACACCGTCTCATCACACACTCCCGTCGTCAGACACAGTATGATTATTCCTCTCCACGGTCCCATCAAACACTCCCGGGGTCAGACACAGACTGAATCTCCCTCCACACCGTCCCATCACACACTCCCGTGGTCAGAGACAGAGTGATTATTCCTCTACACGGTCCCATCAAACACCCCCGGGGGTCAGACACAGAGCGATTATTCCTCTGCACGTTAACATCAAACACACCGTGGGTCCGATACACAGTGATTATTCCTCTACACGGTCCCATCACACACACCCGCGGTCAGACACAGAGTGATTATTCCTCTACACGGTCCCATCAAACACTCCCGGGGTCAGACACAGAGTGAATTTATATCCACACCGTCCCATCATACACTCACGGGGTCAGACACAGAGTGATTATTCCTCTACACTGTACCATCAAACACTCCGTGGGTCAGACACAGAGTGATGATTCCTCTACATGGTCCCATCAAACACTCCCGGGGTCAGACACAGAGTGATTATTGCTCTACACGGTCCCATCAAACACTCCCGGGGTCAGACACAGAGTGATTTTTCCTCTACACGGTCCCATCAAACACTCCCGGGGTCAGACACAGAGTGATTATTCCTCAACACGGTCCCATCAAACACTCCCGGGGTCAGACACAGAGTGATTTTTCCTCTGCACGGTCCCATCAAACACTCCCGGGGTCAGACACAGTGTGAGTCTCCCTCCACACCGTCCCATCACACACTCCCGGTATCAGACTCAGAGTGATTATTCCTCTACACGGTCCCATCAAACACTCCCGGGGTCAGACACAGAGTGAATTTATATCCACACCGTCCCATCATACACTCCCGGGGTCAGACACAGAGTGATTATTCCTCTACACGGTCCCATCAAACACTCCCGGGGTCAGACACAGAGTGAATTTATATCCACACCGTCCCACCATACGCTTCCGGGGTCAGACACAGCGTGATTATTCCTCTACACTGTACCATCAAACACTCCGTGGGTCAGACACAGAGTGATTATTCCTCTACACGATCCCATCAAACACTCCCGGGGTCAGACACAGAGTGATTATTGCTCTACACGGTCCCATCAAACACTCCCGGGGTCAGACACAGAGTGATTTTTCCTCTACACGGTCCCATCAAACACTCCCGGGGTCAGACACAGAGTGATTATTCCTCAACACGGTCCCATCAAACACTCCCGGGGTCAGACACAGAGTGATTTTTCCTCTACACGGTCCCATCAAACACTCCCGGGGTCAGACACAGAGTGATTATTCCTCAACACGGTCCCATCAAACACTCCCGGGGTCAGACACAGAGTGATGTTTCCTCTGCACGGTCCCATCAAACATTCCCGGGGTCAGACACAGAATGAGTCTCCCTCCACACCGTCCAATCACACACTCCCGGTATCAGACTCAGAGTGATTATTCCTCTACACGGTCCCATTAAACACTCCCTGGGTCAGACAAAGAGTGAATCTCCCTACACACCGTCCCATCACACACTCCCGTGGTCAGAGACAGAGTGATTATTCCTCTACACGGTCCCATCACACACTCCCGCGGTCAGACACAGAGTGATTATTCCTCTACACGGTCCCAACAAACACTCCCGGGGTCAGACACAGAGTGATTATTGCTCTACACGGTCCCATCAAACACTCCCGGGGTCAGACACAGAGTGATTTTTCCTCTACACGGTGCCATCAACACTCCCGGGGTCAGACACAGAGTGATTATTCCTCAACACGGTCCCATCAAGCACTCCCGGGGTCAGACACAGAGTGATTTTTCCTCTGCACGGTCCCATCAAACACTCCTGGGGTCAGACACAGAGTGAATTTATATCCACACCGTCCCATCATACACTCCCGGGGTCAGACACAGAGTGATTATTCCTCTACCCTGTACCATCAAACACTCCGTGTGTCAGACATACAGTGATTATTCCTCTACACGGACCCATCAAACACTCCCGGGGTCAGACACAGAGTGATTATTCCTCTACACGGTCCCATCAAACACTCCCGGGGTCAGACACTGAGTGATTATTCCTCTACACGGTCCCATCAAACACTCCCGGGGTAGGACACAGAGTGAATTTATATCCACACCGTCCCATCATACGCTTCCGGGGTCAGACACAGCGTGATTATTCCTCTACACTGTACCATCAAACACTCCGTGGGTCAGGCACACAGTGATTATTCCTCTACACGGTCCCATCAAACACTCCCGGGGTCAGACACAGAGTGAATTTATATCCACACCGTCCCATCATACTCTCCCGGGGTCAGACACAGAGTGAATCTCCCTCCACACCGTTCCATCACACACTCCCGTGGTCAGACACAGTGTGATTATTCCTCTACACGGTCCCATCAAACACTCCCTGGGTCAGACAAAGAGTGAATCTCCCTACACACCGTCCCATCACACACTCCCGTCGTCAGACACAGTATGATTATTCATCTACACGGTCCCATCAAACACTCCCGGGGTCAGACACAGACTGAATCTCCCTCCACACCGTCCCATCACACACTCCCGTGGTCAGAGACAGAGTGATTATTCCTCTACACGGTCCCATCAAACACCCCCGGGGGTCAGACACAGAGCGATTATTCCTCTACACGTTAACATCAAACACACCGTGGGTCAGATACACAGTGATTATTCCTCTACACGGTCCCATCACACACTCCCGCGGTCAGACACAGAGTGATTATTCCTCTACACGGTCCCATCAAACACTCCCGGGGTCAGACACAGAGTGAATTTATATCCACACCGTCCCATCATACACTCACGGGGTCAGACACAGAGTGATTATTCCTCTACACTGTACCATCAAACACTCCGTGGGTCAGACACAGAGTGATGATTCCTCTACATGGTCCCATCAAACACTCCCGGGGTCAGACACAGAGTTATTATTGCTCTACACGGTCCCATCAAACACTCCCGGGGTCAGACACAGAGTGATTTTTCCTCTACACGGTCCCATCAAACACTCCCGGGGTCAGACACAGAGTGATTATTCCTCAACACGGTCCCATCAAACACTCCCGGGGTCAGACACAGAGTGATTTTTCCTCTGCACGGTCCCATCAAACACTCCCGGGGTCAGACACAGTGTAAGTCTCCCTCCACACCGTCCCATCACACACTCCCTGTATCAGACTCAGAGTGATTATTCCTCTACACGGTCCCATCAAACACTCCCGGGGTCAGACACAGAGTGAATTTATATCCACACCGTCCCATCATACAATCCCGGGGTCAGACACAGAGTGATTATTCCTCTACACTGTACCATCAAACACTCCGTGTGTCAGACATAAAGTGATTATTCCTCTACACGGACCCATCAAACACTCCCGGGGTCAGACACAGAGTGATTATACCTCTACACGGTCCCATCAAACACTCCCGGGGTCAGACACAGAGTGATTATTCCTCTACACGGACCCATCAAACACTCCCGGGGTCAGACACAGAGTGAATTTATATCCACACCGTCCCACCATACGCTTCCGGGGTCAGACACAGCGTGATTATTCCTCTACACTGTACCATCAAACACTCCGTGGGTCAGACACAGAGTGATTATTCCTCTACACGATCCCATCAAACACTCCCGGGGTCAGACACAGAGTGATTATTGCTCTACACGGTCCCATCAAACACTCCCGGGGTCAGACACAGAGTGATTTTTCCTCTACACGGTCCCATCAAACACTCCCGGGGTCAGACACAGAGTGATTATTCCTCAACACGGTCCCATCAAACACTCCCGGGGTCAGACACAGAGTGATTTTTCCTCTACACGGTCCCATCAAACACTCCCGGGGTCAGACACAGAGTGATTATTCCTCAACACGGTCCCATCAAACACTCCCGGGGTCAGACACAGAGTGATTTTTCCTCTGCACGGTCCCATCAAACACTCCCGGGGTCAGACACAGAATGAGTCTCCCTCCACACCGTCCAATCACACACTCCCGGTATCAGACTCAGAGTGTTTATTCCTCTACACGGTCCCATCAAACACTCCCGGGGTCAGACACAGAGTGAATTTATATCCACAGCGTCCCATCATACTCACCCGGGGTCAGACACAGAGTGAATCTCCCTCCACACCGTTCCATCACACACTCCCGTGGTCAGACACAGTGTTATTATTCTTCTACACGGTCCCATCAAACACTCCCTGGGTCAGACAAAGAATGAATCTCCCTACACACCGTCTCATCACACACTCCCGTCGTCAGACACAGTATGATTATTCCTCTCCACGGTCCCATCAAACACTCCCGGGGTCAGACACAGACTGAATCTCCCTCCACACCGTCCCATCACACACTCCCGTGGTCAGAGGCAGAGTGATTATTCCTCTACACGGTCCCATCAAACACCCCCGGGGGTCAGACACAGAGCGATTATTCCTCTACACGTTAACATCAAACACACCGTGGGTCAGATACACAGTGATTATTCCTCTACACGGTCCCATCACACACTCCCGCGGTCAGACACAGAGTGATTATTCCTCTACACGGTCCCATCAAACACTCCCGGGGTCAGACACAGAGTGAATTTATATCCACACCGTCCCATCATACACTCACGGGGTCAGACACAGAGTGATTATTCCTCTACACTGTACCATCAAACACTCCGTGGGTCAGACACAGAGTGATGATTCCTCTACATGGACCCATCAAACACTCCCGGGGTCAGACACAGAGTGAGTCTCCCTCCACACCGTCCAATCACACACTCCCGGTATCAGACTCAGAGTGATTATTGCTCTACACGGTCCCATCAAACACTCCCGGGGTCAGACACAGAGTGATTTTTCCTCTACACGGTCCCATCAAACACTCCCGGGGTCAGACACAGAGTGATTATTCCTCAACACGGTCCCATCAAACACTCCCGGGGTCAGACACAGAGTGATTTTTCCTCTGCACGGTCCCATCAAACACTCCCGGGGTCAGACACAGTGTAAGTCTCCCTCCACACCGTCCCATCACACACTCCCTGTATCAGACTCAGAGTGATTATTCCTCTACACGGTCCCATCAAACACTCCCGGGGTCAGACACAGAGTGAATTTATATCCACACCGTCCCATCATACAATCCCGGGGTCAGACACAGAGTGATTATTCCTCTACACTGTACCATCAAACACTCCGTGTGTCAGACATAAAGTGATTATTCCTCTACACGGACCCATCAAACACTCCCGGGGTCAGACACAGAGTGATTATACCTCTACACGGTCCCATCAAACACTCCCGGGGTCAGACACAGAGTGATTATTCCTCTACACGGACCCATCAAACACTCCCGGGGTCAGACACAGAGTGAATTTATATCCACACCGTCCCACCATACGCTTCCGGGGTCAGACACAGCGTGATTATTCCTCTACACTGTACCATCAAACACTCCGTGGGTCAGACACAGAGTGATTATTCCTCTACACGATCCCATCAAACACTCCCGGGGTCAGACACAGAGTGATTATTGCTCTACACGGTCCCATCAAACACTCCCGGGGTCAGACACAGAGTGATTTTTCCTCTACACGGTCCCATCAAACACTCCCGGGGTCAGACACAGAGTGATTATTCCTCAACACGGTCCCATCAAACACTCCCGGGGTCAGACACAGAGTGATTTTTCCTCTACACGGTCCCATCAAACACTCCCGGGGTCAGACACAGAGTGATTATTCCTCAACACGGTCCCATCAAACACTCCCGGGGTCAGACACAGAGTGATTTTTCCTCTGCACGGTCCCATCAAACACTCCCGGGGTCAGACACAGAATGAGTCTCCCTCCACACCGTCCAATCACACACTCCCGGTATCAGACTCAGAGTGTTTATTCCTCTACACGGTCCCATCAAACACTCCCGGGGTCAGACACAGAGTGAATTTATATCCACAGCGTCCCATCATACTCACCCGGGGTCAGACACAGAGTGAATCTCCCTCCACACCGTTCCATCACACACTCCCGTGGTCAGACACAGTGTTATTATTCTTCTACACGGTCCCATCAAACACTCCCTGGGTCAGACAAAGAATGAATCTCCCTACACACCGTCTCATCACACACTCCCGTCGTCAGACACAGTATGATTATTCCTCTCCACGGTCCCATCAAACACTCCCGGGGTCAGACACAGACTGAATCTCCCTCCACACCGTCCCATCACACACTCCCGTGGTCAGAGGCAGAGTGATTATTCCTCTACACGGTCCCATCAAACACCCCCGGGGGTCAGACACAGAGCGATTATTCCTCTACACGTTAACATCAAACACACCGTGGGTCAGATACACAGTGATTATTCCTCTACACGGTCCCATCACACACTCCCGCGGTCAGACACAGAGTGATTATTCCTCTACACGGTCCCATCAAACACTCCCGGGGTCAGACACAGAGTGAATTTATATCCACACCGTCCCATCATACACTCACGGGGTCAGACACAGAGTGATTATTCCTCTACACTGTACCATCAAACACTCCGTGGGTCAGACACAGAGTGATGATTCCTCTACATGGACCCATCAAACACTCCCGGGGTCAGACACAGAGTGAGTCTCCCTCCACACCGTCCAATCACACACTCCCGGTATCAGACTCAGAGTGATTATTCCTCTACACGGTCCAATCAAACACTCCCGGGGTCAGACACAGAGTGAATTTATATCCACACCGTCCCATCATACTCTCCCGGGGTCAGACACAGAGTGAATCTCCCTCCACACCGTTCCATCACACACTCCCGTGGTCAGACACAGTGTGATTATTCCTCTACACGGTCCCATTAAACACTCCCTGCGTCAGACAAAGAGTGAATCTCCCTACACACCGTCCCATCACACACTCCCGTCGTCAGACACAGTATGATTATTCCTCTCCACGGTCCCATCAAACACTCCCGGGGTCAGACACAGACTGAATCTCCCTCCACACCGTCCCATCACACACTCCCGTGGTCAGAGACAGAGTGATTATTCCTCTACACGGTCCCATCACACACTCCCGCGGTCAGACACAGAGTGATTATTCCTCTACACGGTCCCATCAAACACTCCCGGGGTCAGACACAGAGTGATTATTGCTCTACACGGTCCCATCAAACACTCCCGGGGTCAGACACAGAGTGATCTTTCCTCTACACGGTCCCATCAAACACTCCCGGGGTCAGACACAGAGTGATTATTCCTCAACACGGTCCCATCAAACACTCCCGGGGTCAGACACAGAGTGATTTTTCCTCTGCACGGTCCCATCAAACACTCCTGGGGTCAGACACAGAGTGAATTTATATCCACACCGTCCCATCATACACTCCCGGGGTCAGACACAGAGTGATTATTCCTCTACACTGTACCATCAAACACTCCGTGGGTCAGACACAGAGTGATGATTCCTCTACATGGTCCCATCAAACACTCCCGGGGTCAGACACAGAGTGATTATTGCTCTACACGGTCCCATCAAACACTCCCGGGGTCAGACACAGAGTGATTTTTCCTCTACACGGTCCCATCAAACACTCCCGGGGTCAGACACAGAGTGATTATTCCTCAACACGGTCCCATCAAACACTCCCGGGGTCAGACTCAGAGTGATTATTCCTCTACACGGTCCCATCAAACAATCCCGGGGTCAGACACAGAGTGAATTTATATCCACACCGTCCCATCATACACTCCCGGGGTCAGACACAGAGTGATTATTCCTCTACACTGTACCATCAAACACTCCGTGTGTCAGACATAAAGTGATTATTCCTCTACACGGACCCATCAAACACTCCCGGGGTCAGACACAGAGTGATTATACCTCTACACGGTCCCATCAAACACTCCCGGGGTCAGACACAGAGTGATTATTCCTCTACACGGACCAATCAAACACTCCCGGGGTCAGACACAGAGTGAATTTATATCCACACCGTCCCACCATACGCTTCCGGGGTCAGACACAGCGTGATTATTCCTCTACACTGTACCATCAAACATTCCGTGGGTCAGACACAGAGCGATTATTCCTCTACACGATCCCATCAAACACTCCCGGGGTCAGACACAGAGTGATTATTGCTCTACACGGTCCCATCAAACACTCCCGGGGTCAGACACAGAGTGATTTTTCCTCTACACGGTCCCATCAAACACTCCCGGGGTCAGACACAGAGTGATTATTCCTCAACACGGTCCCATCAAACACTCCCGGGGTCAGACACAGAGTGATTTTTCCTCTACACGGTCCCATCAAACACTCCCGGGGTCAGACACAGAGTGATTATTCCTCAACACGGTCCCATCAAACACTCCCGGGGTCAGACACAGAGTGAATTTATATCCACACCGTCCCATCATACACTCACGGGGTCAGACACAGAGTGATTATTCCTCTACACTGTACCATCAAACACTCCGTGGGTCAGACACAGAGTGATGATTCCTCTACATGGACCCATCAAACACTCCCGGGGTCAGACACAGAGTGAGTCTCCCTCCACACCGTCCAATCACACACTCCCGGTATCAGACTCAGAGTGATTATTCCTCTACACGGTCCCATCAAACACTCCCGGGGTCAGACACAGAGTGAATTTATATCCACACCGTCCCATCATACTCTCCCGGGGTCAGACACAGAGTGAATCTCCCTCCACACCGTTCCATCAAACACTCCCGTGGTCAGACACAGTGTGATTATTCCTCTACACGGTCCCATTAAACACTCCCTGCGTCAGACAAAGAGTGAATCTCCCTACACACCGTCCCATCACACACTCCCGTCGTCAGACACAGTATGATTATTCCTCTCCACGGTCCCATCAAACACTCCCGGGGTCAGACACAGACTGAATCTCCCTCCACACCGTCCCATCACACACTCCCGTGGTCAGAGACAGAGTGATTATTCCTCTACACGGTCCCATCACACACTCCCGCGGTCAGACACAGAGTGATTATTCCTCTACACGGTCCCATCAAACACTCCCGGGGTCAGACACAGAGTGATTATTGCTCTACACGGTCCCATCAAACACTCCCGGGGTCAGACACAGAGTGATTTTTCCTCTACACGGTCCCATCAAACACTCCCGGGGTCAGACACAGAGTGATTATTCCTCAACACGGTCCCATCAAACACTCCCGGGGTCAGACACAGAGTGATTTTTCCTCTGCACGGTCCCATCAAACACTCCTGGGGTCAGACACAGAGTGAATTTATATCCACACCGTCCCATCATACACTCCCGGGGTCAGACACAGAGTGATTATTCCTCTACACTGTACCATCAAACACTCCGTGTGTCAGACATACAGTGATTATTCCTCTACACGGACCCATCAAACACTCCCGGGGTCAGACACAGAGTGATTATTCCTCTACACGGTCCCATCAAACACTCCCGGGGTCAGACACTGAGTGATTATTCCTCTACACGGTCCCATTAAACACTCCCGGCGTAAGACACAGAATGAATTTATATCCACACCGTCCCATCATACGCTTCCGGGGTCAGACACAGCGTGATTATTCCTCTACACTGTACCATCAAACACTCCGTGGGTCAGACACACAGTGATTATTCCTCTACACGGTCCCATCAAACACTCCCGGGGTCAGACACAGAGTGATTATTCCTCTACACTGTACCATCAAACACTCCCGGGGTCAGACACTGAGTGATTATTGCTCTACGCGGTCCCATCAAACACTCCCGGGGTCAGACACAGAGTGATTATTCCTCAACACGGTCCCATCAAACACTCCCGGGGTCAGACACAGAGTGATTTTTCCTCAACAAGGTCCCATCAAACACTCCCGGGGTCAGACACAGAGTGATTATTCCTCTACACGGTCCCATCAAACACTCCCGGGGTCAGACACAGAGTGAATTTATATCCACACCGTCCCATCATACTCTCCCGGGGTCAGACACAGAGTGAATCTCCCTCCACACCGTTCCATCACACACTCCCGTGGTCAGACACAGTGTGATTATTCCTCTACACGGTCCCATCAAACACTCCCTGGGTCAGACAAAGAGTGAATCTCCCTACACACCGTCCCATCACACACTCCCGTCGTCAGACACAGTATGATTATTCATCTACACGGTCCCATCAAGCACTCCCGCGGTCAGACACAGAGTGAATCTCCCTCCACACCGTCCCATCATACGCTCCCGGGGTCTGACACAGAGTGATGATTCCTCTACATGGTCCCATCAAACACTCCCGGGGTCAGACACAGAGTGATTTTTCCTCTACACGTCCCATCAAACACTCCCGGGGTCAGACACAGAGTGATTATTCCTCAACACGGTCCCATCAAACACTCCCGGGGTCAGACACTGAGTGATTTTTCCTCCGCACGGTCCCATCAAGCACTCCCGGGATCAGACACAGAGTGAGTCTCCCTCCACACCGTCCCATCACACACACCCGGTGTCAGACACAGAGAGATTATTCCTATACACGGTCCCAAGAAACACTCCCGGTGTCAGACACAGTGTGAATCTCCTTCCACACCGTCCCATCACACTCCCCCGGGGTCAGACACAGAGTGATTAATCCTCTACACTGTCCCAACAAACACTCCCGGGGTCAGACACAGAGTGATTATTCCTCTACACGGTCCCATCAAACACTCCAGGGGTCAGACTCAGAGTGAATTTATACCCACACCGTCCCATCATACACTCCCGGGGTCAGACACAGAGTGATTATTCCTCTACACTGTACCATCAAACACTCCGTGTGTCAGACATACAGTGATTATACCTCTACACGGACCCATCAAACACTCCCGGGGTCAGACACAGAGTGATTATTCCTCTACAGGGTCCCATCAAACACTCCCGGGGTCAGACACAGAGTGAATTTATATCCACACCGTCCCATCATACGCTTCCGAGGTCAGACACAGGGTGATTATTCCTCTACACTGTACCATCAAACACTCCGTGGGTCAGACACAGAGTGATTATTCCTCTACACGATCCCATCAAACACTCCCGGGGTCAGACACTGAGTGATTTTTCCTCCGCACGGTCCCATCAAGCGCTCCCGGGATCAGACACAGAGTGAGTCTCCCTCCACACCGTCCCATCATACACTCCCGGGGTCAGACACAGAGTGATTATTCCTCTACACAGTACCATCAAACACTCCGTGTGTCAGACATACAGTGATTATACCTCTACACGGACCCATCAAACACTCCCGGGGTCAGACACAGAGTGATTATTCCTCTACAGGGTCCCATCAAACACTCCCGGGGTCAGACACAGAGTGAATTTATATCCACACCGTCCCATCATACGCTTCCGGGGTCAGACACAGGGTGAATATTCCTCTACACTGTACCATCAAACACTCCGTGGGTCAGACACAGAGTGATTATTCCTCTACACGATCCCATCAAACACTCCCGGGGTCAGACACAGAGTGATTATTGCTCTAGTCGGTCCCATCAAACACTCCCGGGGTCAGACACAGAGTGATTTTTCCTCTGCACGGTCCCATCAAACACTCCCGTGGTCAGACACAGAGTGAGTCTCCCTCCACACCGTCCCATCACACACTCCCGGTATCAGACTCAGAGTGATTATTCCCCTACACGGTCCCATCAAACACTCCCGGGGTCAGACACAGAGTGAATTTATATCCACACCGTCCCATCATACACTCCCGGGGTCAGGCACAGAGTGATTATTCCTCTACACTGTACCATCAAACACTCCGTGGGTCAGACACAGAGTGATGATTCCTCTACATGGTCCCATCAAACACTCCCGGGGTCAGACACAGAGTGATTTTTCCTCTACACGTCCCATCAAACACTCCCGGGGTCAGACACAGAGTGATTATTCCTCAACACGGTCCCATCAAGCGCTCCCGGGATCAGACACAGAGTGAGACTCCCTCCACACCGTCCCATCACACACTCCCGGTGTCAGACACAGAGAGATTATTCCTCTACACGGTCCCAAGAAACACTCCCGGTGTCAGACACAGTGTGAATCTCCTTCCACACCGTCCCATCACACTCCCCCGGGGTCAGACACAGAGTGATTATTCCTCTACACTGTCCCAACAAACACTCCCGGGGTCAGACACAGAGTGAATTTATATCCACACCGTCCCATCATACGCTTCCGGGGTCAGACACAGCGTGATTATTCCTCTACACTGTACCATCAAACACTCCGTGGGTCAGACACACAGTGATTATTCCTCTACACGGTCCCATCAAACACTCCCGGGGTCAGACACAGAGTGATTATTCCTCTACACTGTACCATCAAACACTCCCGGGGTCAGACATTGAGTGATTATTGCTCTACACGGTCCCATCAAACACTCCCGGGGTCAGACACAGAGTGATTTTTCCTCTACACGGTCCCATCAAACACTCCCGGGGTCAGACACAGAGTGATTATTCCTCAACACGGTCCCATCAAACACTCCCGGGGTCAGACACAGAGTGATTTTTCCTCTGCACGGTCCCATCAAACACTCCCGGGGTCAGACACAGAGTGAGTCTCAATCCACACCGTCCCATCACACACTCCCGGTATCAGAATCAGAGTGATTATTCCTCTACACGGTCCCATCAAACACTCCCGGGGTCAGGCACAGAGTGAATTTATCTCCACAACGTCCCATCATACTCTCCCGGGGTCAGACACAGAGTGAATCTCCCTCCACACCGTTCCATCACAGACTCCCGTGGTCAGACACAGTGTGATTATTCCTCTACACGGTCCCATCAAACACTCCCTGGGTCAGACAAAGAGTGAATCTCCCTACACACCGTCCCATCACACACTCCCGTCGTCAGACACAGTATGATTATTCCTCTACACGGTCCCATCAAGCACTCCCGCGGTCAGACACAGAGTGAATCTCCCTCCACACCGTCCCATCATACGCTCCCGGGGTCAGACATAGAGTGATTATTCCTCTACACTGTACCATCAAACACTCCGTGGGTCAGACACAGAGTGATGATTCCTCTACATGGTCCCATCAAACACTCCCGGGGTCAAAAAAAGATTGATTTTTCCTCTACACGTCCCATCAAACACTCCCGTGGTCAGACACAGAGTGATTATTCCTCAACACGGTCCCATCAAATACTCCCGGGGTCAGACACTGAGTGATTTTTCCTCCGCACGGTCCCATCAAGCACTCCCGGGATCAGACACAGAGTGAGTCTCCCTCCACACCGTCCCATCACACACTCCCGGTGTCAGACACAGAGAGATTATTCCTCTACACGGTCCCAAGAAACACTCCCGGTGTCAGACACAGTGTGAATCTCCTTCCACACCGTCCCATCACACTCCCCCGGGGTCAGACACAGAGTGATAATTCCTCTACACGGTCCCATCAAACACTCCCGGGGTCAGACACAGAGTGAATTTATTTCCACACCGTCCCATCATACACTCCCGGGGTCAGACACAGAGTGATTATTCCTCTACACTGTACCATCAAACACTCCGTGTGTCAGACATACAGTGATTATTCCTCAACACGGACCCAACAAACACTCCCGGGGTCAGACACAGAGTGATTATTCCTCTACAGGGTCCCATCAACCACTCCCGGGGTCAGACACAGAGTGAATTTATATCCAGACCGTCCCATCATACGCTTCCGGGGTCAGACACAGGGTGATTATTCCTCTACACTGTACCATCAAACACTCCTTGGGTCAGACACAGAGTGATTATTCCTCTACATGATCCCATCAAACACTCCCGGGGTCAGACACAGAGTGATTATTGCTCTAGACGGTCCCATCAAACACTCCCGGGGTCAGACACAGAGTGATTTTTCCTCTACACGGTCCCATCAAACACTCCCGGGTCAGACACAGAGTGATTCTTCCTCAACACGGTCCCATCAAACACTCCCGGGGTCAGACACAGAGTGATTTTTCCTCTGCACGGTCCCATCAAACACTCCCGGGGTCAGACACAGAGTGAGTCTCCCTCCACACCGTCCCATCACTCACTCCCGGTATCAGACTCAGAGTGATTATTCCTCTACACGGTCCCATCAAACACTCCCGGGGTCAGACACAGAGTGAATTTATATCCACACCGTCCCATCATACACTAGCGGGGTCAGACACAGAGTGATTATTCCTCTACACTGTACCATCAAACACTCCGTGGGTCAGACACAGAGTGATGATTCCTCTACATCGTCTCATCAAACACTCCCGGGGTCAGACACAGAGTGATTTTTCCTCTACACGTCCCATCAAACACTCCCGGGATCAGACACAGAGAGATTATTCCTCTACACGGTCCCAAGAAACACTCCCGGTGTCAGACACAGTGCGAATCTCCTTCCACACCGTCCCATCACACTCCCCCGGGGTCAGACACAGAGAGATTATTCCTCTACACTGTCCCAACAAACACTCCCAAGGTCAGACACAGAGTGATTATTCCTCTACACGGTCCCATCAAAGACTCCCGGGGTCAGACACAGAGTGAATTTATATCCACACCGTCCCATCATACACTCCCGGGGTCAGACACAGAGTGATTATTCCTCTACACTGTACCATCAAACACTCCGTGTGTCAGACATACAGTGATTATTCCTCTACACGGACCCATCAAACACTCCCGGGGTCAGACACAGAGTGATTATTCCTCTACACGGTCCCATCAAACACTCCCGGGGTCAGACACAGAGTAAATTTATATCCACACCGTCCCATCATACGCCTCCGTGGTCAGACACAGGGTGATTATTCCTCTACACTGTACCATCAAACACTCCGTGGGTCCGACACAGAGTGATTATTCCTCTACACGATCCCATCAAACACTCCCGGGGTCAGACACAGAGAGTGATTATTGCTCTACACGGTCCCATCAAACACTCCCGGGGTCAGACACAGAGTGATTTTTCCTCTGCACGGTCCCATCAAACACTCCCGGGGTCAGACACAGAGTGATTATTCCTCAACACGGTCCCATCAAACACTCCCGGGGTCAGACACAGAGTAATTTATATCCACACCGTCCCATCATACGCTTCCGGGGTCAGACACAGCGTGATTATTCCTCTACACTGTACCATCAAACACTCCGTGGGTCAGACACAGAGTGATTATTCCTCTACACGATCCCATCAAACACTCCCGGGGTCAGACACAGAGTGATTATTGCTCTACACGGTCCCATCAAACACTCCCGGGGTCAGACACAGAGTGATTATTCCTCTACACGGTCCCATCAAACACTCCCGGGGTCAGACACAGAGTGATTTTTCCTCTACACGGTCCCATCAAACACTCCCGGGGTCAGACACGGAGAGATTATTCCTCTACACGGTCCCATTAAACACTCCCTGGGTCAGACAAAGAGTGAATCTCCCTACACACCGTCCCATCACACACTCCCGTCGTCAGACACAGTATGATTATTCCTCTCCACGGTCCCATCAAACACTCCCGGGGTCAGACACAGACTGAATCTCCCTCCACACCGTCCCATCACACACTCCCGTGGTCAGAGACAGAGTGATTATTCCTCTACACGGTCCCATCACACACTCCCGCGGTCAGACACAGAGTGATTATTCCTCTACACGGTCCCATCAAACACTCCCGGGGTCAGACACAGAGTGATTATTGCTCTACACGGTCCCATCAAACACTCCCGGGGTCAGACACAGAGTGATTTTTCCTCTACACTGTCCCATCAAACACTCCCGGGGTCAGACACAGAGTGATTTTTCCTCTACACGGTCCCATCAAACACTCCCGGGGTCAGACACAGAGAGATTATTCCTCTACACGGTCCCATTAAACACTCCCTGGGTCAGACAAAGAGTGAATCTCCCTACACACCGTCCCATCACACACTCCCGTCGTCAGACACAGTATGATTATTCCTCTCCACGGTCCCATCAAACACTCCCGGGGTCAGACACAGACTGAATCTCCCTCCACACCGTCCCATCACACACTCCCGTGGTCAGAGACAGAGTGATTATTCCTCTACACGGTCCCATCACACACTCCCGCGGTCAGACACAGAGTGATTATTCCTCTACACGGTCCCATCAAACACTCCCGGGGTCAGACACAGAGTGATTATTGCTCTACACGGTCCCATCAAACACTCCCGGGGTCAGACACAGAGTGATTTTTCCTCTACACGGTCCCATCAAACACTCCCGGGGTCAGACACAGAGTGATTATTCCTCAACACAGTCCCATCAAACACTCCCGGGGTCAGACACAGAGTGATTTTTCCTCTGCACGGTCCCATCAAACACTCCTGGGGTCAGACACAGAGTGAATTTATATCCACACCGTCCCATCATACACTCCCGGGGTCAGACACAGAGTGATTATTCCTCTACACTGTACCATCAAACACTCCGTGTGTCAGACATACAGTGATTATTCCTCTACACGGACCCATCAAACACTCCCGGGGTCAGACACAGAGTGATTATTCCTCTACACGGTCCCATCAAACACTCCCGGGGTCAGACACTGAGTGATTATTCCTCTACACGGTCCCATCAAACACTCCCGGGGTAAGACACAGAATGAATTTATATCCACACCGTCCCATCATACGCTTCCGGGGTCAGACACAGCGTGATTATTCCTCTACACTGTACCATCAAACACTCCGTGGGTCAGACACACAGTGATTATTCCTCTACACGGTCCCATCAAACACTCCCGGGGTCAGACACAGAGTGATTATTCCTCTACACTGTACCATGAAACACTCCCGGGGTCAGACACTGAGTGATTATTGCTCTACACGGTCCCATCAAACACTCCCGGGGTCAGACACAGAGTGATTATTCCTCAACACGGTCCCATCAAACACTCCCGGGGTCAGACACAGAGTGATTTTTCCTCAACAAGGTCCCATCAAACACTCCCGGGGTCAGACACAGAGTGATTATTCCTCTACACGGTCCCATCAAACACTCCCGGGGTCAGACACAGAGTGAATTTATATCCACACCGTCCCATCATACTCTCCCGGGGTCAGACACAGAGTGAATCTCCCTCCACACCGTTCCATCACACACTCCCGTGGTCAGACACAGTGTGATTATTCCTCTACACGGTCCCATCAAACACTCCCTGGGTCAGACAAAGAGTGAATCTCCCTACACACCGTCCCATCACACACTCCCGTCGTCAGACACAGTATGATTATTCATCTACACGGTCCCATCAAGCACTCCCGCGGTCAGACACAGAGTGAATCTCCCTCCACACCGTCCCATCATACGCTCCCGGGGTCTGACACAGAGTGATGATTCCTCTACATGGTCCCATCAAACACTCCCGGGGTCAGACACAGAGTGATTTTTCCTCTACACGTCCCATCAAACACTCCCGGGGTCAGACACAGAGTGATTTTTCCTCAACACGGTCCCATCAAACACTCCCGGGATCAGACACAGAGTGAGTCTCCCTCCACACCGTCCCATCACACACACCCGGTGTCAGACACAGAGAGATTATTCCTATACACGGTCCCAAGAAACACTCCCGGTGTCAGACACAGTGTGAATCTCCTTCCACACCGTCCCATCACACTCCCCCGGGGTCAGACACAGAGTGATTAATCCTCTACACAGTCCCAACAAACACTCCCGGGGTCAGACACAGAGTGATTATTCCTCTACACGGTCCCATCAAACACTCCAGGGGTCAGACTCAGAGTGAATTTATACCCACACCGTCCCATCATACACTCCCGGGGTCAGACACAGAGTGATTATTTCTCTACACTGTACCATCAAACACTCCGTGTGTCAGACATACAGTGATTATACCTCTACACGGACCCATCAAACACTCCCGGGGTCAGACACAGAGTGATTATTCCTCTACAGGGTCCCATCAAACACTCCCGGGGTCAGACACAGAGTGAATTTATATCCACACCGTCCCATCATACGCTTCCGAGGTCAGACACAGGGTGATTATTCCTCTACACTGTACCATCAAACACTCCGTGGGTCAGACACAGAGTGATTATTCCTCTACACGATCCCATCAAACACTCCCGGGGTCAGACACTGAGTGATTTTTCCTCCGCACGGTCCCATCAAGCGCTCCCGGGATCAGACACAGAGTGAGTCTCCCTCCACACCGTCCCATCATACACTCCCGGGGTCAGACACAGAGTGATTATTCCTCTACACAGTACCATCAAACACTCCGTGTGTCAGACATACAGTGATTATACCTCTACACGGACCCATCAAACACTCCCGGGGTCAGACACAGAGTGATTATTCCTCTACAGGGTCCCATCAAACACTCCCGGGGTCAGACACAGAGTGAATTTATATCCACACCGTCCCATCATACGCTTCCGGGGTCAGACACAGGGTGATTATTCCTCTACACTGTACCATCAAACACTCCGTGGGTCAGACACAGAGTGATTATTCCTCTACACGATCCCATCAAACACTCCCGGGGTCAGACACAGAGTGATTATTGCTCTAGACGGTCCCATCAAACACTCCCGGGGTCAGACACAGAGTGATTTTTCCTCTGCACGGTCCCATCAAACACTCCCGTGGTCAGACACAGAGTGAGTCTCCCTCCACACCGTCCCATCACACACTCCCGGTATCAGACTCAGAGAGATTATTCATCTACACGGTCCCATCAAACACTCCCGGGGTCAGACACAGAGTGAATTTATATCCACACCGTCCCATCATACACTCCCGGGGTCAGGCACAGAGTGATTATTCCTCTACACTGTACCATCAAACACTCCGTGGGTCAGACACAGAGTGATGATTCCTCTACATGGTCCCATCAAACACTCCCGGGGTCAGACACAGAGTGATTTTTCCTCTACACGTCCCATCAAACACTCCCGGGGTCAGACACAGAGTGATTATTCCTCAACACGGTCCCATCAAACACTCCCAGGGTCAGACACTGAGTGATTTTTCCTCCGCACGGTCCCATCAAGCGCTCCCGGGATCAGACACAGAGTGAGACTCCCTCCACACCGTCCCATCACACACTCCCGGTGTCAGACACAGAGAGATTATTCCTCTACACGGTCCCAAGAAACACTCCCGGTGTCAGACACAGTGTGAATCTCCTTCCACACCGTCCCATCACACTCCCCCGGGGTCAGACACAGAGTGATTATTCCTCTACACTGTCCCAACAAACACTCCCGGGGTCAGACACAGAGTGAATTTATATCCACACCGTCCCATCATACGCTTCCGGGGTCAGACACAGCGTGATTATTCCTCTACACTGTACCATCAAACACTCCGTGGGTCAGACACACAGTGATTATTCCTCTACACGGTCCCATCAAACACTCCCGGGGTCAGACACAGAGTGATTATTCCTCTACACTGTACCATCAAACACTCCCGGGGTCAGACATTGAGTGATTATTGCTCTACACGGTCCCATCAAACACTCCCGGGGTCAGACACAGAGTGATTTTTCCTCTACACGGTCCCATCAAACACTCCCGGGGTCAGACACAGAGTGATTATTCCTCAACACGGTCCCATCAAACACTCCCGGGGTCAGACACAGAGTGATTTTTCCTCTGCACGGTCCCATCAAACACTCCCGGGGTCAGACACAGAGTGAGTCTCCCTCCACACCGTCCCATCACACACTCCCGGTATCAGAATCAGAGTGATTATTCCTCTACACGGTCCCATCAAACACTCCCGGGGTCAGACACAGAGTGAATTTATATCCACACCGTCCCATCATACTCTCCCGGGGTCAGACACAGAGTGAATCTCCCTCCACACCGTTCCATCACAGACTCCCGTGGTCAGACACAGTGTGATTATTCCTCTACACGGTCCCATCAAACACTCCCTGGGTCAGACAAAGAGTGAATCTCCCTACACACCGTCCCATCACACACTCCCGTCGTCAGACACAGTATGATTATTCCTCTACACGGTCCCATCAAGCACTCCCGCGGTCAGACACAGAGTGAATCTCCCTCCACACCGTCCCATCATACGCTCCCGGGGTCAGACATAGAGTGATTATTCCTCTACACTGTACCATCAAACACTCCGTGGGTCAGACACAGAGTGATGATTCCTCTACATGGTCCCATCAAACACTCCCGGGGTCAAAAAAAGATTGATTTTTCCTCTACACGTCCCATCAAACACTCCCGTGGTCAGACACAGAGTGATTATTCCTCAACACGGTCCCATCAAACACTCCCGGGGTCAGACACTGAGTGATTTTTCCTCCGCACGGTCCCATCAAGCACTCCCGGGATCAGACACAGAGTGAGTCTCCCTCCACACCGTCCCATCACACACTCCCGGTGTCAGACACAGAGAGATTATTCCTCTACACGGTCCCAAGAAACACTCCCGGTGTCAGACACAGTGTGAATCTCCTTCCACACCGTCCCATCACACTCCACCGGGGTCAGACACAGAGTGATAATTCCTCTACACGGTCCCATCAAACACTCCCGGGGTCAGACACAGAGTGAATTTATATCCACACCGTCCCATCATACACTCCCGGGGTCAGACACAGAGTGATTATTCCTCTACACTGTACCATCAAACACTCCGTGTGTCAGACATACAGTGATTATTCCTCAACACGGACCCAACAAACACTCCCGGGGTCAGACACAGAGTGATTATTCCTCTACAGGGTCCCATCAACCACTCCCGGGGTCAGACACAGAGTGAATTTATATCCAGACCGTCCCATCATACGCTTCCGGGGTCAGACACAGGGTGATTATTCCTCTACACTGTACCATCAAACACTCCTTGGGTCAGACACAGAGTGATTATTCCTCTACATGATCCCATCAAACACTCCCGGGGTCAGACACAGAGTGATTATTGCTCTAGACGGTCCCATCAAACACTCCCGGGGTCAGACACAGAGTGATTTTTCCTCTACACGGTCCCATCAAACACTCCCGGGTCAGACACAGAGTGATTCTTCCTCAACACGGTCCCATCAAACACTCCCGGGGTCAGACACAGAGTGATTTTTCCTCTGCACGGTCCCATCAAACACTCCCGGGGTCAGACACAGAGTGAGTCTCCCTCCACACCGTCCCATCACTCACTCCCGGTATCAGACTCAGAGTGATTATTCCTCTACACGGTCCCATCAAACACTCCCGGGGTCAGACACAGAGTGAATTTATATCCACACCGTCCCATCATACACTCGCGGGGTCAGACACAGAGTGATTATTCCTCTACACTGTACCATCAAACACTTAGTGGGTCAGACACAGAGTGATGATTCCTCTACATCGTCCCATCAAACACTCCCGGGGTCAGACACAGAGTGATTTTTCCTCTACACGTCCCATCAAACACTCCCGGGGTCAGACACAGAGAGATTATTCCTCTACACGGTCCCAAGAAACACTCCCGGTGTCAGACACAGTGTGAATCTCCTTCCACACCGTCCCATCACACTCCCCCGGGGTCAGACACAGAGTGATTATTCCTCTACACTGTCCCAACAAACACTCCCAAGGTCAGACACAGAGTGATTATTCCTCTACACGGTCCCATCAAAGACTCCCGGGGTCAGACACAGAGTGAATTTATATGCACACCGTCCCATCATACACTCCCGGGGTCAGACACAGAGTGATTATTCCTCTACACTGTACCATCAAACACTCCGTGTGTCAGACATACAGTGATTATTCCTCTACACGGACCCATCAAACACTCCCGGGGTCAGACACAGAGTGATTATTCCTCTACACGGTCCCATCAAACACTCCCGGGGTCAGACACAGAGTAAATTTATATCCACACCGTCCCATCATACGCCTCCGTGGTCAGACACAGGGTGATTATTCCTCTACACTGTACCATCAAACACTCCGTGGGTCCGACACAGAGTGATTATTCCTCTACACGATCCCATCAAACACTCCCGGGGTCAGACACAGAGAGTGATTATTGCTCTACACGGTCCCATCAAACACTCCCGGGGTCAGACACAGAGTGATTTTTCCTCTGCACGGTCCCATCAAACACTCCCGGGGTCAGACACAGAGTGATTATTCCTCAACACGGTCCCATCAAACACTCCCGGGGTCAGACACAGAGTAATTTATATCCACACCGTCCCATCATACGCTTCCGGGGTCAGACACAGCGTGATTATTCCTCTACACTGTACCATCAAACACTCCGTGGGTCAGACACAGAGTGATTATTCCTCTACACGATCCCATCAAACACTCCCGGGGTCAGACACAGAGTGATTATTGCTCTACACGGTCCCATCAAACACTCCCGGGGTCAGACACAGAGTGATTATTCCTCTACACGGTCCCATCAAACACTCCCGGGGTCAGACACAGAGTGATTTTTCCTCTACACGGTCCCATCAAACACTCCCGGGGTCAGACACAGAGTGATTATTCGTCAACACGGTCCCATCAAACACTCCCGGGGTCAGACACAGAGTGAGTCTCCCTCCACACCGTCCCATCATACACTCCCGGGGTCAGACTCAGAGTGATTATTCCTCTACACTGTACCATCAAACACTCCGTGTGTCAGACATACAGTGATTATTCCTCTGCACGGACCCATCAAACACTCCCGGGGTCAGACACAGAGTGAGTCTCCCTCCACACCGTCCCATCATAGACTCCCGGGGTCAGACACAGAGTGATTATTCCTCTACACTGTACCATCAAACACTCCGTGTGTCAGACATACAGTGATTATTCCTCTACACGGACCCATCAAACACTCCCGGTGTCAGACACAGAGAGTGATTATTGCTCTACACGGTCCCATCAAACACTCCCGGGGTCAGACACAGAGTGATTTTTCCTCCACACCGTCCCATCATACACTACCGGGGTCAGACTCAGAGTGATTATTCCTCTACACTGTACCATCAAACACTCCGTGTGTCAGACATACTGTGATTATTCCTCTGCACGGACCCATCAAACACTCCCGGGGTCAGACACAGAGTGATTATTCCTCTACACGGACCCATCAAACACTCCCGGGGTCAGACACAGAGTGAATTTATATCCACACCGTCCCATCATACGCTTCCGGTGTCAGACACAGCGTCATTATTCCTCTACACTGTACCATCAAACACTCCGTGGGTCAGACACAGAGTGATTATTCCTCTTCACGATCCCATCAAACACTCCCGGGGTCAGACACAGAGTGATTATTGCTCTACACGGTCCCATCAAACACCCCCGGGGTCAGACACAGAGTGATTTTTCCTCTACACGGTCCCATCAAACACTCCCGGGGTCAGACACAGAGTGATTATTCCTCAACACGGTCCCATCAAACACTCCCGGGGTCAGACACAGAGTGATTTTTCCTCTGCACCGTCCCATCAAACACTCCCGGGGTCAGACACAGAGTGAGTCTCCCTCCACACCGTCCAATCACACACTCCCGGTATCAGACTCAGAGTGATTATTCCTCTACACGGTCCCATCAAACACTCCCGGGGTCAGACACAGAGTGAATTTATATCCACACCGTCCCATCATACTCTCCCGGGGTCAGACACAGAGTGAATCTCCCTCCACACCGTTCCATCACACACTCCCGTGGTCAGACACAGTGTTATTATTCCTCTACACGGTCCCATCAAACACTCCCTGGGTCAGACAAAGAGTGAATCTCCCTACACACCGTTCCATCACACACTCCCGTCGTCAGACACAGTATGATTATTCCTCTCCACGGTCCCATCAAACACTCCCGGGGTCAGACACAGACTGAATCTCCTTCCACACCGTCCCATCACACTCCCCCGGGGTCAGACACAGAGTGATTATTCCTCTACACGGTCCCATCAAACACTCCCGGGGTAAGACACAGAGTGAATTTATATCCACACCGTCCCATCATACGCTTCCGGGGTCAGACACAGCGTGATTATTCCTCTACACTGTACCATCAAACACTCCGTGGGTCAGACACAGAGTGATTATTCCTCTACACGGTCCCATCAAACACTCCCGGGGTCAGACACAGAGTGATTATTCCTCAACACGGTCCCATCAAACACTCCCGGGGTCAGACACAGAGTGATTTTTCCTCTGCACGGTCCCATCAAACACTCCCGGGGTCAGACACAGAGTGAGTCTCCCTCCACACCGTCCAATCACACACTCCCGGTATCAGACTCAGAGTGATTATTCCTCTACACGGTCCCATCAAACACTCCCGGGGTCAGACACAGAGTGAATTTATATCCACACCGTCCCATCATACTCTCCCGGGGTCAGACACAGAGTGAATCTCCCTCCACACCGTTCCATCACACACTCCCGTGGTCAGACACAGTGTGATTATTCCTCTACAAGGTCCCATCAAACACTCCCTGGGTCAGACAAAGAGTGAATCTCCCTACACACCGTCCCGTCACACACTCCCGTCGTCAGACACTGCATGATTATTCCTCTCCACGGTCCCATCAAACACTCCCGGGGTCAGATACAGACTGAATCTCCCTCCACACCGTCCCATCACACACTCCCGTGGTCAGAGACAGAGTGATTATTCCTCTACACGGTCCCATCAAACACTCCCGGGGGTCAGACACAGAGCGATTATTCCTCTACACGTTAACATCAAACACACCGTGGGTCAGATACACAGTGATTATTCCTCTACACGGTCCCATCACACACTCCCGCGGTCATACACAGAGTGATTATTCCTCTACACGGTCCCATCAAAAACTCCCGGGGTCAGACACAGAGTGATTATTCCTCAACACGGTCCCATCAAACACTCCCGGGGTCAGACATAGAGTGATTTTTCCTCTGCACGGTCCCATCAAACACTCCCGGGGTCAGACACAGAGTGAGTCTCCCTCCACACCGTCCCATCACACACTCCCTGGGTCAGACACAGAGAGAATCTCCCTCCCCACCGTCCCAAAACACACTCCGGAGTCAGACACAGACTGAATATTCCTCTGCACGGTCCCATCAAACACTCCCGGGGTCAGACACAGAGAGAATTTATATCCACACCGTCCCATCATACACTCCCGGGGTCAGACACAGAGTGATTATTCCTCTACACTGTACCATCAAACACTCCGTGGGTCAGACACACAGTGATTATTCCTCTACACGGTCCCATCAAACACTCCCGTGGTCAGACACAGACTGATTATTCCTCTACACGGTCCCATCAAACACTCCCTGGGTCAGACACAGAGTGAATCTCCCTCCATGCCGTCGCATCACACAATCCCGGGGTCAGACACAGAGTGATTATTCCTCTACACTGTACCATCAAACACTCCGTGGGTCAGACACTCAGTGATTATTCCTCTACACGGTCCCATCAAACACTTCCGGGGTCAGACACAGAGTGATTATTCCTCTACACGGTCCCATCAAACACTCCCGGGGTCAGACACTGAGTGATTTATATTCACACCGTCCCATCATACACTCCCGGGGTCAGATACAGAGTGATTATTCATCTACACGGTGCCAACCCACATTCCCGGGTCAGACACAGACTGATTATTCTTCTACACGGTCCCAACAAACACTCCCGGGGTCAGACAAAGAGTGAATCTCCGTACACACCGTCCCATCACACACTCCCGTGGTCAGACACAGTATGATTATTCCTCTCCACGGTCCCATCAAACACTCCCGGGGTCAGACACAGAGTGAATTTATATCCACACCGTCCCATCATACACTCCCGGGGTCAGACACAGAGTGATTATTCCTCTACACTGTACCAGCAAACACTCCGTGGGTCAGACACAGAGAGATTATTCCTCTACACGGTCCCATCAAATACTCCCGGGGTCAGACACAGAGTGATTATTCCTCCACACGGTCCCATCAAGCACTCCCGGGGTCAGACACAGAGTGAATTTATATCAACACCGTCCCATCATACACTCCCGGGGTCAGAAACAGAGTGATTATTCCTCTACACTGTACCAGCAAACACTCCGTGGGTCAGACACAGAGAGATTATTCCTCAACACGGTCCCATCAAACACTCCCGGGGTCAGACACAGAGTGATTTTTCCTCTGCACGGTCCCATCAAACACTCCCGGGGTCAGACACAGAGTGAGTCTCCCTCCACACCGTCCCATCACACACTCCCGGTATCAGACTCAGAGTGATTATTCCTCTTCACGGTCCCATCAAACACTCCCGGGGTCAGACACAGAGTGAATTTATATCCACACCGTCCCATCATACTCTCCCGGGGTCAGACACAGAGTGAATCTCCCTCCACACCGTTCCATCACACACACCCGTGGTCAGACACAGTGTGATTATTCCTCTACACGGTCCCATCAAACACTCCCTGGGTCAGACAAAGAGTGAATCTCCCTACACACCGTCCCATCACACACTCCCGTCGTCAGACACAGTATGATTATTCCTCTCCACGGTCCCATCAAACACACCCGGGGTCAGACACAGACTGAATCTCCCTCCACACCGTCCCATCACACACTCCCGGGGTCAGACACAGAGTGATTATTCCTCTACACGGCCCCATCAAACACTCCCGGGGGTCAGACACAGAGCGATTATTCCTCTACACGTTTACATCAAACACACTGTGGGTCAGATACACAGTGATTATTCCTCTACACGGTCCCATCACACATTCCCGGGGTCAGACACAGAGTGATTATTCCTCTACACGGTCCCATCAAACACTCCCGGGGTCAGACACAGAGTGATTATTCCTCTACACGGTCCCAACAAGCACTCCCGGTGTCAGACACAGTGTGAATCTCCTTCCACACCGTCCCATCACACTCTCCCGGGGTCAGACACAGAGTGAGTATTCCTCTACACTGTCCCAACAAACACTCCCGGGGTCAGACACAGAGTGAGTCTCCCTCCACACCGTCAAATCACACACTCCCGGTATCATGCTCAGAGTGATTATTCCTCTACGCTGTCCCATCAAACACTCCCGGGGTCAGACACAGAGTGAGTCTCCCTCCACACCGTCCCATCACACACTCCCGGTATCAGACTCAGAGTGATTATTCCTCTTCACGGTCCCATCAAACACTCCCGGGGTCAGACACAGAGTGAATTTATATCCACACCGTCCCATCATACTCTCCCGGGGTCAGACACAGAGTGAATCTCCCTCCACACCGTTCCATCACACACTCCCGTGGTCAGACACAGTGTGATTATTCCTCTACACGGTCCCATTAAACACTCCCTGGGTCAGACAAAGAGTGAATCTCCCTACACACCGTCCCATCACACACTCCCGTCGTCAGACACAGTATGATTATTCCTCTCCACGGTCCCATCAAACACTCCCGGGGTCAGACACAGTGTGAATCTCCTTCCACACCGTCCCATCACACTCCCCCGGGGTCAGACACAGAGTGATTTTTCCTCTGCACGGTCCCATCAAACACTCCCGGGGTCAGACACAGAGTGAGTCTCCCTCCACACCGTCAAATCACACACTCCCGGTATCATGCTCAGAATGATTATTCCACTACGCTGTCCCATCAAACACTCCCGGGGTCAGACACAGAGTGAGTCTCCCTCCACACCGTCCCATCACACACTCCCGGTATCAGACTCAGAGTGATTATTCCTCTACACGGTCCCATCAAACACTCCCGGGGTCAGACACAGAGTGAATTTATATCCACACCGTCCCATCATACTCTCCCGGGGTCAGACACAGAGTGAATCTCCCTCCACACCGTTCCATCACACACTCCCGTGGTCAGACACAGTGTGATTATTCCTCTACACGGTCCCATCAAACACTCCCTGGGTCAGACAAAGAGTGAATCTCCCTACACACCGTCCCATCACACACTCCCGTCGTCAGACACAGTATGATTATTCCTCTCCACGGTCCCATCAAACACTCCCGGGGTCAGACACAGTGTGAATCTCCTTCCACACCGTCCCATCACATTCCCCCGGGGTCAGACACAGAGTGATTATTCCTCTACACTGTACGATCAAACACGCCGTGGGTCAGAAACAGAGTGATTAATCCTCTACACGATCCCATCAAACACTCCCGGGGTCAGACACAGAGAGTGATTATTGCTCTACACGGTCCCATCAAACACTCCCGGGGTCAGACACAGAGTGATTTTTCCTCTACACGGTCCCATCAAACCCTCCCGGGGTCAGACACAGAGTGAATTTATATCCACACCGTCCCATCATACGCTTCCGGGGTCAGACACAGCGTGATTATTCCTCTACACTGTACCATCAAACACTCCGTGGGTCAGACACAGAGTGATTATTCCTCTACACGATCCCATCAAACACTCCCGGGGTCAGACACAGAGTGATTATTCCCCTACACGGTCCCATCAAACACTCCCGGGGTCAGACACAGAGTGATTATTCCTCTACACGGTCCCATCAAACACTCCCTGGGTCAGACACAGAGTGATTATTGCTCTACACGGTCCCATCAAACACTCCCGGGGTCAGACACAGAGTGATTATTCCTCAACACGGTCCCATCAACACACCCGGGGTCAGACACAGAGTGATTTTTCCTCTGCACGGACCAATCAAACACTCCCGGGGTCAGACACAGAGTGAGTCTCCCTCCACACCGTCCCATCATATACTCCCGGGGTCAGACTCAGAGTGATTATTCCTCTACACTGTACCATCAAACTTTCCGTGTGTCAGACATACAGTGATTATTCCTCTGCACGGACCCATCAAACACTCCCGGGGTCAGACACAGAGTGATTATTCCTCTACACGATCCCATCAAACACTCCCGGGGTCAGACACAGAGAGTGATTATTGCTCTACACGGTCCCATCAAACACTCCCGGGGTCAGACACAGAGTGATTTTTCCTCTACACGGTCCCATCAAACACTCCCGGGGTCAGACACAGAGTGATTATTCCTCAACACGGTCCCATCAAACACTCCCGGGGTCAGACACAGAGTGATTTTTCCTCTGCACGGTCCCATCAAACACTCCCGGGGTCAGACACAGAGTGAGTCTCCCTCCACACCGTCCCATCATACACTCCCGGGGTCAGACACAGAGTGATTATTCCTCTACACTGTACCATCAAACACTCCGTGTGTCAGACATACAGTGATTATTCCTCTGCACGGACCCATCAAACACTCCCGGGGTCAGACACAGAGTGATTATTCCTCTACACGGACCCATCAAACACTCCCGGGGTCAGAAACAGAGTGAATTTATATCCACACCGTCCCATCATACGCTTCCGGGGTCAGACACAGCGTGATTATTCCTCTACACTGTACCATCAAACACTCCGTGGGTCAGACACAGAGTGATTATTCCTCTACACGGTCCCATCAAACACTCCCGGGGTCAGACACAGAGTGATTATTCCTCAACACGGTCCCATCAAACACTCCCGGGTCAGACACAGAGAGTGATTATTGCTCTACACGGTCCCATCAAACACTCCCGGGGTCAGACACAGAGTGATTTTTCCTCTACCCGGTCCCATCAAACCCTCCCGGGGTCAGACACAGAGTGAATTTATATCCACACCGTCCCATCATACGCTTCCGGGGTCAGACACAGCGTGATTATTCCTCTACACTGTACCATCATACACTCCGTGGGTCAGACACAGAGTGATTATTCCTCTACACGATCACATCAAACACTCCCGGGGTCAGACACAGAGTGATTATTCCTCTACACGGTCCCATCAAACACTCCCTGGGTCAGACACAGAGTGATTATTGCTCTACACGGTCCCATCAAACACTCCCTGGGTCAGACACAGAGTGATTATTGCTCTACACGGTCCCATCAAACACTCCCGGGGTCAGACACAGAGTGATTATTCCTCAACACGGTCCCATCAACACTCCCGGGGTCAGACACAGAGTGATTTTTCCTCTGCACGGACCCATCAAACACTCCCGGGGTCAGACACAGAGTGAGTCTCCCTCCACACCGTCCCATCATACACTCCCGGGGTCAGACTCAGAGTGATTATTCCTCTACACTGTACCTTCAAACACTCCGTGTGTCAGACATACAGTGATTATTCCTCTGCACGGACCCATCAAACACTCCCGGGGACAGACACAGAGTGATTATTCCTCTACACGATCCCATCAAACACTCCCGGGGTCAGACACAGAGAGTGATTATTGCTCTACACGGTCCCATCAAACACTCCCGGGGTCAGACACAGAGTGATTTTTCCTCTACACGGTCCCATCAAACACTCCCGGGGTCAGACACAGAGTGATTATTCCTCAACACGGTCCCATCAAACACTCCCGGGGTCAGACACAGAGTGATTTTTCCTCTGCACGGTCCCATCAAACACTCCCGGGGTCAGACACAGAGTGAGTCTCCCTCCACACCGTCCCATCATACACTCCCGGGGTCAGACTCAGAGTGATTATTCCTCTACACTGTACCATCAAACACTCCGTGTGTCAGACATACAGTGATTATTCCTCTGCACGGACCCATCAAACACTCCCGGGGTCAGACACAGAGTGATTATTCCTCTACACGGACCCATCAAACACTCCGGGGGTCAGAAACAGAGTGAATTTATATCCACACCGTCCCATCATACGCTTCCGGGGTCAGACACAGCGTGATTATTCCTCTACACTGTACCATCAAACACTCCGTGGGTCAGACACAGAGTGATTATTCCTCTACACGGTCCCATCAAACACTCCCGGGGTCAGATACAGAGTGATTATTCCTCAACACGGTCCCATCAAACACTCCCGGGGTCAGACACAGAGTGATTTTTCCTCTGCACGGTCCCATCAAACACTCCCGGGGTCAGACACAGAGTGAGTCTCCCTCCACAACGTCCCATCACACACTCCCGGTATCAGACTCAGAGTGATTATTCCTCTACACGGTCCCATCAAACACTCCCGGGGTCAGACACAGAGTGAATTTATATCCACACCGTCCCATCATACTCTCCCGGGGTCAGACACAGAGTGAATCTCCCTCCACACCGTTCCAACACACACTCCCGTGGTCAGACACAGTGTGATTATTCCTCTACACGCCCCATCAAACACTCCCTGGGTCAGACAAAGAGTGAATCTCCCTACACACCGTCCCATCACACACTCCCGTCGTCAGACACAGTATGATTATTCCTCTCCACGGTCCCATCAAACACTCCCGGGGTCAGACACAGACTGAATCTCCCTCCACTCCGTCCCATCACACACTCCCGGGGTCAGACACAGAGTGATTTTTCCTCTGCACGGTCCCATCAAACACTCCCGGGGTCAGACACAGAGTGAGTCTCCCTCCACACCGTCCCATCATACACTCCCGGGGTCAGACTCAGAGTGATTATTCCTCTACACTGTACCATCAAACACTCCGTGTGTCAGACATACAGTGATTATTCCTCTACACGGACCCATCAAACACTCCCGGGGTCAGACACCGAGTGATTATTCCTCTACACGGACCCATCAAACACTCCCGGGGTCAGACACAGAGTGAATTTATATCCACACCGTCCCATCATACGCTTCCGGGGTCAGACACAGCGTGATTATTCCTCTACACTGTACCATCAAACACTCCGTGGGTCAGACACAGAGTGATTATTCCTCTACACGATCCCATCAAACACTCCCGGGGTCAGACACAGATTGATTATTGCTCTACACGGTCCCATCAAACACTCCCGGGGTCAGACACAGAGTGATTTTTCCTCTACACGGTCCCATCAAACACTCCCGGGGTCAGACACAGAGTGATTATTCCTCAACACGGTCCCATCAAACACTCCCGGGGTCAGACACAGAGTGATTTTTCCTCTGCACGGTCCCATCAAACACTCCCGGGGTCAGACTCAGAGTGAGTCTCCCTCCGCACCGTCCAATCACACACTCCCGGTATCAGACTCAGAGTGATTATTCCTCTACACGGTCCCATCAAACACTCCCGGGGTCAGACACAGAGTGAATTTATATCCACACGGTCCCATCATACACTCCCGGGGTCAGACACAGAGTGAATCTCCCTCCACACCGTTCCATCACACACTCCCGTGGTCAGACACAGTGTGATTATTCCTCTACACGGTCCCATCAAACACTCCCTGGGTCAGACAAAGAGTGAATCTCCCTACACACCGTCCCATCACACACTCCCGTCGTCAGACACTGCATGATTATTCCTCTCCACGGTCCCATCAAACACTCCCGGGGTCAGACACAGACTGAATCTCCCTACACACCGTCCCATCACACACTCCCGTGGTCAGAGACAGAGTGATTATTCCTCTACACGGTCCCATCAAACACTCCCGGGGGTCAGACACAGAGCGATTATTCCTCTACACGTTAACATCAAACACACCGTGGGTCAGATACACAGTGATTATTCCTCTACACAGTCCCATCACACACTCCCGCGGTCATACACAGAGTGATTATTCCTCTACACGGTCCCATCAAACACTCCCGGGGTCAGCACAGAGTGAGTCTCCCTCCACACCGTCCCATCACACACTCCCGGTATCAGACTCAGAGTGATTATTCCTCTACACGGTCCCATCAAACACTCCCGGGGTCAAACACAGAGTGAATTTATATCCACACCGTCCCATCATACTCTCCCGGGGTCAGACAAAGAGTGAATCTCCCTACACACCGTCCCATCACACACTCCCGTCGTCAGACACAGTATGATTATTCCTCTACACGGTCCCATCAAACACTCCCTGGGTCAGACAAAGAGTGAATCTCCCTACACACCGTCCCATCACACACTCCCGTCGTCAGACACAGTATGATTATTCCTCTCCACGGTCCCATCAAACACTCCCGGGGTCAGACACAGACTGAATCTCCTTCCACACCGTCCCATCACACACTCCCGGGGTCAGACACAGAGTGATTATTCCTCTACACGGCCCCATCAAACACTCCCGGGGGTCAGACACAGAGCGATTATTCCTCTACACGTTTACATCAAACACACCGTGGGTCAGATACACAGTGATTATTCATCTACACGGTCCCATCACACATTCCCGGGGTCAGACACAGAGTGATTATTCCTCTACACGGTCCCATCAAACACTCCCGGGGTCAGACACAGAGTGATTATTCCTCTACACGGTCCCAACAAGCACTCCCGGTGTCAGACACAGTGTGAATCTCCTTCCACACCGTCCCATCACACTCTCCCGGGGTCAGACACAGAGTGATTATTCCTCTACACTGTCCCAACAAACACTCCCGGGGTCAGACACAGAGTGAATTTATATCCACACCGTCCCATCATACTCTCCCGGGGTCAGACACAGAGTGAATCTCCCTCCACACCGTTCCATCACACACTCCCGTGGTCAGACACAGTGTGATTATTCCTCTACACGGTCCCATCAAACACTCCCTGGGTCAGACAAAGAGTGAATCTCCCTACACACCGTCCCATCACACACTCCCGTCGTCAGTCACAGTATGATTATTCCTCTACACGGTCCCATCAAGCACTCCCGCGGTCAGACACAGAGTGAATCTCCCTCCACACCGTCCCATCATACACTCCGTGGGTCAGACACAGAGTGATGATTCCTCTACATGGTCCCATCAAACACTCCCGGGGTCAAAAAAAGAGTGATTTTTCCTCTACACGTCCCATCAAACACTCCCGTGGTCAGACACAGAGTGATTATTCCTCAACACGGTCCCATCAAACACTCCCGGGGTCAGACACTGAGTGATTTTTCCTCCGCACGGTCCCATCAAGAACTCCCGGGATCAGACACAGAGTGAGTCTCCCTCCACACCGTCCCATCACACACTCCCGGTGTCAGACACAGAGAGATTATTCCTCTACACGGTCCCAAGAAACACTCCCGGTGTCAGACACAGTGTGAATCTCCTTCCACACCGTCCCATCACACTCCCCCGGGGTCAGACACAGAGTGATTATTCCTCTACACTGTCCCAACAAACACTCCCGGGGTCAGACACAGAGTGATTATTCCTCTACACGGTCCCATCAAACACTCCCGGGGTCAGACACAGAGTGAATTTATATCCACACCGTCCCATCATACACTCCCGGGGTCAGACACAGAGTGATTATTCCTCTACACTGTACCATCAAACACTCCGTGTGTCAGACATACAGTGATTATTCCTCTACACGGACCCAACAAACACTCCCGGGGTCAGACACAGAGTGATTATTCCTCTACAGGGTCCCATCAAACACTCCCGGGGTCAGACACAGAGTGAATTTATATCCACACCGTCCCATCATACGCTTCCGGGGTCAGACACAGGGTGATTATTCCTCTACACGGTCCCATCAAACACTCCCGGGGTCAGACACAGAGTGATTATTCCTCTACACGGTCCCAACAAGCACTCCCGGTGTCAGACACAGTGTGAATCTCCTTCCACACCGTCCCATCACACTCTCCCGGGGTCAGACACAGAGTGATTATTCCTCTACACTGTCCCAACAAACACTCCCGGGGTCAGACACAGAGTGAATTTATATCCACACCGTCCCATCATACTCTCCCGGGGTCAGACACAGAGTGAATCTCCCTCCACACCGTTCCATCACACACTCCCGTGGTCAGACACAGTGTGATTATTCCTCTACACGGTCCCATCAAACACTCCCTGGGTCAGACAAAGAGTGAATCTCCCTACACACCGTCCCATCACACACTCCCGTCGTCAGACACAGTATGATTATTCCTCTACACGGTCCCATCAAGCACTCCCGCGGTCAGACACAGAGTGAATCTCCCTCCACACCGTCCCATCATACACTCCGTGGGTCAGACACAGAGTGATGATTCCTCTACATGGTCCCATCAAACACTCCCGGGGTCAAAAAAAGAGTGATTTTTCCTCTACACGTCCCATCAAACACTCCCGTGGTCAGACACAGAGTGATTATTCCTCAACACGGTCCCATCAAACACTCCCGGGGTCAGACACTGAGTGATTTTTCCTCCGCACGGTCCCATCAAGCACTCCCGGGATCAGATACAGAGTGAGTCTCCCTCCACACCGTCCCATCACACACTCCCGGTGTCAGACACAGAGAGATTATTCCTCTACACGGTCCCAAGAAACACTCCCGGTGTCAGACACAGTGTGAATCTCCTTCCACACCGTCCCATCACACTCCCCCGGGGTCAGACACAGAGTGATTATTCCTCTACACTGTCCCAACAAACACTCCCGGGGTCAGACACAGAGTGATTATTCCTCTACACGGTCCCATCAAACACTCCCGGGGTCAGACACAGAGTGAATTTATATCCACACCGTCCCATCATACACTCCCGGGGTCAGACACAGAGTGATTATTCCTCTACACTGTACCATCAAACACTCCGTGTGTCAGACATACAGGGATTATTCCTCTACACGGACCCAACAAACACTCCCGGGGTCAGACACAGAGTGATTATTCCTCTACAGGGTCCCATCAAACACTCCCGTGGTCAGACACAGAGTGAATTTATATCCACACCGTCCCATCATACGCTTCCGGGGTCAGACACAGGGTGATTATTCCTCTACACTGTACCATCAAACACTCCTTGGGTCAGACACAGAGTGATTATTCCTCTACATGATCCCATCAAACACTCCCGGGGTCAGACACAGAGTGATTATTGCTCTAGACGGTCCCATCAAACACTCCCGGGGTCAGACACAGAGTGATTTTTCCTCTACACGGTCCCATCAAACACTCCCGGGGTCAGACACAAAGTGATTATTCCTCAACACGGTCCCATCAAACACTCCCGGGGTCAGACACAGAGTGATTTTTCCTCTGCACGGTCCTTTCAAACACTCCCGGGGTCAGACACAGAGTGAGTCTCCCTCCACACCGTCCCATCACACACTCCCGGTATCAGACTCAGAGTGATTATTCCTCTACACGGTCCCATCAAACACTCCCGGGGTCAGACACAGAGTGAATTTATATCCACACCGTCCCATCATACACTCGCGGGGTCAGACACAGAGTGATTATTCCTCTACACTGTACCATCAAACACTCCGTGGGTCAGACACAGAGTGATGATTCCTCTACATCGTCCCATCAAACACTCCCGGGGTCAGACACAGAGTGATTTTTCCTCTACACGTCCCATCAAACACTCCCGGGGTCAGACACAGAGTGATTATTCCTCAACACGGTCCCATCAAACACTCCCGGGGTCAGACACTGAGTGATTTTTCTTCCGCACGGTCCCATCAAGAACTCCCGGGATCAGACACAGAGTGAGTCTCCCTCCACACCGTCCCATCACACACTCCCGGTGTCAGACACAGAGAGATTATTCCTCTACACGGTCCCAAGAAACACTCCCGGTGTCAGACACAGTGTGAATCTCCTTCCACACCGTCCCATCACACACCCCCGGGGTCAGACACAGAGTGATTATTCCTCTACACTGTCCCAACAAACACTCCCAAGGTCAGACACAGAGTGATTATTCCTCTACACGGTCCCATCAAAGACTCCCGGGGTCAGACACAGAGTGAATTTATATGCACACCGTCCCATCATACACTCCCGGGGTCAGACACAGAGTGATTATTCCTCTACACTGTACCATCAAACACTCCGTGTGTCAGACATACAGTGATTATTCCTCTACACGGACCCATCAAACACTCCCGGGGTCAGACACAGAGTGATTATTCCTCTACACGGTCCCATCAAACACTCCCGGGGTCAGACACAGTGTGAATTTATATCCACACCGTCCCATCATACGCCTCCGGGGTCAGACACAGGGTGATTATTCCTCTACACTGTACCATCAAACACTCCGTGGGTCCGACACAGAGTGATTATTCCTCTACACGATCCCATCAAACACTCCCGGGGTCAGACACAGAGAGTGATTATTGCTCTACACGGTCCCATCAAACACTCCCGGGGTCAGACACAGAGTGATTTTTCCTCTACACGGTCCCATCAAACACTCCCGGGGTCAGACACAGAGTGATTATTCCTCAACACGGTCCCATCAAACACTCCCGGGGTCAGACACAGAGTGATTTTTCCTCTGCACGGTCCCATCAAACACTCCCGGGGTCAGACACAGAGTGAGTCTCCCTCCTCACCGTCCCATCATACACTCCCGGGGTCAGACTCAGAGTGATTATTCCTCTACACTGTACCATCAAACACTCCGTGTGTCAGACATACAGTGATTATTCCTCTGCACGGACCCATCAAACACTCCAGGGGTCAGACACAGAGTGATTATTCCTCTACACGGTCCCAACAAGCACTCCCGGTGTCAGACACAGTGTGAATCTCCTTCCACACCGTCCCATCACACTCTCCCGGGGTCAGACACAGAGTGATTATTCCTCTACACTGTCCCAACAAACACTCCCGGGGTCAGACACAGAGTGAATTTATATCCACACCGTCCCATCATACACTCCCGGGGTCAGACACAGAGTGATTATACCTCTACACCGTCCCATCACTCACACCCGGTGTCAGGCACAGAGAGATTATTCCTCTACACGGTCCCAAATAACACTCCCGGGGTCAGACACAGAGTGATTATTCCTCTACACGGTCCCATCAAACACTCCCGGGGTCAGACACAGAGTGATTATTCCTCTACACTGTACCATCAAACACTGCGTGTGTCAGACATACAGTGATTATTCCTCTACACGGACCCAACAAACACTCCCGGGGTCAGACACAGAGTGATTATTCCTCTACAGGGTCCCATCAAACAGTCCCGGGGTCAGACACATAGTGAATTTATATCCACACCGTCCCATCATACGCTTCCGGGGTCAGACACAGGGTGATTATTCCTCTACACTGTACCAACAAACACTCCTTGGGTCAGACACAGAGTGATTATTCCTCTACATGATCCCATCAAACACTCCCGGGGTCAGACACAGAGTGTTTATTGCTCTAGACGGTCCCATCAAACACTCCCGGGGTCAGACACAGAGTGATTTTTCCTCTACACGGTCCCATCAAACACTCCCGGGGTCAGACACAGAGTGATTATTCCTCAACACGGTCCCATCAAACACTCCCGGGGTCAGACACAGAGTGATTTTTCCTCTGCCCGGTCCCATCAAACACTCCCGGGGTCAGACACAGAGTGAGTCTCCCTCCACACCGTCCCATCACACACTCCCGTGGTCAGACACAGTGTGATTATTCCTCAACACGGTCCCATCAAACACTCCCTGGGTCAGACAAAGAGTGAATCTCCCTACACACCGTCCCATCACACACTCCCGTCGTCAGACACAGTATGATTATTCCTCTACACGGTCCCATCAAGCACTCCCGCGGTCAGACACAGAGTGAATCTCCCTCCACACCGTCCCATCATACGCTCCCGGGGTCAGACATAGAGTGATTATTCCTCTACACTGTACCATCAAACACTCCGTGGGTCAGACACAGAGTGATGATTCCTCTACATGGTCCCATCAAACACTCCCGGGGTCAAAAAAAGAGTGATTTTTCCTCTACACGTCCCATCAAACACTCCCGTGGTCAGATACAGAGAGATTATTCCTCAACACGGTCCCATCAAACACTCCCGGGGTCAGACACTGAGTGATTTTTCCTCCGCACGGTCCCATCAAGCACTCCCGGGATCAGACACAGAGTGAGTCTCCCTCCACACCGTCCCATCACACACTCCCGGTGTCAGACACAGAGAGATTATTCCTCTACACGTTCCCAACAAACACTCCCGGGGTCAGACACAGAGTGATTATTCCTCTACACGGTCCCATCAAACACTCCCGGGGTCAGACACAGAGTGAATTTATATCCACACCGTCCCATCATACTCTCCCGGGGTCAGACACAGAGTGATTATTCCTCTACACTGTACCATCAAACACTCCGTGTGTCAGACATACAGTGATTATTCCTCTACACGGACCCAACAAACACTCCCGTGGTCAGACACAGAGTGATTATTCCTCTACAGGGTCCCATCAAACACTCCCGGGGTCAGACACAGAGTGAATTTATATCCACACCGTCCCATCATACGCTTCCGGGGTCAGACACAGGGTGATTATTCCTCTACACTGTACCATCAAACACTCCTTGGGTCAGACACAGAGTGATTATTCCTCTACATGATCCTATCAAACACTCCCGGGTTCAGACACAGAGTGATTATTGCTCTAGACGGTCCCATCAAACACTCCCGGGGTCAGACACAGAGTGATTTTTCCTCTACACGGTCCCATCAAACACTCCCGGGGTCAGACACAGAGTGATTATTCCTCAACACGGTCCCATCAAACACTCCCGGGGTCAGACACAGAGTGATTTTTCCTCTGCACGGTCCCATCAAACACTCCCGGGGTCAGACACAGAGTGAGTCTCCCTCCACACCGTCCCATCACACACTCCCGGTATCAGACTCAGAGTGATTATTCCTCTACACGGTCCCATCAAACACTCCCGGGGTCAGACACAGAGTGAATTTATATCCACACCGTCCCATCATACACTCGCGGGGTCAGACACAGAGTGATTATTCCTCTACACTGTCCCAACAAACACTCCCAAGGTCAGACACAGAGTGATTATTCCTCTACACGGTCCAGTCAAAGACTCCCGGGGTCAGACACAGAGTGAATTTATATCCACACCGTCCCATCATACACTCCCGGGGTCAGACACAGAGTGATTATTCCTCTACACTGTACCATCAAACACTCCGTGTGTCAGACATACAGTGATTATTCCTCTACACGGACCCATCAAACACTCCCGGGGTCAGACACAGAGTGATTATTCCTCTACACGGTCCCATCAAACACTCCCGGGGTCAGACACAGAGTGAATTTATATCCACACCGTCCCATCATACGCCTCCGGGGTCAGACACAGGGTGATTATTCCTCTACACTGTACCATCAAACACTCCGTGGGTCCGACACAGAGTGATTATTCCTCTACACGATCCCATCAAACACTCCCGGGGTCAGACACAGAGAGTGATTATTGCTCTACACGGTCCCATCAAACACTCCCCGGGTCAGACACAGAGTGATTTTTCCTCTACACGGTCCCATCAAACACTCCCGGGGTCAGACACAGAGTGATTATTCCTCAACACGGTCCCTTCAAACACTCCCGGGGTCAGACACAGAGTGATTATTCCTCTACACGGTCCCATCAAACACTCCCGGGGTCAGACACAGAGTGAATTTATATCCACACCGTCCCATCATACGCCTCCGGGGTCAGACACAGGGTGATTATTCCTCTACACTGTACCATCAAACACTCCGTGGGTCCGACACAGAGTGATTATTCCTCTACACGATCCCATCAAACACTCCCGGGGTCAGACACAGAGAGTGATTATTGCTCTACACGCTCCCATCAAACACTCCCGGGGTCAGACACAGAGTGATTTTTCCTCTACACGGTCCCATCAAACACTCCCGGGGTCAGACACAGAGTGATTATTCCTCAACACTGTCCCTTCAAACACTCCCGGGGTCAGACACAGAGTGATTTTTCCTCTGCACGGTCCCTTCAAACACTCCCGGGGTCAGACACAGACTGAATCTCCCTCCACACAGTCCCATCACACACTCCCGTGGTCAGGGAGAGAGTGATTATTCCTCTACACGGTCCCATCAAACACTCCCGGGGGTCAGACACAGAGCGATTATTCCTCTACACGTTAACATCAAACACACAGTGGGTCAGATACACAGTGATTATTCCTCTACACGGTCCCATCACACACTCCCGCGGTCATACACAGAGTGATTATTCCTCTACACGGTCCCATCAAACTCTCCCGGGGTCAGACACAGAGTGATTATTCCTCAACACGGTCCCATCAAACACTCCCGGGGTCAGACACTGAGTGATTTTTCCTCCGCACGGTCCCATCAAGCACTCCCGGGATCAGACACAGAGTGAGTCTCCCTCCACACCGTCCCATCACACACTCCCGGTGTCAGACACAGAGAGATTATTCCTCTACACGGTCCCAAGAAACACTCCCGGTGTCAGACACAGTGTGAATCTCCTTCCACACCGTCCCATCACACTCCCCCGGGGTCAGACACAGAATGATTATTCCTCTACACTGTCCCAACAAACACTCCCAACGTCAGACACAGAGTGATTATTCCTCTACACGGTCCCATCAAAGACTCCCGGGGTCAGACACAGAGTGAATTTATATCCACACCGTCCCATCATACACTCCCGGGGTCAGACACAGAGTGATTATTCCTCTACACTGTACCATCAAACACTCCGTGTGTCAGACATACAGTGATTATTCCTCTACACGGACCCATCAAACACTCCCGGGGTCAGACACAGAGTGAATTTATATCCACACCGTCCCATCATACGCCTCCGGGGTCAGACACAGGGTGATTATTCCTCTACACTGTACCATCAAACACTCCGTGGGTCCGACACAGAGTGATTATTCCTCTACACGATCCCATCAAACACTCCCGGGGTCAGACACAGAGAGTGATTATTGCTCTACACGCTCCCATCAAACACTCCCGGGGTCAGACACAGAGTGATTTTTCCTCTACACGGTCCCATCAAACACTCCCGGGGTCAGACACAGAGTGATTATTCCTCAACACTGTCCCTTCAAACACTCCCGGGGTCAGACACAGAGTGATTTTTCCTCTGCACGGTCCCATCAAACACTCACGGGGTCAGACACAGAGTGGTTATTGCTCTACACGGTCCCATCAAACACTCCCGCGGTCAGACACAGAGTGATTTTTCCTCTACACGGTCCCATCAAACACTCCCGGGTTCAGACTCAGAGTGATTATTCCTCAACACGGTCCCATCAAACACTTCCGGGGTCAGACACAGAGTGATTTTTCCTCTGCACGGTCCCATCATACACTCCCGGGGTCAGACTCAGAGTGATTATTCCTCTACACTGTACCATCAAACACTCCGTGTGTCAGACATACAGTGATTATTCCTCTGCACGGACCCATCAAACACTCCCGGGGTCAGACACAGAGTGATTATTCCTCTACACGGACCCATCAAACACTCCCGGGGTCAGACACAGAGTGAATTTATATCCACACCGTCCCATCATACGCTTCCGGGGTCAGACACAGCGTGATTATTCCTCTACACTGTACCATCAAACACTCCGTGGGTCAGACACAGAGTGATTATTCCTCTACACGATCCCATCAAACACTCCCGGGGTCAGACACAGAGTGATTATTGCTCTACACGGTCCCATCAAACACTCCCGGGGTCAGACACAGAGTGATTTTTCCTCTACACGGTCCCATCAAACACTCCCGGGGTCAGACACAGTGTGATTATTCCTCAACACGGTCCCATCAAACACTCCCGGGGTCAGACACAGAGTGATTTTTCCTCTGCACGGTCCCATCAAACACTCCCGGGGTCAGACACAGAGTGAGTCTCCCTCCACACCGTCCAATCACACACTCCCGGTATCAGACTCAGAGTGATTATTCCTCTACACGGTCCCATCAAACACTCCCGGGGTCAGACACAGAGTGAATTTATATCCACACCGTCCCATCATACTCTCCCGGGATCAGACACAGAGTGAATCTCCCTCCACACCGTTCCATCACACACTCCCGTGGTCAGACACAGTGTGATTATTCCTCTACACGGTCCCATCAAACACTCCCTGGGTCAGACAAAGAGTGAATCTCCCTACACACCGTCCCATCACACACTCCCGTCGTCAGACACAGTATGATTATTCCTCTCCACGGTCCCATCAAACACTCCCGGGGTCAGACACAGACTGAATCTCCCTCCACAAGGTCCCATCACACATTCCCGTGGTCAGAGACAGAGTGATTATTCCTCTACACGGTCCCATCAAACACTCCCGGGGGTCAGACACAGAGCGATTATTCCTCTACACGTTAACATCAAACACACCGTGGGTCAGATACACAGTGATTATTCCTCTACACGGTCCCATCACACACTCCCGCGGTCTTACACAGAGTGATTATTCCTCTACACGGTCCCATCAAACTCTCCCGGGGTCAGACACAGAGTGATTATTCCTCAACACGGTCCCATCAAACACTCCCGGGGTCAGACACAGAGTGATTTTTCCTCTGCACGGTCCCATCAAACACTCCCGGGGTCAGACACAGAGTGAGTCTCCCTCCACACCGTCCCATCACACACTCCCGGTATCAGACTCAGAGTGATTATTCCTCTACACGGTCCCATCAAACACTCCCGGGGTCAGACACAGAGTGAATTTATATCCACACCGTCCCATCATACACTCCCGGGGTCAGACACAGAGTGAATCTCCCTCCACACCGTTCCATCACACACTCCCGTGGTCAGACACAGTGTGATTATTCCTCTACACGGTCCCATCAAACACTCCCTGGGTCAGACAAAGAGTGAATATCCCTACACACCGTCCCATCACACACTCCCGTCGTCAGACACAGTATGATTATTCCTCTCCACGGTCCCATCAAACACTCCCGGGGTCAGACACAGACTGAATCTCCCTACACACCGTCCCATCACACACTCCCGGGGTCAGACACAGAGTGATTATTCCTCTACACGGCCGCATCAAACACTCACGGGGGTCAGACACAAAGCGATTATTCCTCTACACGTTTAAATCAAACACACCGTGGGTCAGATACACAGTGATTATTCCTCTACACGGTCCCATCACACATTCCCGGGGTCAGACACAGAGCGATTATTCCTCTACACGGTCCCATCAAACACTCCCGGGGTCAGACACAGAGTGATTATTCCTCTACACGGTCCCAACAAGCACTCCCGGTGTCAGACACAGTGTGAATCTCCTTCCACACCGTCCCATCACACTCTCCCGGGGTCAGACACAGAGTGATTATTCCTCTACACTGTCCCAACAAACACTCCCGGGGACAGACACAGAGTGAGTCTCCCTCCACACCGTCAAATCACACACTCCCGGTATCATGCTCAGAGTGATTATTCCTCTACGCTGTCCCATCAAACACTCCCGGGGTCAGACACAGAGTGAGTCTCCCTCCACACCGTCCCATCACACACTCCCGGGGTCAGACTCAGAGTGATTATTCCTCTACACTGTACCATCAAACACACCGTGTGTCAGACATACAGTGATTATTCCTCTGCACGGACCCATCAAACACTCCCGGGGTCAGACACAGAGTGATTATTCCTCTACACGGACCCATCAAACACTCCCGGGGTCAGACACAGAGTGAATTTATATCCACACCGTCCCATCATACGCTTCCGGGGTCAAACACAGCGTGATTATTCCTCTACACTGTACCATCAAACACTCCGTGGGTCAGACACAGAGTGATTATTCCTCTACACGATCCCATCAAACACTCCCGGGGTCAGACACAGAGTGATTATTGCTCTACACGGTCCCATCAAACACTCCCGGGGTCAGACACAGAGTGATTTTTCCTCTACACGGTCCCATCAAACACTCCCGGGGACAGACACCGAGTGATTATTCCTCAACACGGTCCCATCAAACACTCCCGGGGTCAGACACAGAGTGATTTTTCCTCTGCACAGTCCCATCAAACACTCCCGGGGTCAGACACAGAGTGAGTCTCCCTCCACACCGTCCAATCACACACTCCCGGTATCAGACTCAGAGTGATTATTCCTCTACACGGTCCCATCAAACACTCCCGGGGTCAGACACAGAGTGAATTTATATCCACACCGTCCCATCATACTCTCCCGGGGTCAGACACAGAGTGAATCTCCCTCCACACCGTTCCATCACACACTCCCGTGGTCAGACACAGTGTGATTATTCCTCTACACGGTCCCATCAAACACTCCCTGGGTCAGACAAAGAGTGAATCTCCCTACACACCGTCCCATCACACACTCCCGTCTTCAGACACAGTATGATTATTCCTCTCCACGGTCCCATCAAACACTCCCGGGGTCAGACACAGACTGAATCTCCCTCCACACCGTCCCATCACACACTCCCGTGGTCAGAGACAGAGTGATTATTCCTCTACACGGTCCCATCAAACACTCCCGGGGGTCAGACACAGAGCGATTATTCCTCTACCCGTTAACATCAAACACACCGTGGGTCAGATACACAGTGATTATTCCTCTACACGGTCCCATCACACACTCCCGCGGTCATACACAGAGTGATTATTCCTCTACACGGTCCCATCAAACACTCCCGGGGTCAGACACAGAGTGATTATTCCTCTACACGGTCCCATCATACACTCCCGGGGTCAGACACAGTGTGAATTTATATCCACACCGTCCCATCATACGCTTCCGGGGTCAGACACAGCGTGATTATTCCTCTACACTGTACCATCAAACACTCCGTGGGTCAGACACAGAGTGATTATTCCTCTACACGATCCCATCAAACACTCCCGGGGTCAGACACAGAGTGATTTTTCCTCTACACGGTCCCATCAAACACTCCCGGGGTCAGACACAGAGTGATTATTCCTCAACAAGGTCCCATCAAACACTCCCGGGGTCAGACACAGAGTGATTTTTCCTCTGCACGGTCCCATCAAACACTCCCGGGGTCAGACACAGAGTGAGTCTCCCTCCACACCGTCCAATCACACACTCCCGGTATCAGACTCAGAGTGATTATTCCTCTACACGGTCCCATCAAACACTCCCGGGGTCAGACACAGAGTGAATTTATATCCACACCGTCCCATCATACTCTCCCGGGGTCAGACACAGAATGCATCTCCCTCCACACCGTTCCATCACACACTCCCGTGGTCAGACACAGTGTGATTATTCCTCTACACGGTCCCATCAAACACTCCCTGGGTCAGACAAAGAGTGAATCTCCCTACACACCGTCCCATCACACACTCCCGTCGTCAGACACAGTATGATTATTCCTCTCCACGGTCCCATCAAACACTCCCGGGGTCAGACACAGACTGAATCTCCCTCCACACCGTCCCATCACACACTCCCGTGGTCAGAGACAGAGTGATTATTCCTCTACACGGTCCCATCAAACACTCCCGGGGGTCAGACACAGAGCGATTATTCCTCTACCCGTTAACATCAAACACACCGTGGGTCAGATACACAGTGATTATTCCTCTACACGGTCCCATCACACACTCCCGCGGTCATACACAGAGTGATTATTCCTCTACACGGTCCCATCAAACACTCCCGGGGTCAGACACAGAGTGATTATTCCTCTACACGGTCCCATCATACACTCCCGGGGTCAGACACAGTGTGAATTTATATCCACACCGTCCCATCATACGCTTCCGGGGTCAGACACAGCGTGATTATTCCTCTACACTGTACCATCAAACACTCCGTGGGTCAGACACAGAGTGATTATTCCTCTACACGATCCCATCAAACACTCCCGGGGTCAGACACAGAGTGATTTTTCCTCTACACGGTCCCATCAAACACTCCCGGGGTCAGACACAGAGTGATTATTCCTCAACAAGGTCCCATCAAACACTCCCGGGGTCAGACACAGAGTGATTTTTCCTCTGCACGGTCCCATCAAACACTCCCGGGGTCAGACACAGAGTGAGTCTCCCTCCACACCGTCCAATCACACACTCCCGGTATCAGACCCAGAGTGATTATTCCTCTACACGGTCCCATCAAACACTCCCGGGGTCAGACACAGAGTGAATTTATATCCACACCGTCCCATCATACTCTCCCGGGGTCAGACACAGAATGCATCTCCCTCCACACCGTTCCATCACACACTCCCGTGGTCAGACACAGTGTGATTATTCCTCTACACGGTCCCATCAAACACTCCCTGGGTCAGACAAAGAGTGAATCTCCCTACACACCGTCCCATCACACACTCCCGTCGTCAGACACAGTATGATTATTCCTCTCCACGGTCCAATCAAACACTCCCGGGGTCAGACACAGACTGAATCTCCCTCCACACCGTCCCATCACACACTCCCGTGGTCAGAGACAGAGTGATTATTCCTCTACACGGTCCCATCAAACACTCCCGGGGGTCAGACACAGAGCAATTATTCCTCTAAACGTTAACATCAAACACACCTTGGGTCAGATACACAGTGATTATTCCTCTACACGGTCCCATCACACATTCCCGGGGTCAGACACAGAGTGAATTTATATCCACACCGTCCCATCATCCTCCCCCGTGGTCAGACACAGAGTGAATCTCCCTCCACACCGTCCCATCACACACTCCCGTGGTCAGACACAGAGTGATTATTACTCTGCATGATCCCATCAAACACTCCCGGGGTCAGACAAAGAGTGAATCTCCCTACACACCGTCCCATCACACACTCCCGAGTTCAGACACAGTATGATTATTCCTCTCCACGGTCCCATCAAACACTCCCGGGTGTCAGACACAGAGCGATTATTCCTCTACACGTTAACATCAAACACACAGTGGGTCCGACACAGAGTGTATATTCCTCTACACTGTCCCAACAACCACTCCCGGGGTCAGACACAGAGTGATTATTCCTCTACACGGTCCCATCAAACACTCCCGGGGTCAGACACAGAGTGAGTCTCCCTCCACACCGTCCAATCACACACTCCCGGTATCAGACTCAGAGTGATTATTCCTCTACAAGGTCCCATCAAACACTACCGGGTGTCAGACACATAGTGATTATTCCTCTATACGGTCCCATCAAACACTCCCGGGGTGAAACAGAGTGAATCTCCCTCCACACGGTTCCATCACAGACTCCCGTGGTCAGACACAGAGTGATTATTCTTCTCCACGGTCCCATCAAACACTCCCGGGGTCAGACACAGAGTGATTATTCCTCTACACGGTCCCATTACACACTCCAGGGGTTCAGACACAGAGCGATTATTCCTCTACAAGTTAACATCAAACACACCGTGGGTCAGACACACAGAGATTATTCCTCTACACGGTCCCATCAAACACTCCCGGTATCAGACACAGAGTGATTATTCCTCTACACGGTCCAAACAAACACTCCCGGTGTCAGACACAGTGTGAATCTCCTTCCACACCGTCCCATCACACTCTCCCGGGGACAGACACAGAGTGATTATTCCTCTACACGGTCCCATCAAACGCTACCGGGGGTCAGACACATAGTGATTATTCCTCTACACGGTCCCATCAAACACTCCCGGGGTCAGACACAGAGTGAATCTCCCTCCACACGGTCACATCACACACTCCCGTGGTCAGGCACAGAGTGATTATTCTTTTCCACGGTCCCATCAAACACTCCCGGGGTCTGACACAGAGTGATTATTCCTCTACACTGTCCCATCACACGCTCCCGGGGTCAAACACAGAGTGAATCTTCCTCTACACAGCCCATCACACACTCCCTGGGTCAGAAACAGAGAGAAACTCCCTCCACGCCGTCGCAAAACACACTCCCGGGTCAAACACAGACTGATTATTCCTCTGCACGGTCCCATCAAACACTCCCGGGGTCAGATACAGAGTGAATTTATATCCACACCGTCCCATCATACACTCCCGGGGTCAGACACAGAGTGATTATTCCTCTACACTGTACCAACAAACACTCCGTGGGTCAGACACAGTATGTTTATTCCTCTCCACGGTCCCATCAAACACTCCCGGGGTCAGACACAGAGTGAATCTCCCTCCACACCGTCCCATCAAACACTCCCGTGGTCAGAGACAGAGTGATTATTCCTCTACACGGTCCCATCAAACACTCCCGGGGGTCAGACACAGAGAGATTATTCCTCTACACGGTAACATCAAACACACCGTGGGTCAGACACACAGTGATTATTCCTCCACACGGTCCCATCAAACACTCCCTGGGTCAGAAACAGAGAGAAACTCCCTCCACGCCGTCGCAAAACACACTCCCGGGTCAAACACAGACTGATTATTCCTCTGCACGGTCCCATCAAACACTCCCGGGGTCAGATACAGAGTGAATTTATATCCACACCGTCCCATCATACACTCCCGGGGTCAGACACAGAGTGATTATTCCTCTACACTGTACCAACAAACTCTCCGTGGGTCAGACACAGTATGATTATTCCTCTCCACTGTCCCATCAAACACTCCCGGGGGTCAGAGACAGAGTGATTATTCCACTACACGGTCCCATCAAACACTCCCGGGGGTCAGTCACAGAGCGATTATTCCTCTACACGGTAACATCAAACACACCGTGGGTCAGACACACAGTGATTATTCCTCTACACGGTCCCATCAAACACTCCCGGGGTCAGACACAGAGTGAATCTCCCTCCACGCAGTCCCATCACACACTCCCGGGGTCAGACACAGAGTGATTATTCCTCTACACGTTCCCATCAAACACTCCCGGGGTCAGCCACAACGTGATTATTCCTCTACACGGTCCCATCAAACACTCCCGGGGTCAGACTCAGAGTGAATCTCCCTCCACACCGTCCCATCACACACTCCCGTTTTCAGACACAGTGTGATTATTCCTCTACAAGGTCCCATCAAACACTCACGGGGTCAGACACTGGGTGAATCTCCCTCCACACATTCCCATCACACACTCCCAGGGTCAGCCACAGAGGGATTAATCCTCTACACCGTCACATCACACACTCCGGTGGTCAAACACAGAGTGATTATTCCTCTACACGGTCCCATCAAACACTCCCGGGGTCAGACACAGTGTGAATCTCCCTCCACGCAGTCCCGTCACACACTCCCGGGGTCAGAAACAGAGTGATAATTCCTCTACACGGTCCCATCAAACACTCCCGGGGTCAGACACAGTGTGAATCTCCTTCCACACCGTCCCATCACACTCTCCCGGGGTCAGACAAAGAGTGATTATTCCTCTACACTGTACCAACAAACACTCCGTGCGTCAGACACAGTATGATTATTCCTCTCCACGGTCCCATCAAACACTCCCGGGTTCAGACACAGGGTGATTTTTCCTCTACACGGTCCCCTCAAACACTCCCGGGGTCAGACACAGAGTGAATCTCCCTCCACGCCGTCCCATCACACACTCCCGGGGTCAGACACAGAGTGATTATTCCTCTACACGGTCCCATCAAACACTCCCGGGGTCAGACACAGAGTGATTATTCCTCTACACGGTCCCAACAAACACTCCCGGTGTCAGACACAGTGTGAATCTTCTTCCACACCGTCCCATCACACTCTCCCGGCGTCAGACAAAGAGTGATTATTCCTCTACACTGTCCCAACAAACACTCCCGGGGTCAGACACAGATTGATTATTCCTCTACACGGTCCCATCAAACACTACCGGGGGTCAGACACAGAGTGAATATTCCTCTACACGGTCCCATCAAACACTCCCGGGGTCAGACACAGAGTGAGTCTCCCTCCACACCGTCCCATCACACCCTCCCGGTATCAGTCTCAGAGTGATTATTCCTCTACACAGTCACATCACACACACCGGTGTTCAAACACAGAGTGATTATTCCTCTACACGGTCCCATCAAACACTCACGGGGTCAGACACAGAGTGAATCTCCCTTCACGCCGTTCCAACACACACTCCCGGGGTCAGAAACAGAGTGATTATTCCTCTACACCGTCACATCACACACTCCCGTGGTCAAACACAGAGTGATTATTCCTCTACACGGTCCCATCAAACACTCCCGGGGTCCGACACAGAGTGGTTATTCCTCTTCACGGTCCCAACAAACACTCCCGGGGTCAGACACAGAGAGAATTTATATCCACGCCGTCCCATCACACACTCCCGTGGTCAGACACAGAGTGATTATTCCTCTGCATGGTCCCATCAAACACTCCCGGGGTCAGAGAAAGAGTGAATCTCCCTACACACCGTCCCATCACACACTCCCGTGTTCAGACACAGTATGATTATTCCTCTCCACGGTCCCATCAAACACTCCCGGGGGTCAGACACAGAGTGATTATTCCGCTACACTGTACCAACAAACACTCCGTGGGTCAGACACAGTATGATTATTCCTCTCCACGGTCCCATCAAACACTCCCGGGGTCAGACACAGAGTGAATCTCCCTCCACACCGTCCAATCACACACTCCCGTGGTCAAACACAGAGTGATTATTCCTCTACACGGTCCCATCAAACACTCCCGGGGTCCGACACAGAGTGGTTATTCCTCTTCACGGTCCCAACAAACACTCCCGGGGTCAGACACAGAGAGAATTTATATCCACGCCGTCCCATCACACACTCCCGTGGTCAGACACAGAGTGATTATTCCTCTGCATGGTCCCATCAAACACTCCCGGGGTCAGAGAAAGAGTGAATCTCCCTACACACCGTCCCATCACACACTCCCGTGTTCAGACACAGTATGATTATTCCTCTCCACGGTCCCATCAAACACTCCCGGGGGTCAGACACAGAGCGATTATTCCTCTACACGTTAACATCAAACACACCGTGGGTCAGACACACAGTGATTGTTCCTCTACACGGTCCCATCAAACACTACCGGTGTCAGACACAGAGTGATTATTCCTCTACACGGTCCCAACAAACACTCCCGGTGTCAGACACAGTGTGAAACTCCCTCCACGCCGTCCCATCACACACTCACGGGGTCCGTCACAGAATGATTATTCCTCTACACGGTCCCATCAAACACTCCCGGGGTCCGACACAGAGTGATTATTCCTCTACACTGTCCCAACAACCACTCCCGGGGTCAGACACAGAGGGATTATTCCTCTACACGGTCCCATCAAACACTACCGGGTGTCAGACACATAGTGATTATTCCTCTACACGGTCCCATCAAACACTCCCGGGGTGAAACACAGAGTGAATCTCCCTCCACACGGTTCCATCACAGACTCCCGTGGTCAGACACAGAGTGATTATTCTTCTCCACGGTCCCATCAAACACTCCCGGGGTCAGACACAGAGTGATTATTCCTCTACACGGTCCCATCACACACTCCAGGGGTTCAGACACAGAGCGATTATTCCTCTACACGTTAACATCAAACACACCGTGGGTCAGACACACAGAGATTATTCCTCGACACGGTCCCATCAAACACTCCCGGTGTCAGACACAGAGTGATTATTCCTCTACACGGTCCAAACAAACACTCCCGGTGTCAGACACAGTGTGAATCTCCTTCCACACCGTCCCATCACACTCTCCCGGGGACAGACACAGAGTGATTATTCCTCTACACTGTGCCAACAAACAATCCCAGGGTCAGACACAGAGTGATTATTCCTCTACACGGTCCCATCAAACACTCCCGGGGTCAGACACACAGTGAATCTCCCTCCACACGGTCCCATCACACACTCCCGTGGTCAGGCACAGAGTGATTATTCTTTTCCACGGTCCCATCAAACACTCCCGGGGTCCGACACAGAGTGATTATTCCTCTACACTGTCCCATCACACGCTCCCGGGGTCAAACACAGAGTGAATCTTCCTCTACACAGCCCATCACACGCTCCCAGGGTCAGAAACAGAGAGAATCTCCCTCCACGCCGTCGCAAAACACACTCCCGGGTCAAACACAGACTGATTATTCCTCTGCACGGTCCCATCAAACACTCCCGGGGTCAGACACAGAGTGATTATTCCTCTACACTGTACCAACAAACACTCCGTGGGTCAGACACAGTATGATTATTCCTCTCCACGGTCCCATCAAACACTCCCGGGGTCAGACACAGAGTGAATCTCCCTCCACACCGTCCAATCACACACTCCCGTTTTCAGACACAGTGTGATTATTCCTCTACAAGGTCCCATCAAACACTCACGTGGTCAGACACTGGGTGAATCTCCCTCCACACCGTCCCATCACACACTCCCAGGGTCAGCCACAGAGTGATTAATCCTCTACACCGTCACATCACACACTCCGGTGGTCAAACACAGAGTGATTATTCCTCTACACGGTCCCATCAAACACTCCCGGGGTCAGACACAGTGTGAATCTCCCTCCACGCCGTCCCGTCACACACTCCCCTGGTCAGAAACAGAGTGATAATTCCTCTACACGGTCCCATCAAACACTCCCGTGGTCAGACACAGAGTGAATTTATATCCACACCGTCCCATCATACACTCCCGGGGTCAGACACAGTGTGAATCTCCTTCCACACCGTCCCATCACACTCTCCCGGGTTCAGACAAAGAGTGATTATTCCTCTACACTGTACCAACAAACACTCCGTGGGTCAGACACAGTATGATTATTCCTCTCCACGGTCCCATCAATCACTCCCGGGTTCAGACACAGGGTGATTTTTCCTCTACACGGTCCCCTCAAACACTCCCGGGGTCAGACACAGAGTGAATCTCCCTCCACGCCGTCCCATCACACACTCCCGGGGTCAGACACAGAGTGATTATTCCTCTACACGGTCCCATCAAACACTCCCGGGGTCAGACACAGAGTGATTATTCCTCTACACGGTCCCAACAAACACTGCCGGTGTCAGACACAGTGTGAATCTTCTTCCACACCGTCCCATCACACTCTCCCGGGGTCAGACAAAGAGTGATTATTCCTCTACACTGTCCCAACAAACACTCCCGAAGTCAGACACAGATTGATTATTCCTCTACACGGTCCCATCAAACACTACCGGGGATCAGACACAGAGTGAATATTCCTCTACACGGTCCCATCAAACACTCCCGGGGTCAGACACAGAGTGAGTCTCCCTCCACACCGTCCCATCACACCCTCCCGGTATCAGTCACAGAGTGATTATTCCTCTACACAGTCACATCACACACACCGGTGTTCAAACACAGAGTGATTATTCCTCTACACGGTCCCATCAAACACTCACGGGGTCAGACACAGAGTGAATCTCCCTTCACGCCGTTCCATCACACACTCCCGGGGTCAGAAACAGAGTGATTATTCCTCTACACCGTCACATCACACACTCCCGTGGTCAAACACAGAGTGATTATTCCTCTACACGGTCCATCACACACTCCCTGTGTCAGACACAGAGTGAATCTCCCTCCACACCGTCCCAACACACACTCCCGGGTCAGACACAGGGTGATTTTTCCTCTACACGGTCCCCTCAAACACTCCCGGGGTCAGACACAGAGTGAATCTCCCTCCACACGGTCCCAACACACACTCCCGTGGTCCGACACAGAGTGATTATTCTTCTCCACGGTCCCATCAAACACTCCCGGTGTCAGACACAGAGTGATTATTCCTCTACACAGTCCCATCACACACGCCCGAGGTCTGACACAGAATGATACTCCCGCCACACTGTCCCATCACACGCTCCCGGGGTCAAACATAGAGTGAATCTTCCTCTGCTCAGCCCATCACACACTCCCTGGGTCAGACACAGAGAGAATCTCCCTCCACACCGTCCGAAAACACACTCAAGGGTCAGACGCATACTGATTATTCCTCTGCACGGTCCCATCAAACACTCCCGGGGTCAGACACAGAGTGAATCTCCCTCCACGCCGTCCCATCACACACTCCCGTGGTCAGACACAGAGTGATTATTCCTCTACACGGTCCCATCAAACACTCCCGGTGTCAGACACAGAGTGATTTTTCCTCGACCCGGTCCCATCAAACACTCCCGGATTCAGACACTGAGTGATTATTCCTCTACACGGTCCCATCACACACGCCCGGGGTCTGACACAGAGTGATACTCCCGCCACACCGTCCCATCACACTCTCCCGGGGACAGACACAGAGTGATTATTCCTCTACACGGTCCGATCAAACGCTACCGGGGGTCAGACACATAGTGATTATTCCTCTACACGGTCCCATCAAACACTCCCGGGGTCAGACACAGAGTGAATCTCCCTCCACACGGTCACATCACACACTCCCGTGGTCAGGCACAGAGTGATTATTCTTTTCCACGGTCCCATCAAACACTCCCGGGGTCTGACACAGAGTGATTATTCCTCTACACTGTCCCATCACACGCTCCCGGGGTCAAACACAGAGTGAATCTTCCTCTACACAGCCCATCACACACTCCCTGGGTCAGAAACAGAGAGAAACTCCCTCCACGCCGTCGCAAAACACACTCCCGGGTCAAACACAGACTGATTATTCCTCTGCACGGTCCCATCAAACACTCCCGGGGTCAGATACAGAGTGAATTTATATCCACACCGTCCCATCATACACTCCCGGGGGTCAGACACAGAGCGATTATTCCTCTACACGTTAACATCAAACACACCGTGGGTCAGACACACAGTGATTGTTCCTCTACACGGTCCCATCAATCACTACCGGTGTCAGACACAGAGTGATTATTCCTCTACACGGTCCCAACAAACACTCCCGGTGTCAGACACAGTGTGAAACTCCCTCCACGCCGTCCCATCACACACTCACGGGGTCAGTCACAGAATGATTATTCCTCTACACGGTCCCATCAAACACTCCCGGGGTCCGACACAGAGTGATTATTCCTCTACACTGTCCCAACAACCACTCCCGGGGTCAGACACAGAGGGATTATTCCTCTACACGGTCCCATCAAACACTACCGGGTGTCAGACACATAGTGATTATTCCTCTACACGGTCCCATCAAACACTCCCGGGGTGAAACACAGAGTGAATCTCCCTCCACACGGTTCCATCACAGACTCCCGTGGTCAGACACAGAGTGATTATTCTTCTCCACGGTCCCATCAAACACTCCCGGGGTCAGACACAGAGTGATTATTCCTCTACACGGTCCCATCACACACTCCAGGGGTTCAGACACAGAGCGATTATTCCTCTACACGTTAACATCAAACACACCGTGGGTCAGACACACAGAGATTATTCCTCGACACGGTCCCATCAAACACTCCCGGTGTCAGACACAGAGTGATTATTCCTCTACACGGTCCAAACAAACACTCCCGGTGTCAGACACAGTGTGAATCTCCTTCCACACCGTCCCATCACACTCTCCCGGGGACAGACACAGAGTGATTATTCCTCTACACTGTGCCAACAAACAATCCCAGGGTCAGACACAGAGTGATTATTCCTCTACACGGTCCCATCAAACACTCCCGGGGTCAGACACACAGTGAATCTCCCTCCACACGGTCCCATCACACACTCCCGTGGTCAGGCACAGAGTGATTATTCTTTTCCACGGTCCCATCAAACACTCCCGGGGTCCGACACAGAGTGATTATTCCTCTACACTGTCCCATCACACGCTCCCGGGGTCAAACACAGAGTGAATCTTCCTCTACACAGCCCATCACACGCTCCCAGGGTCAGAAACAGAGAGAATCTCCCTCCACGCCGTCGCAAAACACACTCCCGGGTCAAACACAGACTGATTATTCCTCTGCACGGTCCCATCAAACACTCCCGGGGTCAGACACAGAGTGATTATTCCTCTACACTGTACCAACAAACACTCCGTGGGTCAGACACAGTATGATTATTCCTCTCCACGGTCCCATCAAACACTCCCGGGGTCAGACACAGAGTGAATCTCCCTCCACACCGTCCAATCACACACTCCCGTTTTCAGACACAGTGTGATTATTCCTCTACAAGGTCCCATCAAACACTCACGTGGTCAGACACTGGGTGAATCTCCCTCCACACCGTCCCATCACACACTCCCAGGGTCAGCCACAGAGTGATTAATCCTCTACACCGTCACATCACACACTCCGGTGGTCAAACACAGAGTGATTATTCCTCTACACGGTCCCATCAAACACTCCCGGGGTCAGACACAGTGTGAATCTCCCTCCACGCCGTCCCGTCACACACTCCCGTGGTCAGAAACAGAGTGATAATTCCTCTACACGGTCCCATCAAACACTCCCGTGGTCAGACACAGAGTGAATTTATATCCACACCGTCCCATCATACACTCCCGGGGTCAGACACAGTGTGAATCTCCTTCCACACCGTCCCATCACACTCTCCCGGGTTCAGACAAAGAGTGATTATTCCTCTACACTGTACCAACAAACACTCCGTGGGTCAGACACAGTATGATTATTCCTCTCCACGGTCCCATCAATCACTCCCGGGTTCAGACACAGGGTGATTTTTCCTCTACACGGTCCCCTCAAACACTCCCGGGGTCAGACACAGAGTGAATCTCCCTCCACGCCGTCCCATCACACACTCCCGGGGTCAGACACAGAGTGATTATTCCTCTACACGGTCCCATCAAACACTCCCGGGGTCAGACACAGAGTGATTATTCCTCTACACGGTCCCAACAAACACTGCCGGTGTCAGACACAGTGTGAATCTTCTTCCACACCGTCCCATCACACTCTCCCGGGGTCAGACAAAGAGTGATTATTCCTCTACACTGTCCCAACAAACACTCCCGAAGTCAGACACAGATTGATTATTCCTCTACACGGTCCCATCAAACACTACCGGGGATCAGACACAGAGTGAATATTCCTCTACACGGTCCCATCAAACACTCCCGGGGTCAGACACAGAGTGAGTCTCCCTTCACGCCGTTCCATCACACACTCCCGGGGTCAGAAACAGAGTGATTATTCCTCTACACCGTCACATCACACACTCCCGTGGTCAAACACAGAGTGATTATTCCTCTACACGGTCCATCACACACTCCCTGTGTCAGACACAGAGTGAATCTCCCTCCACACCGTCCCAACACACACTCCCGGGTCAGACACAGGGTGATTTTTCCTCTACACGGTCCCCTCAAACACTCCCGGGGTCAGACACAGAGTGAATCTCCCTCCACACGGTCCCAACACACACTCCCGTGGTCCGACACAGAGTGATTATTCTTCTCCACGGTCCCATCAAACACTCCCGGTGTCAGACACAGAGTGATTATTCCTCTACACAGTCCCATCACACACGACCGAGGTCTGACACAGAATGATACTCCCGCCACACTGTCCCATCACACGCTCCCGGGGTCAAACATAGAGTGAATCTTCCTCTGCTCAGCCCATCACACACTCCCTGGGTCAGACACAGAGAGAATCTCCCTCCACACCGTCCGAAAACACACTCAAGGGTCAGACGCATACTGATTATTCCTCTGCACGGTCCCATCAAACACTCCCGGGGTCAGACACAGAGTGAATCTCCCTCCACGCCGTCCCATCACACACTCCCGTGGTCAGACACAGAGTGATTATTCCTCTACACGGTCCCATCAAACACTCCCGGTGTCAGACACAGAGTGATTTTTCCTCGACCCGGTCCCATCAAACACTCCCGGATTCAGACACTGAGTGATTATTCCTCTACACGGTCCCATCACACACGCCCGGGGTCTGACACAGAGTGATACTCCCGCCACACTGTCCCATAACACGCTCCCGGGGTCAAACACAGAGTGAATCTTCCTCCACACAGCCCATCACACACTCCCTGTGTCAGACACAGAGTGAATCTCCCTCCACACCGTCCCATCACACTCTCCCGGGGACAGACACAGAGTGATTATTCCTCTACACGGTCCGATCAAACGCTACCGGGGGTCAGACACATAGTGATTATTCCTCTACACGGTCCCATCAAACACTCCCGGGGTCAGACACAGATTGAATCTCCCTCCACACGGTCACATCACACACTCCCGTGGTCAGGCACAGAGTGATTATTCTTTTCCACGGTCCCATCAAACACTCCCGGGGTCTGACACAGAGTGATTATTCCTCTACACTGTCCCATCACACGCTCCCGGGGTCAAACACAGAGTGAATCTTCCTCTACACAGCCCATCACACACTCCCTGGGTCAGAAACAGAGAGAAACTCCCTCCACGCCGTCGCAAAACACACTCCCGGGTCAAACACAGACTGATTATTCCTCTGCACGGTCCCATCAAACACTCCCGGGGTCAGATACAGAGTGAATTTATATCCACACCGTCCCATCATACACTCCCGGGGTCAGACACAGAGTGATTATTCCTCTACACTGTACCAACAAACACTCCGTGGGTCAGACACAGTATGTTTATTCCTCTCCACGGTCCCATCAAACACTCCCGGGGTCAGACACAGAGTGAATCTCCCTCCACACCGTCCCATCAAACACTCCCGTGGTCAGAGACAGAGTGATTATTCCTCTACACGGTCCCATCAAACACTCCCGGGGGTCAGACACAGAGCGATTATTCCTCTACACGGTAACATCAAACACACCGTGGGTCAGACACACAGTGATTATTCCTCCACACGGTCCCATCAAACACTCCCTGGGTCAGAAACAGAGAGAAACTCCCTCCACGCCGTCGCAAAACACACTCCCGGGTCAAACACAGACTGATTATTCCTCTGCACGGTCCCATCAAACACTCCCGGGGTCAGATACAGAGTGAATTTATATCCACACCGTCCCATCATACACTCCCGGGGTCAGACACAGAGTGATTATTCCTCTACACTGTACCAACAAACTCTCCGTGGGTCAGACACAGTATGATTATTCCTCTCCACTGTCCCATCAAACACTCCCGGGGTTCAGAGACAGAGTGATTATTCCTCTACACGGTCCCATCAAACACTCCCGGGGGTCAGTCACAGAGCGATTATTCCTCTACACGGTAACATCAAACACACCGTGGGTCAGACACACAGTGATTATTCCTCTACACGTTCCCATCAAACACTCCCGGGGTCAGCCACAACGTGATTATTCCTCTACACGGTCCCATCAAACACTCCCGGGGTCAGACTCAGAGTGAATCTCCCTCCACACCGTCCCATCACACCCTCCCGTTTTCAGACACAGTGTGATTATTCCTCTACAAGGTCCCATCAAACACTCACGGGGTCAGACACTGGGTGAATCTCCCTCCACACATTCCCATCACACACTCCCAGGGTCAGCCACAGAGGGATTAATCCTCTACACCGTCACATCACACACTCGGGTGGTCAAACACAGAGTGATTATTCCTCTACACGGTCCCATCAAACACTCCCGGGGTCAGACACAGTGTGAATCTCCCTCCACGCAGTCCCGTCACACACTCCCGGGGTCAGAAACAGAGTGATAATTCCTCTACACTGTCCCATCAAACACTCCCGGGGTCAGACACAGAGTGAATTTATATCCACACCGTCCCATCAAACACTCCCGGGGTCAGACACAGTGTGAATCTCCTTCCACACCGTCCCATCACACTCTCCCGGGGTCAGACAAAGAGTGATTATTCCTCTACACTGTACCAACAAACACTCCGTGCGTCAGACACAGTATGATTATTCCTCTCCACGGTCCCATCAAACACTCCCGGGTTCAGACACAGGGTGATTTTTCCTCTACACGGTCCCCTCAAACACTCCCGGGGTCAGACACAGAGTGAATCTCCCTCCACGCCGTCCCATCACACACTCCCGGGGTCAGACACAGAGTGATTATTCCTCTACACGGTCCCATCAAACACTCCCGGGGTCAGACACAGAGTGATTATTCCTCTACACGGTCCCAACAAACACTCCCGGTGTCAGACACAGTGTGAATCTTCTTCCACACCGTCCCATCACACTCTCCCGGGGTCAGACAAAGAGTGATTATTCCTCTACACTGTCCCAACAAACACTCCCGGGGTCAGACACAGATTGATTATTCCTCTACACGGTCCCATCAAACACTACCGGGGGTCAGACACAGAGTGAATATTCCTCTACACGGTCCCATCAAACACTCCCGGGGTCAGACACAGAGTGAGTCTCCCTCCACACCGTCCCATCACACCCTCCCGGTATCAGTCTCAGAGTGATTATTCCTCTACACAGTCACATCACACACACCGGTGTTCAAACACAGAGTGATTATTCCTCTACACGGTCCCATCAAACACTCACGGGGTCAGACACAGAGTGAATCTCCCTTCACGCCGTTCCATCACACACTCCCGGGGTCAGAAACAGAGTGATTATTCCTCTACACCGTCACATCACACACTCCCGTGGTCAAACACAGAGTGATTATTCCTCTACACGGTCCCATCAAACACTCCCGGGGTCCGACACAGAGTGGTTATTCCTCTTCACGGTCCCAACAAACACTCCCGGGGTCAGACACAGAGAGAATTTATATCCACGCCGTCCCATCACACACTCCCGTGGTCAGACACAGAGTGATTATTCCTCTGCATGGTCCCATCAAACACTCCCGGGGTCAGAGAAAGAGTGAATCTCCCTACAGACCGTCCCATCACACACTCCCGTGTTCAGACACAGTATGATTATTCCTCTCCACGGTCCCATCAAACACTCCCGGGGGTCAGACACAGAGCGATTATTCCTCTACACGTTAACATCAAACACACCGTGGGTCAGACACACAGTGATTGTTCCTCTACACGGTCCCATCAAACACTCCCGGTGTCAGACACAGAGTGATTATTCCTCTACACGGTCCCAACAAACACTCCCGGTGTCAGACACAGTGTGAAACTCCCTCCACGCCGTCCCATCACACACTCACGGGGTCAGACACAGAATGATTATTCCTCTACACGGTCCCATCAAACACTCCCGGGTTCCGACACAGAGTGATTATTCCTCTACACTGTCCCAACAACCACTCCCGGGGTCAGACACAGAGTGATTATTCCTCTACACGGTCCCATCAAACACTCCCGGGGTGAAACACAGAGTGAATCTCCCTCCACACAGTCCCATCAAACACTCCCGGGGTCAGACACAGAGTGATTATTCATCTACACGGTCCCATCACACACTCCAGGTGTTCAGACACAGAGCGATTATTCCTCTACACGTTAACATCAAACACACCGTGGGTCAGACACACAGAGATTATTCCTCGACACGGTCCCATCAAACACTCCCGGTGTCAGACACAGAGTGATTATTCCTCTACACGGTCCAAACAAACACTCCCGGTGTCAGACACAGTGTGAATCTCCTTCTACACCGTCCCATCACACTCTCCCGGGGACAGACACAGAGTGATTATTCCTCTACACTGTCCCAACAAACAATCCCAGCGTCAGACACAGAGTGTTTATTCCTCTACACGGTCCCATCAAACACTCCCGGGGTCAGACACACAGTGAATCTCCCTCCACACGGTCCCATCACACACTCCCGTGGTCAGGCACAGAGTGATTATTCTTTTCCACGGTCCCATCAAACACTCCCGGGGTCCGACACAGAGTGATTATTCCTCTACACTGTCCCATCACACGCTCCCAAGGTCAAACACAGAGTGAATCTTCCTCTACACAGCCCATCACACGCTCCCGGGGTCAGAAACAGAGAGAATCTCCCTCCACGCCGTCGCATAACACACTCCCGGGTCAAACACAGACTGATTATTCCTCTGCACGGTCCCATCAATCACTTCCGGGGTCAGACACAGAGTGATTATTCCGCTACACTGTACCAACAAACACTCCGTGGGTCAGACACAGTATGATTATTCCTCTCCACGGTCCCATCAAACACTCCCGGGGTCAGACACAGAGTGAATCTCCCTCCACACCGTCCAATCACACACTCCCGTTTTCAGACACAGTGTGATTATTCCTCTACACGGTCCCATCAAACACTCCCGGGGGACAGACACAGAGTGATTATTCCTCTACGCTGTACCATCAAACACTCCGTGGATCAGGCACACAGTGATTATTCCTCTACACGGTCCCATCAAACACTCCCGTGGTCAAACACAGAGTGATTATTCCTCTACACGGTCCCATCAAACACTCCCGGGGTCCGACACAGAGTGGTTATTCCTCTTCACGGTCCCAATTAACACTCCCGGGGTCAGACACAGAGAGAATTTATATCCACGCCGTCCCATCACACACTCCCGTGGTCAGACACAGAGCGATTATTCCTCTACACGTTAACATCAAACACACCGTGGGTCAGACACACAGTGATTGTTCCTCTACACGGTCCCATCAAACACTACCGGTGTCAGACACAGAGTGATTATTCCTCTACACGGTCCCAACAAACACTCCCGGTGTCAGACACAGTGTGAAACTCCCTCCACGCCGTCCCATCACACACTCACGGGGTCAGTCACAGAATGATTATTCCTCTACACGGTCCCATCAAACACTCCCGGGGTCCGACACAGAGTGATTATTCCTCTACACTGTCCCAACAACCACTCCCGGGGTCAGACACAGAGGGATTATTCCTCTACACGGTCCCATCAAACACTACCGGGTGTCAGACACATAGTGATTATTCCTCTACACGGTCCCATCAAACACTCCCGGGGTGAAACACAGAGTGAATCTCCCTCCACACGGTTCCATCACAGACTCCCGTGGTCAGACACAGAGTGATTATTCTTCTCCACGGTCCCATCAAACACTCCCGGGGTCAGACACAGAGTGATTATTCCTCTACACGGTCCCATCACACACTCCAGGGGTTCAGACACAGAGCGATTATTCCTCTACACGTTAACATCAAACACACCGTGGGTCAGACACACAGAGATTATTCCTCGACACGGTCCCATCAAACACTCCCGGTGTCAGACACAGAGTGATTATTCCTCTACACGATCCAAACAAACACTCCCGGTGTCAGACACAGTGTGAATCTCCTTCCACACCGTCCCATCACACTCTCCCGGGGACAGACACAGAGTGATTATTCCTCTACACTGTGCCAACAAACAATCCCAGGGTCAGACACAGAGTGATTATTCCTCTACACGGTCCCATCAAACACTCCCGGGGTCAGACACACAGTGAATCTCCCTCCACACGGTCCCATCACACACTCCCGTGGTCAGGCACAGAGTGATTATTCTTTTCCACGGTCCCATCAAACACTCCCGGGGTCCGACACAGAGTGATTATTCCTCTACACTGTCCCATCACACGCTCCCGGGGTCAAACACAGAGTGAATCTTCCTCTACACAGCCCATCACACGCTCCCAGGGTCAGAAACAGAGAGAATCTCCCTCCACGCCGTCGCAAAACACACTCCCGGGTCAAACACAGACTGATTATTCCTCTGCACGGTCCCATCAAACACTCCCGGGGTCAGACACAGAGTGATTATTCCTCTACACTGTACCAACAAACACTCCGTGGGTCAGACACAGTATGATTATTCCTCTCCACGGTCCCATCAAACACTCCCGGGATCAGACACAGAGTGAATCTCCCTCCACACCGTCCAATCACACACTCCCGTTTTCAGACACAGTGTGATTATTCCTCTACAAGGTCCCATCAAACACTCACGGGGTCAGACACTGGGTGAATCTCCCTCCACACCGTCCCATCACACACTCCCAGGGTCAGCCACAGAGTGATTAATCCTCTACACCGTCACATCACACACTCCGGTGGTCAAACACAGAGTGATTATTCCTCTACACGGTCCCATCAAACACTCCCGGGGTCAGACACAGTGTGAATCTCCCTCCACGCCGTCCCGTCACACACTCCCGTGGTCAGAAACAGTGATAATTCCTCTACACGGTCCCATCAAACACTCCCGTGGTCAGACACAGAGTGAATTTATATCCACACCGTCCCATCATACACTCCCGGGGTCAGACACAGTGTGAATCTCCTTCCACACCGTCCCATCACACTCTCCCGGGTTCAGACAAAGAGTGATTATTCCTCTACACTGTACCAACAAACACTCCGTGGGTCAGACACAGTATGATTATTCCTCTCCACGGTCCCATCAATCACTCCCGGGTTCAGACACAGGGTGATTTTTCCTCTACACGGTCCCCTCAAACACTCCCGGGGTCCGACACAGAGTGGTTATTCCTCTTCACGGTCCCAATTAACACTCCCGGGGTCAGACACAGAGAGAATTTATATCCACGCCGTCCCATCACACACTCCCGTGGTCAGACACAGAGCGATTATTCCTCTACACGTTAACATCAAACACACCGTGGGTCAGACACACAGTGATTGTTCCTCTACACGGTCCCATCAAACACTACCGGTGTCAGACACAGAGTGATTATTCCTCTACACGGTCCCAACAAACACTCCCGGTGTCAGACACAGTGTGAAACTCCCTCCACGCCGTCCCATCACACACTCACGGGGTCAGTCACAGAATGATTATTCCTCTACACGGTCCCATCAAACACTCCCGGGGTCCGACACAGAGTGATTATTCCTCTACACTGTCCCAACAACCACTCCCGGGGTCAGACACAGAGGGATTATTCCTCTACACGGTCCCATCAAACACTACCGGGTGTCAGACACATAGTGATTATTCCTCTACACGGTCCCATCAAACACTCCCGGGGTGAAACACAGAGTGAATCTCCCTCCACACGGTTCCATCACAGACTCCCGTGGTCAGACACAGAGTGATTATTCTTCTCCACGGTCCCATCAAACACTCCCGGGGTCAGACACAGAGTGATTATTCCTCTACACGGTCCCATCACACACTCCAGGGGTTCAGACACAGAGCGATTATTCCTCTACACGTTAACATCAAACACACCGTGGGTCAGACACACAGAGATTATTCCTCGACACGGTCCCATCAAACACTCCCGGTGTCAGACACAGAGTGATTATTCCTCTACACGATCCAAACAAACACTCCCGGTGTCAGACACAGTGTGAATCTCCTTCCACACCGTCCCATCACACTCTCCCGGGGACAGACACAGAGTGATTATTCCTCTACACTGTGCCAACAAACAATCCCAGGGTCAGACACAGAGTGATTATTCCTCTACACGGTCCCATCAAACACTCCCGGGGTCAGACACACAGTGAATCTCCCTCCACACGGTCCCATCACACACTCCCGTGGTCAGGCACAGAGTGATTATTCTTTTCCACGGTCCCATCAAACACTCCCGGGGTCCGACACAGAGTGATTATTCCTCTACACTGTCCCATCACACGCTCCCGGGGTCAAACACAGAGTGAATCTTCCTCTACACAGCCCATCACACGCTCCCAGGGTCAGAAACAGAGAGAATCTCCCTCCACGCCGTCGCAAAACACACTCCCGGGTCAAACACAGACTGATTATTCCTCTGCACGGTCCCATCAAACACTCCCGGGGTCAGACACAGAGTGATTATTCCTCTACACTGTACCAACAAACACTCCGTGGGTCAGACACAGTATGATTATTCCTCTCCACGGTCCCATCAAACACTCCCGGGATCAGACACAGAGTGAATCTCCCTCCACACCGTCCAATCACACACTCCCGTTTTCAGACACAGTGTGATTATTCCTCTACAAGGTCCCATCAAACACTCACGGGGTCAGACACTGGGTGAATCTCCCTCCACACCGTCCCATCACACACTCCCAGGGTCAGCCACAGAGTGATTAATCCTCTACACCGTCACATCACACACTCCGGTGGTCAAACACAGAGTGATTATTCCTCTACACGGTCCCATCAAACACTCCCGGGGTCAGACACAGTGTGAATCTCCCTCCACGCCGTCCCGTCACACACTCCCGTGGTCAGAAACAGTGATAATTCCTCTACACGGTCCCATCAAACACTCCCGTGGTCAGACACAGAGTGAATTTATATCCACACCGTCCCATCATACACTCCCGGGGTCAGACACAGTGTGAATCTCCTTCCACACCGTCCCATCACACTCTCCCGGGTTCAGACAAAGAGTGATTATTCCTCTACACTGTACCAACAAACACTCCGTGGGTCAGACACAGTATGATTATTCCTCTCCACGGTCCCATCAATCACTCCCGGGTTCAGACACAGGGTGATTTTTCCTCTACACGGTCCCCTCAAACACTCCCGGGGTCAGACACAGAGTGAATCTCCCTCCACGCCGTCCCATCACACACTCCCGGGGTCAGACACAGAGTGATTATTCCTCTACACGGTCCCATCAAACACTCCCGGGGTCAGACACAGAGTGATTATTCCTCTACACGGTCCCAACAAACACTCCCGGTGTCAGACACAGTGTGAATCTTCTTCCACACCGTCCCATCACACTCTCCCGGGGTCAGACAAAGAGTGATTATTCCTCTACACTGTCCCAACAAACACTCCCGAAGTCAGACACAGATTGATTATTCCTCTACACGGTCCCATCAAACACTACCGGGGATCAGACACAGAGTGAATATTCCTCTACACGGTCCCATCAAACACTCCCGGGGTCAGACACAGAGTGAGTCTCCCTCCACACCGTCCCATCACACCCTCCCGGTATCAGTCACAGAGTGATTATTCGTCTACACAGTCACATCACACACACCGGTGTTCAAACACAGAGTGATTATTCCTCTACACGGTCCCATCAAACACTCACGGGGTCAGACACAGAGTGAATCTCCCTTCACGCCGTTCCATCACACACTCCCGGGGTCAGAAACAGAATGATTATTCCTCTACACCGTCACATCACACACTCCCGTGGTCAAACACAGAGTGATTATTCCTCTACACGGTCCATCACACACTCCCTGTGTCAGACACAGAGTGAATCTCCCTCCACACCGTCCCAACACACACTCCCGGGTCAGACACAGGGTGATTTTTCCTCTACACGGTCCCCTCAAACACTCCCGGGGTCAGACACAGAGTGAATCTCCCTCCACACGGTCCCAACACACACTCCCGTGGTCCGACACAGAGTGATTATTCTTCTCCACGGTCCCATCAAACACTCCCGGTGTCAGACACAGAGTGATTATTCCTCTACACGGTCCCATCACACACGCCCGAGGTCTGACACAGAATGATACTCCCGCCACACTGTCCCATCACACGCTCCCGGGGTCAAACATAGAGTGAATCTTCCTCTGCTCAGCCCATCACACACTCCCTGGGTCAGACACAGAGAGAATCTCCCTCCACACCGTCCGAAAACACACTCAAGGGTCAGACGCATACTGATTATTCCTCTGCACGGTCCCATCAAACACGCCCGGGGTCTGACACAGAGTGATACTCCCGCCACACTGTCCCATAACACGCTCCCGGGGTCAAACACAGAGTGAATCTTCCTCCACACAGCCCATCACACACTCCCTGTGTCAGACACAGAGTGAATCTCCCTCCACACCGTCCCAACACACACTCCCGGGACAGACACAGACTGATTATGCCTCTACACGGTCCCATCAAACACTCCCGGGGTCACACACGGAGTGAATTTATATCCACACCGTCCCATCATACACTCCCGGGTTCAGACACAGAGAGATTCTTCCTCTACACTGTACCATCAAACACTCCGTGGGTCAGACACACAGTGATTATTCCTCTACACGGTCCCATCAAACTCTCCCGGGGTCAGACACAGAGTGAATCTCCCTCCACGCCGTCCCATCACACTCTCCCGGGGTCAGACACAGAGAGATTATTCCTCTACACGGTCCAATCAAACACTCCCGGGGTCAGACACAGAGTGAATTTATATCCACACCGTCCCATCATACACTCCCGGGGACAGACACAGAGTGATTATTCCTCTACACTGTACCATCAAACACTCCGTGGGTCAGACACACGGTGATTATTCCTCTACACGGTCCCATCAAACACTCCCGGGGTCAGACACAGAGTGATTATTCCTCTACACGGTCCCATCAAACACTCCCGGGGTCAGACACAGTGTGAATCTCCCTCCACGCCGTCACGTCACACACACCCGGGGTCAGAAACAGAGTGATAATTCCTCTACACGGTCCCATCAAACACTCCCGGGGTCAGACACAGAGTGAATTTATATCCACACCGTCCCATCATACACTCTCGGAGTCAGACACAGAGTGAATCCCCCTCCGCATCGTCCCATCACACACTCCCGTGGTCCGACACAGAGTGATTATTCCTCTACACTGTCCCAACAACCACTCCCGGGGTCAGAAACAGTGTGATTATTCCTCTACACGGTCCCATCAAACACTACCGGGTGTCAGACACATAGTGATTATTCCTCTACACGGTCCCATCAAACACTCCCGGGGTGAAACACAGAGTGAATCTCCCTCCACACGGTTCCATCACACACTCCCGTGGTCCGACACAGAGTGATTATTCTTCTCCACTGTACCATCAAACACTCCGTGGGTCAGACACACAGTGATTATTCCTCTACACGGTCCCATCAAACTCTCCCGGGGTCAGACACAGAGTGAATCTCCCTCCACGCCGTCCCATCACACACTCCCGGGGTCAGACACAGAGAGATTATTCCTCTACACGGTCCAATCAAACACTCCCGGGGTCAGACACAGAGTGAATTTATATCCACACCGTCCCATCATACACTCCCGGGGACAGACACAGAGTGATTATTCCTCTACACTGTACCATCAAACACTCCGTGGGTCAGACACACGGTGATTATTCCTCTACACGGTCCCATCAAACACTCCCGGGGTCAGACACAGAGTGATTATTCCTCTACACGGTCCCATCAAACACTCCCGGGGTCAGACACAGTGTGAATCTCCCTCCACGCCGTCACGTCACACACTCCCGGGGTCAGAAACAGAGTGATAATTCCTCTACACGGTCCCATCAAACACTCCCGGGGTCAGACACAGAGTGAATTTATATCCACACCGTCCCATCATACACTCTCGGAGTCAGACACAGAGTGAATCCCCCTCCGCACCGTCCCATCACACACTCCCGTGGTCCGACACAGAGTGATTATTCCTCTACACTGTCCCAACAACCACTCCCGGGGTCAGAAACAGTGTGATTATTCCTCTACACGGTCCCATCAAACACTACCGGGTGTCAGACACATAGTGATTATTCCTCTACACGGTCCCATCAAACACTCCCGGGGTGAAACACAGAGTGAATCTCCCTCCACACGGTTCCATCACACACTCCCGTGGTCAGACACAGAGTGATTATTCTTCTCCACGGTCCCATCAAACACTCCCGGGGTCAGACACAGAGTGATTATTCCTCTACACGGTCCCATCACACACTCCAGGGGTTCAGACACAGAGCGATTATTCCTCTACACGTTAACATCAAACACACCGTGGGTCAGACACACAGAGATTATTCCTCTACACGGTCCCATCAATCACTCCCGGTGTCAGACACAGAGTGATTATTCCTCTGCACGGTCCAAACAAACACTCCCGGTGTCAGACACAGTGTGAATCTCCTTCCACACCGTCCCATCACACTCTCCCGGGTCAGACACAGAGTGATTATTCCTCTACACGGTCCCATCAAACGCTACCGGGGGTCAGACACATAGTGATTATTCCTCTACACGGTCCCATCAAACACTCCCTGGGTCTGAAATAGAGAGAATCTCCCTCCACGCCGTCGCAAAACACACTCCCGGGTCAAACACAGACTGATTATTCCTCTGCACGGTCCCATCAAACACTCCCGGGGTCAGACACAGAGTGAATTGATATCCACACCGTCCCATCACACTCTCCCGGGGACAGACACCGAGTGATTATTCCTCTACACTGTCCCAATAAACACTCTTGGGGTCAGACACAGAGTGATTATTCCCCTACACGGTCCCATCAAACGCTACCGGGGGTCAGACACATAGTGATTATTCCTCTACACGGTCCCATCAAACACTCCCGGGGTCAGACACAGAGTGAATCTCCCTCCACACGGTCCCATCACACACTCCCGTGGTCAGGCACAGAGTGATTATTCTTTTCCACGGTCCCATCAAACACTCCCGGCGACCGACACAGAGTGATTATTCCTCTACACTGTCCCATCACACGCTCCCGGGGTCAAACACAGAGTGAATCTTCCTCTACACTGTCCCATCACACACTCCCTGGGTCAGAAACAGAGAGAATCTCCCTCCACGCCGTCGCAAAACACACTCCCGGGTCAAACACAGACTGATTATTCCTCTGCACGGTCCCATCAAACACTCCCGGGGTCAGACACAGAGTGAATTGATATCCACACCGTCCCATCATACACTCCCGGGGTCAGACACAGAGTGATTATTCCTCTACACTGTACCAACAAACACTCCGTGGGTCAGACACAGTATGATTATTCCTCTCCACGGTCCCATCAAACAGTCCCGGGGTCAGACACAGAGTGAATCTCCCTCCACACCGTCCCATCAAACACTCCCGTGGTCAGAGACAGAGTGATTATTCCTCTACACGGTCCCATCAAACACTCCTGGGGGTCAGACACAGAGCGATTATTCCTCTACACGGTAACATCAAACACACCGTGGGTCAGACACACAGTGATTATTCCTCTACACGGTCCCATCAAACACTCCCGGGACAGACACAGAGTGAATCTCCCTCCACGCCGTCCCATCACACACTCCCGGGGTCAGACACAGAGTGATTATTCCTCTACACGTTTCCATCACACACTCCCGTTTTCAGACACAGTGTGATTATTCCTCTACAAGGTCCCATCAAACACTCACGGGGTCAGACACTGGGTGAATCTCCCTCCACACCGTCCCATCACACACTCCCAGGGTCAGCCACGGAGTGATTAATCCACTACACCGTCACATCACACACTCCGGTGGTCAAAAACAGAGTGATTATTCCTCTACACGGTCCCATCAAACACTCCCGGGGTCAGACACAGTGTGAATCTCCCTCCACGCCGTCCCGTCACACAGTCCCGGGGTCAGAAACAGAGTGATAATTCCTCTACACGGTCCCATCAAACACTCCCGGTGTCAGACACAGAGTGAATTTATATCCACACCGTCCCATCATACACTCCCGGGGTCAGACACAGTGTGAATCTCCTTCCACACCGTCCCATCACACTCTCCCGGGGTCAGACAAAGAGTGATTATTCCTCTACACTGTAACAACAAACACTCCGTGGGTCAGACACAGTATGATTATTCCTCTCCATGGTCCCATCAAACACTCCCGGGGTCAGACACAGAGTGATTATTCCTCTACACGGTCCCATCAAACACTCCCGGGGTCAGACACAGAGTGATTATTCCTCTACACGGTCCCAACAAACACTCCCGGTGTCAGACACAGTGTGAATCTTCTTCCACACCGTCCCATCACACTCTCCCGGGGTCAGACAAAGAGTGAATATTCCTCTACACTGTCCCAACAAACACTTCCGGGGTCAGACACAGATTGATTATTCCTCTACACGGTCCCATCAAACAGTACCGGGTGTCAGACACAGAGTGAATATTCCTCTACACGGTCCCATCAAACACTCCCGGGGTCAGACACAGAGTGAGTCTCCCTCCACACCGTCCAATCACACCCTCCCGGTATCAGTCTCAGAGTGATTATTCCTCTAGACAGTCACATCACACACTCCCGTGTTCAAACACAGAGTGATTATTCCTCTACACGGTCCCATCAAACACTCACGGGGTCAGACACAGAGTGAATCTCCCTCCACTCCGTTCCATCACACACTCCCGGGGTCAGACACAGAGTGATTATTCCTCTACACCGTCACATCACACACTCCCGTGGTCAAGCACAGAGTGATTATTCCTCTACACGGTCACATCAAACACTCCCGGGGTCCGACACAGAGTGGTTATTCCTCCACACGGTCCCAACAAACACTCCCGTGGTCAGACACAGAGAGAATTTATATCCACGCCGTCCCATCACACACTCCCGGGGTCAGACACAGAGTGATTATTCCTCTACACGGTCCCATCAAACACTCCCGGGGTCAGACGCAGAGTGATTATTCCTCTACACGGTACCAACAAACACTCCCGGTGTCAGACACAGTGTGAATCTCCTTCCACACCGTCCCATCACACACTCCCGGGGTCAGACACAGAGTCATTATTCCTCTACACGGTCCCATCAAACACTCCCGGGGTCAGACACAGAGTGATTATTCCTCTACACTGTCCCAACAAACACTCCCGGGGTCAGACACAGAGTGATTATTCCTCTACACGGTCCCATCAAACACTCCCGGGGTCAGACACAGAGTGAATCTCCCTCCACATGGTCCCATCACACACTCCCGTGGTCCGACACAGTGTGATTATTCTTCTCCACGGTCCCATCAAACACTCCCGGTGTCAGACACAGAGTGATTATTCCTCTGCACGGTCCCATCACACACGCCCGGGGTCTGACACAGAATGATACTCCCGCCACACTGTCCCATCACACGCTCCCGGGGTCAAACATAGAGTGAATCTTCCTCTACTCAGCCCATCACACACTCCCTGGGTCAGACACAGAGAATCTCCCTCCACACCGTCCGAAAACACACTCCCGGGTCAGACACATACTGATTTTTCCTCTGCACTGTCCCATCAAACACTCCCGGGGTCAGATACAGAAAGAATTTATATCCACAACGTCCCATCATACACTCCCGGGGTCAGACACAGAGTGATTATTCCTCTACACTGTACCATCAAACACTCCGTGGGTCAGACACACAGTGATTATTCCTCTACACGGTCCCATCAAACACTCCCGGTGTCAGACACAGAGTGATTTTTCCTCGACCCGGTCCCATCAAACACTCCCGGGTTCAGACACTGAGTGATTATTCCTCTACACGGTCCCATCACACACGCCCGGGGTCTGACACAGAATGATACTCCCGCCACTCTGTCCCATAACTCGCTCCCGGGGTCAAACACAGAGTGAATCTTCCTCCACACAGCCCATCACACACTCCCTGTGTCAGACACAGAGAGAATCTCCCTCCACACCGTCCCAACACACACTCCCGGGTCAGACACAGACTGATTATTCCTCTACACGGTCCCATCAAACACTCCCGGGGTCACACACGGAGTGAATTTATATCCACACCGTCCCATCATACACTCCCGGGTTCAGACAAAGAGAGATTATTCCTCTACACTGTACCATCAAACACTCCGTGGGTCAGACACACAGTGATTATTCCTCTACACGGTCCCATCCAACTCTCCCGGGGTCAGACACAGAGTGAATCTCCCTCCACGCCGTCCAATCACACTCTCCCGGGATCAGACACAGAGTGATTATTCCTCTACACGGTCCAATCAAACACTCCCGGGGTCAGACACAGAGTGAATTTATATCCACACCGTCCCATCATACTCTCCCGGGGTCAGACACAGAGTGAATCTCCCTCTACACCGTCCCATCATCCCCTCCCGGGGACAGACACAGAGTGATTATTCCTCTACACTGTACCATCAAACACTCCGTGGGTCAGACACACAGTGATTATTCCTCTACACGGTCCCATCAAACACTCCCGGGGTCAGACACAGAGTGATTATTCCTCTACACGGTCCCATCAAACACTCCCGGGGACAGACACAGTGTGAATCTCCCTCCACGCCGTCCCATCTCACACTCACGGGGTCAGACACAGAGTGATTATTCCTCTACACGGTACCAACAAACAGTCCCGGGGTCAGACACAGAGAGAATATCTATCCACGCCGTCCCATCACACACTCCCGGGGTCAGACACAGAGTGATTATTCCTCTACAGGGTCCTAAAAAACACTCCCGGTGTCAGACACAGTGTGAATCTCCTTCCACACCGTCCCATCACACTCTCCCGCGGTCAGACAAAGAGTGATTATTCCTCTACACTGTCCCAACAAACACTCCCGGGGTCAGTCACTGAGTGATTATTCCTCTACACGGTCCCATCAAACACTACAGGGGGTCAGACACAGAGTGAGTATTCCTCTACACGGTCCCATCAAACACTCCCGGGGTCAGACACAGAGTGAGTCTCCCTCCACACCGTCCCATCACACCCTCCCGGTATCAGTCTCAGAGTGATTATTCCTCTGCACAGTCACATCACACACTCCCGTGTTCAAACACAGAGTTATTATTCCTCCACACGGTCCCATCACACACTCCCGTGGTCCGACACAGAGTGATTATTCTTCTCCACGGTCCCATCAAACACTCCCGGTGTCAGACACAGAGTGATTATTCCTCTACACGGTCCCATCACACACTCCCGGGGTCAGACACAGAGTGAATCTCCCTCCACACCGTCCCATCACACACTCCAGGGATAGAAACAGAGTGATTATTCCTCTACACGGTCCCATCAAACACTCCCGGGGTCAGACACAGAGTGAGTCTCCCTCCACACCGTCCCATCGCACCCTCCCGGTATCAGTCTCAGAGTGATTATTCCTCTACACAGTCACTTCACACACTCCCGTTTTCAAACACAGAGTGATTATTCCTCTACACGGTCCCATCAAACACTCACGGGGTCAGAGACAGAGTGAATCTCCCTCCACGCCGTTCCATCACACACTCCCGGGGTCAGACACAGAGTGATTATTCCTCTACACCGTCACATCACACACTCCCGTGGTCAAACACAGAGTGATTATTCCTCTACACGGTCCCATCAAACACTCCCGGGGTCCGACACAGAGTGGTTATTCCTCTACACGGTCCCAACAAACACTCCCTGGGTCAGACACAGAGAGAATTTATATCCACGCCGTCCCATCACACACACCCGTGGTCAGACACAGAGTGATAATTCCTCTACACGGTCCCATCAAACACTCCCGGGGTCAGACAAAGAGTGATTATTCCTCTACACTGTCCCAACAAACACTCCCGGGGTCAGACACAGAGTGATTATTCCTCTACACGGTCCCATCAAACAATACCAGGGGTCTGACACAGAGTGATTATTCCTCTACACGGTCCCATCAAACACGCCCGGGGTCAGACACAGAGTGAATCTCCCTCCACACGGTCCCATCACACACTCCCGTGGTCCGACACAGAGTGATTATTCTTCTCCACGGTCCCATCAAACACTCCCGGTGTCAGACACAGAGTGATTATTCCTCTACACGGTCCCATCACACACGCCCGAGGTCTGACACAGAATGATACTCCCGCCACACTGTCCCATCACACGCTCCCGGGGTCAAACATAGAGTGAATCTTCCTCTACACAGCCCATCACACACTCCCTGGGTCAGACACAGAGAGAATCTCCCTCCACACCGTCCCAACACACACTCCCGGGTCAGACACAGACTGATTATTCCTCTACACGGTCCCATCAAACACTCCCGGGGTCACACACGGAGTGAATTTATATCCACACCGTCCCATCATACACTCCCGGGTTCAGACACAGAGAGATTATTCCTCTACACTGTACCATCAAACACTCCGTGGGCCAGACACACAGTGATTATTCCTCTACACGGTCCCATCCAACTATCCCGGGGTCAGACACAGAGTGAATCTCCCTCCACGCCGTCCAATCACACTCTCCCGGTGTCAGACACAGAGAGATTATTCCTCTACACGGTCCAATCAAACACTCCCGGGGTCAGACACAGAGTGAATTTATATCCACACCGTCCCATCATACCCTCCCGGGGACAGACACAGGGTGATTATTCCTCTACACTGTACCATCAAACACTCCGTGGGTCAGACACACAGTGATTATTCCTCTACACGGTCCCATCAAACACTCCCGGGGTCAGACACAGAGTGATTATTCCTCTACACGGTCCCATCAAACACTCCCGGGGACAGACGCAGTGTGAATCTCCCTCCACGCCGTCCCGTCACACACTCCCGGGGTCAGAAACAGAGTGATAATTCCTCTACACGGTCCCCTCAAACACTCCCGGGGTCAGACACAGAGTGAATCTCCCTCCACGCCGTCCCATCACACACTCACCGTGTCAGACACAGAGTGATTATTTCTCTACACGGTACCAACAAACAGTCCCGGGGTCAGACACAGAGAGAATATCTATCCACGCCGTCCCATCACACACTCCCGGGGTCAGACACAGAGTGATTATTCCTCTACACGGTCCGATCAAACACTCCCGGGGTCAGACACAGAGTGATTATTCCTCTACAGGGTCCTAACAAACACTCCCGGTGTCAGACACAGTGTGAATCTCCTTCCACACCGTCCCATCACACTCTCCCGCGGTCAGACAAAGAGTGATTATTCCTCTACACTGTCCCAACAAACACTCCCGGGGTCAGTCACTGAGTGATTATTCCTCTACACGGTCCCATCAAACACTACAGGGGGTCAGACACAGAGTGAGTATTCCTCTACACGGTCCCATCAAACACTCCCGGGGTCAGACACAGAGTGAGTCTCCCTCCACACCGTCCCATCACACCCTCCCGGTATCAGTCTCAGAGTGATTATTCCTCTGCACAGTCACATCACACACTCCCGTGTTCAAACACAGAGTGATTATTCCTCCACACGGTCCCATCACACACTCCCCTGGTCCGACACAGAGTGATTATTCTTCTCCACGGTCCCATCAAACACTCCCGGTGTCAGACACAGAGTGATTATTCCTCTACACGGTCCCATCACACACGCCCGAGGTCTGACACAGAATGATACTCCCGCCACACTGTCCCATCACACGCTCCCGGGGTCAAACATAGAGTGAATCTTCCTCTACACAGCCCATCACACACTCCCTGGGTCAGACACAGAGAGAGTCTACCTCCACACCGTCCCAAAACACACTCCCGGGTCAGACACATACTGATTATTCCTCTGCACGGTCCCATCAAACACTCCCGGGGTCTGATACAGAGAGAATTTATATCCACACCGTCCCATCATACACTCCCGGGGTCAGACACGGAGTGATTATTCCTCTACACTGTACCATCAAACACTCCGTGGGTCAGACACACAGTGATTATTCCTCTACACGGTCCCATCAAACACTCCCGGGGTCAGACACAGAGTGAATCTACCTCCACGCCGTCCCATCACAGACTCCCGTGGTCAGACACTGAGTGATTATTCCTCTACACGGTCCCATCAAACACTCCCGGTGTCAGACACAGAGTGGTTTTTCCTCGACCCGGTCCCATCAAACACTCCCGGGTTCAGACACTGAGTGATTATTCCTCTACACGGTCCCATCACACACTCCCGGGGTCAGACACAGAGTGAATCTCCCTCCACACCGTCCCATCACACACTCCAGGGATAGAAACAGAGTGATTATTCCTCTACACGGTCCCATCAAACACTCCCGGGGTCAGACACAGAGTGAGTCTCCCTCCACACCGTCCCATCACACCCTCCCGGTATCAGTCTCAGAGTGATTATTCCTCTACACAGTCACTTCACACACTCCCGTGTTCAAACACAGAGTGATTATTCCTCTACACGGTCCCATCAAACACTCACGGGGTCAGAGACAGAGTGAATCTCCCTCCACGCCGTTCCATCACACACTCCCGGGGTCAGACACAGAGTGATTATTCCTCTACACCGTCACATCACACACTCCCGTGGTCAAACACAAGAGTGATTATTCCTCTACACGGTCCCATCAAACACTCCCGGGGTCCGACACAGAGTGGTTATTCCTCTACACGGTCCCAACAAACACTCCCTGGGTCAGACACAGAGAGAATTTATATCCACGCCGTCCCATCACACACACCCGTGGTCAAACACAGAGTGATTATTCCTCTACACGGTCCCATCAAACACTCACGGGGTCAGACAAAGAGTGATTATTCCTCTACACTGTCCCAACAAACACTCCCGGGGTCAGACACAGAGTGATTAATCCTCTACACGGTCCCATCAAACAATACCAGGGGTCTGACACAGAGTGATTATTCCTCTACACGGTCCCATCAAACACTCCCGGGGTCAGACACAGAGTGAATCTCCCTCCACACGGTCCCAACACACACTCCCGTGGTCCGACACAGAGTGATTATTCTTCTCCACGGTCCCATCAAACACTCCCGGTGTCAGACACAGAGTGATTATTCCTCTACACGGTCCCATCACACACGCCCGAGGTCTGACACAGAATGATACTCCCGCCACACTGTCCCATCACACGCTCCCGGGGTCAAACATAGAGTGAATCTTCCTCTACACAGCCCATCACACACTCCCTGGGTCAGACACAGAGAGAATCTCCCTCCACACCGTCCCAAAACACACTCCCGGGTCAGACACATACTGATTATTCCTCTGCACGGTCACATCAAACACTCCCGGGGTCAGATACAGAGAGAATTTATATCCACACCGTCCCATCATACACACCCGGGGTCAGACACAGAGTGATTATTCCTCTACACTGTACCATCAAACACTCCGTGGGTCAGACACACAGTGATTATTCCTCTACACGGTCCCATCAAACACTCCCGGGGTCAGACACAGAGTGAATCTCCCTACACGCCGTCCCATCACACACTCAAGTGGTCAGACACAGAGTGATTATTCCTCTACACGGTCCCATCAAACACTCCCGGTGTCAGACACAGAGTGATTTTTCCTCGACCCTGTCCCATCAAACACTCCCGTGTTCAGACACTGAGTGATTATTCCTCTACACGGTCCCATCACACACGCCCGGGTTCTGACACAGAATGATACTCCCGCCACACTGTCCCATCACACGCTCCCGGGGACAAACACAGAGTGAATCTTCCTCCACACAGCCCATCACACACTCCCTGGGTCAGACACAGAGTGAATCTCCCTCCACACCGTCCCAACACACACTCCCGGGTCAGACACAGACTGATTATTCCTCTACACGGTCCCATCAAACACTCCCGGGGTCAGACACGGAGTTAATTTATATCCACACCGTCCCATCATACACTCCAGGGTTCAGACACAGAGTGATTATTCTCTACACTATACCATCAAACAATCCGTGGGTCAGACACACAGTGATTATTCCTCTACACGGTCCCATCAAACTCTCCCGGGGTCAGACACAGAGTGAATCTCCCTACACGCCGTCCCATCACACTCTCCCGGGGTCAGACACAGAGAGATTATTCCTCTACACGGTCCAATCAAACACTCCCGGGGTCAGACACAGAGTGATTATTCCTCTACACGGTCCCATCAAACACTCCCGGGGTCAGTCACAGAGTGATTATTCCTCTACACGGTCCCATCAAATACTTCCGGGGTCAGAGACAGAGTGATTTCTCCTCTACACGGTCCCATCAAACACTCCCGGGGTCAGACACAGAGTGAATCTCCCTCCACGCCGTCCCAACACACACACCCGGGGTCAGACACAGAGTGATTATTCTTGTACACGGTCCCATTCAAACACTCCCGGGGTCAGACACAGAGTGATTATTCCTCAACACGAGCCCATCAAACACTCCCGGAGTCAGACGCAGTGTGAATTTATATCCACACCGTCCCATCATACACTCCCGGGGTCAGACACAGAGTGAATCTCCCTCCACACCGTCCCATCACACACTCCCGTGGTCAGACACAGAGTGATTATTCCTCTACACGGTCCCATCAAACACTCCCGGGGTCAGACAAAGAGTGAATCTCCCTACACACCGTCCAATCACACACTCAAGTGGTCAGACACAGTATGATTATTCCTCTCCACGGTCCCATCAAACACTCCCGGGATCAGACACAGACTGAATCTCCCTCCACACCGTCCCATCACACACTCCCGTGGTCAGAGACAGAGTGATTATTCCTCTACACCGTCCCATCAAACACACCCGGGGGTCAGACACAGTGCGATTATTCCTCTACACGTTAACATCAAACACACCGTGGGTCAGACACAGAGTGATTATTCCTCTACACGGTCCCATCAAACACTCCCGGGGTCAGACACAGCGTGAATCTCCTTCCACACCGTCCCATCGCACTCTCCCGGGGTCAAACACAGAGTGATTATTCTTCTACACTGTCCCAACTATCACTCCCGGGGTCAGACACAGAGTGATTATTCCTCTACACGGTCCCATCAAACACTCCCGGGGTCAGACACAGAGTGATTATTCCTCAACACGAGCCCATCAAACACTCCCGGAGTCAGACGCAGTGTGAATTTATATCCACACCGTCCCATCATACACTCCCGGGGTCAGACACAGAGTGAATCTCCCTCCACACCGTCCCATCACACACTCCCGTGGTCAGACACAGAGTGATTATTCCTCTACACGGTCCCATCAAACACTCCCGGGGTCAGACAAAGAGTGAATCTCCCTACACACCGTCCAATCACACACTCAAGTGGTCAGACACAGTATGATTATTCCTCTCCACGGTCCCATCAAACACTCCCGGGATCAGACACAGACTGAATCTCCCTCCACACCGTCCCATCACACACTCCCGTGGTCAGAGACAGAGTGATTATTCCTCTACACCGTCCCATCAAACACTCCCGGGGGTCAGACACAGTGCGATTATTCCTCTACACGTTAACATCAAACACACCGTGGGTCAGACACAGAGTGATTATTCCTCTACACGGTCCCATCAAACACTCCCGGGGTCAGACAGAGTGAATCTCCCTCCACGCCGTCCCATCACACACTCCCTGGGTCAGACACAGAGTGATTATTCCTGTACACGGTCCCATCAAACACTCCCGGGGTCAGACACAGAGTGATTATTCCTCAACACGAGCCCATCAAACACTCCCGGGGTCAGACACAGTGTGCATTTATATCCACACCGTCCCATCATACACTCCCGGGGTCCGACACAGAGTGAATCTCCCTCCACACCGTCCCATCACACACTCCCGTGGACGGAGACAGAGTGATTATTCCTCTACACGGTCCCATCAAACACTCCCGGGTTCAGACACAGAGTGATTATTCCTCTACACGGTCCCATCAAACACTCCCGGGGTCAGACACAGAGTGAATTTATATCAACACCGTCCCATCATACACTCCCGGGGTCAGACACAGAGTGATTATTCCTCTACACTGTACCATCAAACACTCCGTGGGTCAGACACAGAGTGATTATTCTCTACACTGTACCATCAAACAATCCGTGGGTCAGACACACAGTGATTATTCCTCTACACGGTCCCATCAAACTCTCCCGGGGTCAGACACAGAGTGAATCTCCCTCCACGCCGTCCCATCACACTCTCCCGGGGTCAGACACAGAGAGATTATTCCTCTACACGGTCCAATCAATCACTCACGGGGTCAGACACAGAGTGATTATTCCTCTACACGGTCCCATCAAACTCTCCCGGGGTCAGACACAGAGTGATTATTCCTCTACACGGTCCCAACACACACACACCCGGGGTCAGACACAGAGTGATTATTCCTCTACACCGTCCCATCAAACACTCCCGGGGGTCAGACACAGTGCGATTATTCCTCTACACGTTAACATCAAACACACCGTGGGTCAGAGACAGAGTGATTTCTCCTCTACACGGTCCCATCAAACACTCCCGGGGTCAGACACAGAGTGAATCTCCCTCCACGCCGTCCCAACACACACACCCGGGGTCAGACACAGAGTGATTATTCTTGTACACGGTCCCATTCAAACACTCCCGGGGTCAGACACAGAGTGAATCTCCCTCCACACCGTCCCATCACACACTCCCGTGGTCAGACACAGAGTGATTATTCCTCTACACGGTCCCATCAAACACTCCCGGGGTCAGACAAAGAGTGAATCTCCCTACACACCGTCCAATCACACACTCAAGTGGTCAGACACAGTATGATTATTCCTCTCCACGGTCCCATCAAACACTCCCGGGATCAGACACAGACTGAATCTCCCTTCACACCGTCCCATCACACACTCCCGTGGTCAGAGACAGAGTGATTATTCCTCTACACCGCCCCATCAAACACTCCCGGGGGTCAGACACAGTGCGATTATTCCTCTACACGTTAACATCAAACACACCGTTGGTCAGACACAGAGTGATTATTCCTCTACACGGTCCCATCAAAAACTCCCGGGGTCAGACACAGAGTGATATTTCCTCTACACGGTCCCATCAAACACTCCCGGGGTCAGACAGAGTGAATCTCCCTCCACGCCGTCCCATCACACACTCCCTGGGTCAGACACAGAGTGATTATTCCTGTACACGGTCCCATCAAACACTCCCGGGGTCAGACACAGAGTGATTATTCCTCAACACGAGCCCATCAAACACTCCCGGGGTCAGACACAGAGTGAATTTATATCCACACCGTCCCATCATACACTCCCGGGGTCCGACACAGAGTGAATCTCCCTCCACACCGTCCCATCACACACTCCCGTGGACGGAGAGAGAGTGATTATTCCTCTACACGGTCCCATCAAAGACTCCCGGGGTCAGACAAAGAGTGAATCTCCCTCCACGCCGTCCCAACACACACACCCGGGGTCAGACACAGAGTGATTATTCTTGTACACTGTCCCATTCAAACACTCCCGGGGTCAGACACAGAGTGAATCTCCCTCCACGCCGTCCCATCACACACTCCCTGGGTCAGACACAGAGTGATTATTCCTGTACACGGTCCCATCAAACACTCCCGGGGTCAGACACAGAGTGATTATTCCTCAACACGAGCCCATCAAACACTCCCGGGGTCAGACACAGAGTGAATTTATATCCACACCGTCCCATCATACACTCCCGGGGTCCGACACAGAGTGAATCTCCCTCCACACCGTCCCATCACACACTCCCGTGGACGGAGACAGAGTGATTATTCCTCTACACGGTCCCATCATACACTCCCGGGGTCCGACACAGAGTGAATCTCCCTCCACACCGTCCCATCACACACTCCCGTGGACGGAGACAGAGTGATTATTCCTCTACACGGTCCCATCAAACACTCCCGGGTTCAGACACAGAGTGATTATTCCTCTACACGGTCCCATCAAACACTCCCGGGGTCAGACACAGAGTGAATTTATATCAACACCGTCCCATCATACACTCCCGGGGTCAGACACAGAGTGATTATTCCTCTACACTGTACCATCAAACACTCCGTGGGTCAGACACAGAGTGATTATTCTCTACACTGTACCATCAAACAATCCGTGGGTCAGACACACAGTGATAATTCCTCTACACGGTCCCATCAAACTCTCCCGGGGTCAGACACAGAGTGAATCTCCCTCCACGCCGTCCCATCACACTCTCCCGGGGTCAGACACAGAGAGATTATTCCTCTACACGGTCCAATCAAACACTCCCGGGGTCAGACACAGAGTGATTATTCCTCTACACGGTCCCATCAAACTCTCCCGGGGTCAGACACAGAGTGATCATTCCTCTACACGGTCCCAACACACACACCCGGGGTCAGACACAGAGTGATTATTCCTCTACACCGTCCCATCAAACACTCCCGGGGGTCAGACACAGTGCGATTATTCCTCTACACGTTAACATCAAACACACCGTGGGTCAGAGACAGAGTGATTTCTCCTCTACACGGTCCCATCAAACACTCCCGGGGTCAGACACAGAGTGAATCTCCCTCCACGCCGTCCCAACACACACACCCGGGGTCAGACACAGAGTGATTATTCTTGTACACGGTCCCATTCAAACACTCCCGGGGTCAGACACAGAGTGAATCTCCCTCCACACCGTCCCATCACACACTCCCGTGGTCAGACACAGAGTGATTATTCCTCTCCACGGTCCCATCAAACACTCCCGGGATCAGACACAGACTGAATCTCCCTCCACACCGTCCCATCACACACTCCCGTGGTCAGAGACAGAGTGATTATTCCTCTACACCGTCCCATCAAACACTCCCGGGGGTCAGACACAGTGCGATTATTCCTCTACACATTAACATCAAACACACCGTTGGTCAGACACAGAGTGATTATTCCTCTACACGGTCCCATCAAAAACTCCCGGGGTCAGACACAGAGTGATATTTCCTCTACACGGTCCCATCAAACACTCCCGGGGTCAGACAGAGTGAATCTCCCTCCACACCGTCCCATCGCACTCTCCCGGGGTCAAACACAGAGTGATTATTCTTCTACACTGTCCCAACTATCACTCCCGGGGTCAGACACAGAGTGATTATTCCTCTACACGGTCCCATCAAACACTCCCGTGGACGGAGAGAGAGTGATTATTCCTCTACACGGTCCCATCAAACACTCCCGGGTTCAGACACAGAGTGATTATTCCTCTACACGGTCCCATCAAACACTCCCGGGGTCAGACACAGAGTGAATTTATATCCACACCGTCCCATCATACACTCCCGGGGTCAGACACAGAGTGAATCTCCCTCCACACCGTCCCATCACACAATCCAGTGGTCAGACACAGTATGATTATTCCTCTCCACGGACCCATCAAACACTCCCGGGGTCAGACACAGAGAGATTATTCCTCTACACGGTCCCAACTAACGCTCCCGGGGTCAGACACAGAGTCATTATTCCTCTACACGGTCACATCAAACTATTCCGGCGTCAGACACAGAGTGATTATTCCTCTGCTCGGTCCCATCAAACACTCCCGGGGTCAGACACAGAGTGATTATACCTCAACACGGTCCCATCAAACACTCCCGGGGACAGACACAGACTGAATCTCCCTCCAAGCCGTCCCATCACACACTCCCGGGGTCAGACACAGAGTGATTATTACTCTACACGGTCCCATCAAACACTCCCGGGGTCAGGCACAGAGTGATTATTCCTCTACTCTGTACCATCAAACATTCCGTGGGTCAGACAAACAGTGATTATTCCTCTACACTGTCCCAACAAACACTCCCGGGGTCAGACACAGAGTGAATCACCCTCCACGCCGTCCCATCACACACTCCCGGGGTCAGATACAGAGAGATTATTCCTCTACACGGTCCCATCAAACACTCCCGGGATCAGACACAAAGTGAATTTATATCCACAGCGTCCCATCATACACTCCCGCGGTCAGACACAGAGTGATTCTTCCTCTACACTGTACCATCAAACACTCCGTGGATCAGACACACAGTGATTATTCCTCTACACGGTCCCATCAAACACTCCCGGGTTCAGACACAGAGTGGTTATTCCTCTACACGGTCCCAACAAACAATCCCGGGGTCAGACACAGAGTGAAATTATATTAACACCGTCCCATCATAGACTCCCGGGGTAAGACACAGAGTGATTATTCCTCTACACTGTACCATCAAACACTCCGTGGGTCAGACACAGAGTGATTATTCCTCTACACGATCCCATCAAACACTCCCGGGGTCAGGAACAGAGTGATTGTTCCTCTACACGGTCCCATCAAACTCTCCCGGGGTCAGACAGAGTGAATCTCCCTCCACGCCGTCCCATCACACACTCCCGGGGTCAGACACAGTGTGATTATTCCTCTACACGGTCCCATCAAACACTCCCGGGGTCAGGCACAGAGTGATTTTTCCTCTGCACGGTCCCATCAAACACTCCCGGGGTCAGACACAGAGTGAATTTATATCCACACCGTCCCATCATACTCTCTCGGGGTCAGACGCAGAGTGAATCTCCCTCCACACCGTCCCATCACACACTCCAGTGGTCAGACACAGTATGATTATTCCTCTCCACGGTCCCATCAAACACTCCCGGGGTCAGACACAGAGAGATTATTCCTCTACACGGTCCCAACTAACGCTCCCGGGGTCAGACACAGAGTCATTATTCCTCTACACGGTCACATCAAACTCTTGCGGCGTCAGACACAGAGAGATTATTCCTCTACACGGTCCCATCACACACTCCCGGGGTCAGACACAGAGAGAATTTATATCCACACCGTCCCATCACACACTCCCGTGGTCAGACACAGAGTGATTATTCCTTTATACGGTCCCATCAAACGCTCCCGGGGTCAGACCAAGAGTGAATCTCCCTACACCCCGTCCCATCACACACTCCCGTGGTCAGACACAGTATGATTATTCCTCTCCACGGTCCCATCAAACACTCCCGGGTTCAGACACGGAGTGATTATTCCTCTACACGGTCCCATCAAACACTCCCGGGGTCAGACACAGAGTGATTATTCCTCTACACGATCCCATCAAACACTCCCGGGGTCAGACACAGAGTGATTTTTGCTCTACACGGTCCCATCAAACTCTCCCGGGGTCAGATACAGAGTGAATCTCCCTCCACGCCGTCCCATCACACACTCCCGGGGTCAGACACAGTGTGATTATTCCTCTACACGGTCCCATCAAACACACCCGGGATCAGACACAGAGTGATTTTTCCTCAACACGGTCCCATCAAACACTCCCGGGGTCAGGCACAGAGTGATTTTTCCTCTGCACGGTCCCATCAAACACTCCCGGGGTCAGACACAGAGTGAGTCTCCCTCCACACCGTCCCATCACACACTCCCGGTATCAGACTCAGAGTGATGATTCCTCTACACGGTCCCATCAAACACTCCCGGGGTCAGACACAGAGTGAATTTATATCCACACCGTCCCATCATACTCTCTCGGGGTCAGATACAGAGTGAATCTCCCTCCACACCGTCACATCACACACACCCGTGGTCAGACACAGTATGATTATTCCGCTCCACGGTCCCATCAAACACTCCCGGGGTCAGACACAGACTGAATCTCCCTCCACACCGTCCCATCACACACTCCCGTGGTCAGAGACAGAGTGATTATTCCTCTACACGGTCCCATCAAAGACTCCCGGGGGTCAGACACAGAGCGATTATTCCTCTACACGTTAACATCAAACACACCGTGGGTCAGACACACAGTGATTATTCCTCTACACGGTCCCATCTAACACTCCCGGGGTCAGACACGGCGTGAATCTCCTTCCACACCGTCCCATCGCACTCTCCCGGGGTCAGACACGGAGTGATTATTCCTCTACACTGTCCCAACCAACACTCCCGGGGTCAGACACAGAGTGATTATTCCTCTACACGGTCCCATCAAACACTACCAGGGGTCTGACACAGACTGATTCTCCCTCCACACCGTCCCATCACACACTCCCGTGGTCAGAGACAGAGTGATTATTCCTCTACACGATCCCATCAAACACTCCCGGGGTCAGACACAGAGTGATTTTTCCTCGACACGGTCCCATCAAACACTCCCGGGGTCAGACACAGAGTGATTATTCCTCTACACGGTCCCATCACACACGCCCGGAGTCTGACACAGAATGATACTCCCGCCACACTGTCCCATCACACGCTGCCGGGGTCAAACACAGATTGAATCTTCCTCTACACAGCCCATCACACACTCCCTGGGTGAGACACAGAGTGAATCTCCCTCCGCACCGTCCCAACACACACTCCCGGGTCAGACACAGACTGATTATTCCTCTACACGGTCCCATCAAACACTCCCGGGGTCAGACAAAGAGTGATTATTCCTCTACTCTGTACCATCAAACATTCCGTGGGTCAGACACACAGTGATTATTCCTCTACACCGTCCCAACACACACTCCCGGGTCAGACACAGACTGATTATTCCTCTACACGGTCCCATCAAACACTCCCGGGGTCAGACACAGAGTGATTATTCCTCTACTCTGTACCATCAAACATTCCGTGGGTCAGACACACACTGATTATTCCTCTACACGGTCCCAACAAACACTCCCGGGGTCAGACACAGAGTGAATCACCCTCCACGCCGTCCCATCACACACTCCCGTGGTCAGACACAGTATGATTATTCCTCTCCACGGTCCCATCAAACACTCCCGGGTTCAGACACAGAGTGAATCTCCCTCCACGCCGTCCCATCACACACTCCCGGGGTCAGAAACGGAGTGAATTTATATCCAAACCGTCCCATCATACACTCCCGGGGTCAGACACAGAGTGATTATTCCTCTACTCTGTACCATCAAACATTCCGTGGGTCAGACAAACAGTGATTATTCCTCTACACGGTCCCAACAAACACTCCCGGGGTCAGACACAGAGTGAATCACCCTCCACGCCGTCCCATCACACACTCCCGGGGTCAGATACAGAGAGATTATTCCTCTACACGGTCCCATCAAACACTCCCGGGGTCAGACACAAAGTGAATTTATATCCACAGCGTCCCATCATACACTCCCGCGGTCAGACACAGAGTGATTCTTCCTCTACACTGTACCATCAAACACTCCGTGGATCAGACACACAGTGATTATTCCTCTATACGGTCCCATCAAACACTCCCGGGTTCAGACACAGAGTGATTATTCCTCTACACGGTCCCAACAAACAATCCCGGGGTCAGACACAGAGTGAAATTATATTAACACCGTCCCATCATACACTCCCGGGGTCAGACACAGAGTGATTATTCCTCTACACTGTACCATCAAACACACCGTGGGTCAGACACAGAGTGATTATTCCTCTACACGATCCCATCAAACACTCCCGGGGTCAGGAACAGAGTGATTGTACCTCAACACGGTCCCATCAAACTCTCCCGGGGTCAGACAGAGTGAATCTCCCTCCACGCCGTCCCATCACACACTCCCGGGGTCAGACACAGTGTGATTATTCCTCTACACGGTCCCATCAAACACTCCCGGGGTCAGGCACAGAGTGATTTTTCCTCGCACGGTCCCATCAAACACTCCCGGCGTCAGACACAGAGTGAATGTATATCCACACCGTCCCATCATACTCTCTCGGGGTCAGACACAGAGTGAATCTCCCTCCACACCGTCCCATCACACACTCCAGTGGTCAGACACAGTATGATTATTCCTCTCCACGGTCCCATCAAACACTCCCGGGATCAGACACAGAGAGATTATTCCTCTACACGGTCCCAACTAACGCTCCCGGGGTCAGACACAGAGTCATTATTCCTCTACACGGTCACATCAAACTCTTCCGGCGTCAGACACAGAGAGATTATTCCTCTACACGGTCCCATCACACACTCCCCGGGTCAGACACAGAGTCATTATTCCTCTACACGGTCACATCAGACTTTTCCTGGGTCAGACACAGAGAGAATTTATATCCACACCGTCCCATCGCACACTCCCGTGGTCAGACACAGAGTGATTATTCCTTTATACGGTCCCATCAAACACTCCCGGGGTCAGACAAAGAGTGAATCTCCCTACACCCCGTCCCATCACACACTCCCGTGGTCAGACACAGTATGATTATTCCTCTCCACGGTCCCATCAAACACTCCCGGGGTCAGACACGGAGTGATTATTCCTCTACACGGTCCCATCAAACACTCCCGGGATCAGACACAGAGTGATTATTCCTCTACACGATCCCATCAAACACTCCCGGGGTCAGACACAGAGTGATTTTTCCTCTACACGGTCCCATCAAACTCTCCCGGGGTCAGACACAGAGTGAATCTCCCTCCACGCCGTCCCATCACACACTCCCGTAGTCAGACACAGTGTGATTATTCCTCTACACGGTCCCATCAAACACACCCGGGATCAGACACAGAGTGATTTTTCCTCAACACGGTCCCATCAAACACTCCCGGGGTCAGGCACAGAGTGATTTTTCCTCTGCACGGTCCCATCAAACACTCCCGGGGTCAGACACAGAGTGAGTCTCCCTCCACACCGTCCCATCACACACTCCCGGTATCAGACTCAGAGTGATGATTCCTCTACACGGTCCCATCAAACACTCCCGGGGTCAGACACAGAGTGAATTTATATCCACACCGTCCCATCATACTCTCTCGGGGTCCGATACAGAGTGAATCTCCCTCCACACCGTCCCATCACACACACCCGTGGTCAGACACAGTATGATTATTCCTCTCCACGGTCCCATCAAACACTCCCGGGGTCAGACACAGACTGAATCTCCCTCCACACCGTCCCATCACACACTCCCGTGGTCAGAGACAGAGTGATTATTCCTCTACACGGTCCCATCAAACACTCCCGGGGGTCAGACACAGAGCGATTATTCCTCTACACGTTAACATCAAACACACCGTGGGTCAGACACACAGTGATTATTCCTCTACACGGTCCCATCTAACACTCCCGGGGTCAGACACGGCGTGAATCTCATTCCACACCGTCCCATCGCACTCTCCCGGGGTCAGACACGGAGTGATTATTCCTCTACACTGTCCCAACCAACACTCCCGGGGTCAGACACAGAGTGATTATTCCTCTACACGGTCCCATCAAACACTACCAGGGGTCTGACACAGACTGATTCTCCCTCCACACCGTCCCATCACACACTCCCGTGGTCAGAGACAGAGTGATTATTCCTCTACACGATCCCATCAAACACTCCCGGGGTCAGACACAGAGTGATTTTTCCTCGACACGGTCCCATCAAACACTCCCGGGTCAGACACAGAGTGATTATTCCTCTACACGGTCCCATCACACACGCCCGGAGTCTGACACAGAATGATACTCCCGCCACACTGTCCCATCACACGCTCCCGGGGTCAAACACAGATTGAATCTTCCTCTACACAGCCCATCACACACTCCCTGGGTGAGACACAGAGTGAATCTCCCTCAGCACCGTCCCAACACACACTCCCGGGTCAGACACAGACTGATTATTCCTCTACACGGTCCCATCAAACACTCCCGGGGTCAGACACAGTGATTATTCCTCTACTCTGTACCATCAAACATTCCGTGGGTCAGACACACAGTGATTATTCTTCTACACCGTCCCAACACACACTCCCGGGTCAGACACAGACTGATTATTCCTCTACACGGTCCCATCAAACACTCCCGGGGTCAGACACAGAGTGATTATTCCTCTACTCTGTACCATCAAACATTCCGTGGGTCAGACACACAGTGATTATTCCTCTACACGGTCCCAACAAACACTCCCAGGGTCAGACACAGAGTGAATCTCCCTCCACGCCGTCCCATCACACACTCCCGGGGTCAGACACAGAGTGATTATTCCTCTACTCTGTACCATCAAACATTCCGTGGGTCAGACACACAGTGATTATTCCTCTACACGGTCCCATCAAACACTCCCGGGGTCAGGAACAGAGTGATTGTACCTCTACACGGTCCCATCAAACTCTCCCGGGGTCAGACAGAGTGAATCTCCCTCCACGCCGTCCCATCACACACTCCCGGGGTCAGGCACAGAGTGATTTTTCCTCGCACGGTCCCATCAAACACTCCCGGGGTCAGACACAGAGTGAATTTATATCCACACCGTCCCATCATACTCTCTCGGGGTCAGACACAGAGTGAATCTCCCTCCACACCGTCCCATCACACACTCCTGTGGTCAGACACAGTATGATTATTCCTCTCCACGGTCCCATCAAACACTCCCGGGGTCAGACACAGAGTGATTATTCCTCTACACGATCCCATCAAACACTCCCGGGGTCAGACACAGAGTGATTTATCCTCTACACGGTCCCATCAAACTCTCCCGCGGTCAGACACAGAGTGAATCTCCCTCCACGCCGTCCCATCACACACTCCCGTAGTCAGACACAGTGTGATTATTCCTCTACACGGTCCCATCAAACACACCCGGGATCAGACACAGAGTGATTTTTCCTCAACACGGTCCCATCAAACACTCCCGGGGTCAGGCACAGAGTGATTTTTCCTCTGCACGGTCCCATCAAACACTCCCGGGGTCAGACACAGAGTGAGTCTCCCTCCACACCGTCCCATCACACACTCCCGGTATCAGACTCAGAGTGATGATTCCTCTACACGGTCCCATCAAACACTCCCGGGGTCAGACACAGAGTGAATTTATATCCACACCGTCCCATCATACTCTCTCGGGGTCCGATACAGAGTGAATCTCCCTCCACACCGTCCCATCACACACACCCGTGGTCAGACACAGTATGATTATTCCTCTCCACGGTCCCATCAAACACTCCCGGGTTCAGACACAGACTGAATCTCCCTCCACGCCGTCCCATCACACACTCCCGGGGTCAGAAACGGAGTGAATTTATATCCAAACCGTCCCATCATACACTCCCGGGGTCAGACACAGAGTGATTATTCCTCTACTCTGTACCATCAAACATTCCGTGGGTCAGACAAACAGTGATTATTCCTCTACACGGTCCCAACAAACACTCCCGGGGTCAGACACAGAGTGAATCACCCTCCACGCCGTCCCATCACACACTCCCGGGGTCAGATACAGAGAGATTATTCCTCTACACGGTCCCATCAAACACTCCCGGGGTCAGACACAAAGTGAATTTATATCCACAGCGTCCCATCATACACTCCCGCGGTCAGACACAGAGTGAATCACCCTCCACACCGTCCCATCACACACTCACGTGGTCAGAGACAGAGTGATTATTCCTCTACACGGTCCCATCAAACACTCCCGGGGGTCAGACACAGAGCGATTATTCCTCTACACGTTAACATCAAACACACCGTGGGTCAGACACACAGTGATTATTCCTCTACACGGTCCCATCTAACACTCCCGGGGTCAGACACGGCGTGAATCTCCTTCCACACCGTCCCATCGCACTCTCCCGGGGTCATACACGGAGTGATTATTCCTCTACACTGTCCCAACCAACACTCCCGGGGTCAGACACAGAGTGATTATTCCTCTACACGGTCCCATCAAACACTACCAGGGGTCTGACACAGACTGATTCTCCCTCCACACCATCCCATCACACACTCCCGTGGTCAGAGACAGAGTGATTATTCCTCTACACGATCCCATCAAACACTCCCGGGGTCAGACACAGAGTGATTTTTCCTCGACACGGTCTCATCAAACACTCCCGGGGTCAGACACAGAGTGATTATTCCTCTACACGGTCCCATCACACACGCCCGGAGTCTGACACAGAATGATACTCCCGCCACACTGTCCCATCACACGCTCCCGGGGTCAAACACAGATTGAATCTTCCTCTACACAGCCCATCACACACTCCCTGGGTGAGACACAGAGTGAATCTCCCTCCGCACCGTCCCAACACACACTCCCGGGTCAGACACAGACTGATTATTCCTCTACACGGTCCCATCAAACACTCCCGGGGTCAGACACAGAGTGATTATTCCTCTACTCTGTACCATCAAACATTCCGTGGGTCAGACACACAGTGATTATTCTTCTACACCGTCCCAACACACACTCCCGGGTCAGACACAGACTGATTATTCCTCTACACGGTCCCATCAAACACTCCCGGGGTCAGACACAGAGTGATTATTCCTCTACTCTGTACCATCAAACATTCCGTGGGTCAGACACACAGTGATTATTCCTCTACACGGTCCCAACAAACACTCCCGGGGTCAGACACAGAGTGAATCTCCCTCCACGCCGTCCCATCACACACTCCCGTGGTCAGACACAGTATGATTATTCCTCTCCACGGTCCCATCAAACACTCCCGGGTTCAGACACGGAGTGATTATTCCTCTACACGGTCCCATCAAACACTCCCGGGGTCAGACACAGAGTGATTATTCCTCTACACGATCCCATCAAACACTCCCGGGGTCAGACACAGAGTGATTATTCCTCTACTCTGTACCATCAAACATTCCGTGGGTCAGACACACAGTGATTATTCCTCTACACGGTCCCAACAAACACTCCCTGGGTCAGACACAGAGTGAATCACCCTCCACGCCGTCCCATCACACACTCCCGGGGTCAGATACAGAGAGATTATTCCTCTACACGGTCCCATCAAACACTCCCGGGGTCAGACACAGAGTGAATTTATATCCACAGCGTCCCATCATACACTCCCGCGGTCAGACACAGAGTGATTCTTCCTCTACACTGTACCATCAAACACTCCGTGGATCAGACACACAGTGATTATTCCTCTACACGGTCCCATCAAACACTTCCGGGTTCAGACACAGAGTGATTATTCCTCTACACGGTCCCATCAAACAATCCCGGGGTCAGACACAGAGTGAAATTATATTAACACCGTCCCATCATACACTCCCGGGGTCAGACACAGAGTGATTATTCCTCTACACTGTACCATCAAACACTCCGTGGGTCAGACACAGAGTGATTATTCCTCTACACGATCCCATCAAACACTCCCGGGGTCAGGAACAGAGTGATTGTTCCTCTACACGGTCCCATCAAACTCTCCCGGGGTCAGACACAGAGTGAATCTCCCTCCACGCCGTCCCATCACACACTCCCGGGGTCAGACACAGTGTGATTATTCCTCTACACGGTCCCATCAAACACTCCCGGGGTCAGGCACAGAGTGATTTTTGCTCTCCACGGTCCCATCAAACACTCCCGTGGTCAGACACAGAGTGAATTTATATCCACACCGTCCCATCATACTCTCTCGGGGTCAGGCACAGAGTGAATCTCCCTCCACACCGTCCCATCACACACTCCAGTGGTCAGACACAGAGAGATTATTCCTCTACACGGTCCCAACTAACGTTCCCGGGGTCAGACACAGAGTCATTATTCCTCTACACGGTCAGATCAAACTCTTCCGGCGTCAAACACAGAGAGATTATTCCTCTACACGGTCCCATCACACACTCCCCGGGTCAGACACAGAGTCATTATTCCTCTACCCGGTCACATCAGACTTTTCCTGGGTCAGACACAGAGAGAATTCATTTCCACACCGTCCCATCACACACTCCCGTGGTCAGACACAGAGTGATTATTCCTTTATACGGTCCCATCAAACACTCCCGGGGTCAGACAAAGAGTGAATCTCCCTACACCCCGTCCCATCACACACTCCCGTGGTCAGACACAGTATGATTATTCCTCTCCACGGTCCCATCAAACACTCCCGGGATCAGACACGGAGTGATTATTCCTCTACACGATCCCATCAAACACTCCCGGGGTCAGACACAGAGTGATTTTTCCTCTACACGGTCCCATCAAACTCTCCCGGGGTCAGACACAGAGTGAATCTCCCTCCACGCCGTCCCATCACACACTCCCGTAGTCAGACACAGTGTGATTATTCCTCTACACGGTCCCATCAAACACACCCGGGATCAGACACAGAGTGATTTTTCCTCAACACGGTCCCATCATACACTCCCGGGGTCAGGCACAGAGTGATTTTTCCTCTGCACGGTCCCATCAAACACTCCCGGGGTCAGACACAGAGTGAGTCTCCCTCCACACCGTCCCATCACACACTCCCGGTATCAGACTCAGAGTGATGATTCCTCTACACGGTCCCATCAAACACTCCCGGGGTCAGACACAGAGTGAATTTATATCCACACCGTCCCATCATACTCTCTCGGGGTCCGATACAGAGTGAATCTCCCTCCACACCGTCCCATCACACACACCCGTGGTCAGACACAGTATGATTATTCCTCTCCACGGTCCCATCAAACACTCCCTGGGTCAGACACAGACTGAATCTCCCTCCACACCGTCCCATCACACACTCCCGTGGTCAGAGACAGAGTGATTATTCCTCTACACGGTCCCATCAAACACTCCCGGGGGTCAGACACAGAGCGATTATTCCTCTACACGTTAACATCAAACACACCGTGGGTCAGACACACAGTGATTATTCCTCTACACGGTCCCATCTAACACTCCCGGGGTCAGACACGGCGTGAATCTCCTTCCACACCGTCCCATCGCACTCTCCCGGGGTCAGACACGGAGTGATTATTCCTCTACACTGTCCCAACCAACACTCCCGGGGTCAGACACAGAGTGATTATTCCTCTACACGATCCCATCAAACACTACCAGGGGTCTGACACAGACTGATTCTCCCTCCACACCGTCCCATCACACACTCCCGTGGTCAGAGACAGAGTGATTATTCCTCTACACGATCCCATCAAACACTCCCGGGGTCAGACACAGAGTGATTTTTCCTCGACACGGTCCCATCAAACACTCCCGGGGTCAGACACAGAGTGATTATTCCTCTACACGGTCCCATCACACACGCCCGGAGTCTGACACAGAATGATACTCCCGCCACACTGTCCCATCACACGCTCCCGGGGTCAAACACAGATTGAATCTTCCTCTACACAGCCCATCACACACTCCCTGGGTGAGACACAGAGTGAATCTCCCTCCGCACCGTCCCAACACACACTCCCGGGTCAGACACAGACTGATTATTCCTCTACACGGTCCCATCAAACACTCCCGGGGTCAGACACAGAGTGATTATTCCTCTACTCTGTACCATCAAACATTCCGTGGGTCAGACACACAGTGATTATTCCTCTACACGGTCCCAACAAACACTCCCGGGGTCAGACAGAGAGTGAATCTCCCTCCACGCCGTCCCATCACACACTCCCGTGGTCAGACACAGTATGATTATTCCTCTCCACGGTCCCATCAAACACTCCCGGGTTCAGACACGGAGTGATTATTCCTCTACACGGTCCCATCAAACACTCCCGGGGTCAGACACAGAGTGATTATTCCTCTACACGATCCCATCAAACACTCCCGGGGTCAGACACAGAGTGATTATTCCTCTACTCTGTACCATCAAACATTCCGTGGGTCAGACACACAGTGATTATTCCTCTACACGGTCCCATCAAACACTCCCGGGTTCAGACGCAGAGTGATTATTCCTCTACACGGTCCCATCAAACAATCCCGGGGTCAGACACAGAGTGAAATTATATTAACACCGTCCCATCATACACTCCCGTGGTCAGACACAGAGTGATTATTCCTCTACACTGTACCATCAAACACTCCGTGGGTCAGACACAGAGTGATTATTCCTCTACACGATCCCATCAAACACTGCCGGGGTCAGGAACAGAGTGATTGTTCCTCTACACGGTCCCATCAAACTCTCCCGGGGTCAGACACAGAGTGAATCTCCCTCCACGCCGTCCCATCACACACTCCCGGGGTCAGACACAGTGTGATTATTCCTCTACACGGTCCCATCAAACACTCCCGGGGTCAGGCACAGAGTGATTTTTCCTCTCCACGGTCCCATCAAACACTCCCGGGGTCAGACACAGAGTGAATTTATATCCACACCGTCCCATCATACTCTCTCGGGGTCAGACACAGAGTGAATCTCCCTCCACACCGTCCCATCACACACTCCAGTGGTCAGACACAGAGTCATTATTCCTCTACACGGTCAGATCAAACTCTTCCGACGTCAGACACAGAGAGATTATTCCTCTACCCGGTCCCATCACACACTCCCCGGGTCAGACACAGAGTCATTATTCCTCTACACGGTCACATCAGACTTTTCCTGGGTCAGACACAGAGAGAATTCATATCCACACCGTCCCATCACACACTCCCGTGGTCAGACACAGAGTGATTATTCCTTTATACGGTCCCATCAAACACTCCCGGGGTCAGACAAAGAGTGAATCTCCCGACACCCCGTCCCATCACACACTCCCGTGGTCAGACACAGTATGATTATTCCTCTCCACGGTCAAATCAAACACTCCCGGGTTCAGACACAGAGTGATTATTCCTCTACACGGTCCCATCAAACACTCCCGGGGTCAGACACAGAGTGATTATTCCTCTACACGAACCCATCAAACACTCCCGGGGTCAGACACAGAGTGATTTTTCCTCTACACGGTCCCATCAAACTCTCCCGGGGTCAGTCAGAGAGTGAATCTCCCTCCACGCCGTCCCATCACACACTCCCGGGGTCAGACACAGTGTGATTATTCCTCTACACGGTCCCATCAAACACACCCGGGATCAGACACAGAGTGATTTTTCCTCAACACGGTCCCATCAAACACTCCCGGGGTCAGGCACAGAGTGATTTTTCCTCTGCACGGTCCCATCAAACACTCCCGGGGTCAGACACAGAGTGAGTCTCCCTCCACACCGCCCCATCACACACTCCCGGTATCAGATTCAGAGTGATGATTCCTCTACACGGTCCCATCAAACACTCCCGGGGTCAGACACAGTGAATTTATATCCACACCGTCCCATCATACTCTCCCGGGGTCAGACACGGCGTGAATCTCCTTCCACACCGTCCCATCGCACTCTCCCGGGGTCAGACACGGAGTGATTATTCCTCTACACTGTCCCAACCAACAATCCCGGGGTCAGACACAGAGTGATTATTCCTCTACACGGTCATATCAAACACTCCCGGGGTCAGACACAGAGTGATTATTCCTCTACACGATCCCAACAAACACTCCCGGGGTCAGGCACAGAGTGATTATTCCTCTACACGGTCCCATCAAACACTCCCGGGGTCAGACACAGAGTAATTATTCCTCAACACGGTCCCATCAAACACTCCCGGGGTCAGACACAGAGTGATTATTCCTCTACACGGTCCCATCAAACACTACCAGGGTCAGACACAGAGTGATTATTCCTCTACACGGTCCCAACAAACCCTCCCGGTGTCAGACACAGTGTGAATCTTCTTCCTCACCGTCCCATCACACTCTCCCGGGGTCAGAGAAAGAGTGATTATTCCTCTACACTGTCCCAACAAACACTCCCGGGGTCAGACACAGAGTGATTATTCCTCTACACGGTCCCATCAAACAATACCGGGGGTCAGACACAGAGTGATTATTCCTCTACACGGTCCCATCAAACACTCCCGGGGTCAGACACAGAGTGAATCTCCCTCCACACTGTCCCATCACACACTCCCGTGGTCCGACACAGAGTGATTATTCTTCTCCACGGTCCCATCAAACACTCCCGGGGTCAGTCACAGAGTGAATCTTCTTCCTCACCATCCCATCACACTCTCCCAGGGTCAGACACAGATTGAATCTCCCTCCACAACGTCCCATCACACACTCCCGTGGTCAGACTCAGAGTGAATATTCCTCTACACAGTCCCATCAAACACTCCCGTGGTCAGACTCAGAGTGAATATTCCTCTCCACGGTCTTATCAGACACTCCCGGGTTCAGACACAGTCTGAATCTCCCTCCACACCGTCCCATCACACACTCCCGTGGTCAGACACAGTATGATTATTCCTCTCCACGGTCAAATCAAACACTCCCGGGTTCAGACACGGAGTGATTATTCCTCTACACGGTCCCATCAAACACTCCCGGGGTCAGACACAGAGTGATTATTCCTCTACACGATCCCATCAAACACTCCCGGGGTCAGACACAGAGTGATTTTTCCTCTACCCGGTCCCATCAAACTCTCCCGGGGTCAGTCAGAGAGTGAATCTCCCTCCACGCCGTCCCATCACACACTCCCGGGGTCAGACACAGTGTGATTATTCCTCTACACGGTCCCATCAAACACACCCGGGATCAGACACAGAGTGATTTTTCCTCAACACGGTCCCATCAAACACTCCCGGGGTCAGGCACAGAGTGATTTTTCCTCTGCACGGTCCCATCAAACACTCCCGGGGTCAGACACAGAGTGAGTCTCCCTCCACACCGTCCCATCACACACTCCCGGTATCAGATTCAGAGTGATGATTCCTCTACACGGTCCCATCAAACACTCCCGGGGTCAGACACAGTGAATTTATATCCACACCGTCCCATCCTACTCTCCCGGGGTCAGACACGGCGTGAATCTCCTTCCACACCGTCCCATCGCACTCTCCCGGGGTCAGACACGGAGTGATTATTCCTCTACACTGTCCCAACCAACACTCCCGGGGTCAGACACAGAGTGATTATTCCTCTACACGGTCATATCAAACACTCCCGGGGTCAGACACAGAGTGATTATTCCTCTACGCGATCCCAACAAACACTCCCGGGGTCAGGCACAGAGTGATTATTCCTCTACACGGTCCCATCAAACACTCCCGGGGTCAGACACAGAGTAATTATTCCTCTACACGGTCCCATCAAACACTCCCAGGGTCAGACAGAGTGATTATTCCTCTACACGGTCCCAACAAACCCTCCCGGTGTCAGACACAGTGTGAATCTTCTTCCTCACCGTCCCATCACACTCTCCCGGGGTCAGAGAAAGAGTGATTATTCCTCTACACTGTCCCAACAAACACTCCCGGGGTCAGACACAGAGTGATTATTCCTCTACACGGTCCCATCAAACAATACCGGGGGTCAGACACAGAGTGATTATTCCTCTACACGGTCCCAACAAACACTCCCGGGGTCAGACACAGAGTGAATCTCCCTCCACACTGTCCAATCACACACTCCCGTGGTCCGACACAGAGTGATTATTCTTCTCCACGGTCCCATCAAACACTCCCGGGGTCAGTCACAGAGTGAATCTTCTTCCTCACCATCCCATCACACTCTCCCAGGGTCAGACACAGATTGAATCTCCCTCCACAACGTCCCATCACACACTCCCGTGGTCAGACTCAGAGTGAATATTCCTCTACACAGTCCCATCAAACACTCCCGTGGTCAGACTCAGAGTGAATATTCCTCTCCACGGTCCTATCAGACACTCCCGGGTTCAGACACAGTCTGAATCTCCCTCCACACCGTCCCATCACACACTCCCGTGGTCAGAGACAGAGTGATTATTCCTCTACACGGTCCCATCAAACACTCCCGGGGGTCAGACACAGAGCGATTATTCCTCTACACGTTAACATCAAACAGACCGTGGGTCAGACACACAGTGATTATTCCTCTACACGGTCCCATCACACAAGCCCGGGGTCTGACACAGAATGATACTCCCGCCACACTGTCCCATCACACGCTCCCGGGGTCAAACACAGAGTGAATCTTCCTCTACACAGCCCATCACACACTCCCTGGGTCAGACACAGAGAGAATCTCCCTCCACACCGTCCCAAAACACACTCCCGGGTCAGACACAGACAGATTATTCCTCTGCACGGTCCCATCAAACACTCCAGGGTCAGACACAGAGAGAATTTATATCTACACCGTCCCATCATACACTCCCGGGGTCAGACACAGAGTGAATCTCCCTCCACACCGTCCCATCACACACTCCTATGGTCAGACTCAGAGTGATTATTCCTCTACACGGTCCCATCAAACACTCCCGGGGTCAGACACAGACTGAATCTCCCTCCACCCCGTCCCATCACACACTCCCGTGGTCAGAGACAGATTGATTATTCCTCTACACGGTCCCATCAAACACTCCCGGGGGTCAGACTCAGAGCGATTATTCCTCTACACGTTAACATCAAACACACCGTGGGTCAGACACACAGTGATTATTCCTCTACACGGTCCCATCAAACACTCCCGGGGTCAGACACAGCGTGAATCTCCTTCCACACCGTCCCATCGCACACTCCCGGGGTCAGACACAGAGTGATTATTCCTCTACACTGTCCCAACCAACACTCCCGGGTTCAGACACAGAGTGATTATTCCTCTACACGGTCCCATCAAACACTCCCGGGTCAGACACAGAGTGATTATTCCTCTACACGGTCCTATCGCACTCTCCCGGGGTCAGACACAGAGTGATTATTCCTCTACACGGACCCATCACACACGCCCGGGGTCTGACACAGAATGATACTCCCGCCACACTGTCCCATCACACACTCCCGGGGTCAAACACAGAGTGAATCTTCCTCTACACAGCCCATCACACACTCCCTGGGTCAGACACAGAGAGAATCTCCCCCCACACCGTCCCAAAACACACTCCCGGGTCAGACACAGACAGATTATTCCTCTGCACGGTCCCATCAAACACTCCCGGGGTCAGACACAGAGAGAATTTATATCCACACCGTCCCATCATACACTCCCGCGGTCAGACACAGAGTGAATCTCCCTCCGCACCGTCCCATCACACACTCCCGTGGTCAGACTCAGAGTGATTATTCCTCTACACGGTCCCATCAAACACTCCCGGGGTCAGACCCAGACTGAATCTCCCTCCACACCGTCCCATCACACACTCCCGTGGTCAGACTCAGAGTGATTATTCCTCTACACTGTCCCAACCAACATTCCCGGGGTCAGACACAGAGTGATTATTCCTCTACACGGTCCCATCAAACACTCCCGGGTCAGACACAGAGTGATTATTCCTCTACACGGTCCCATCAAACACTCCCGGGGTCAGACACAGAGTGATTATTCCTCTACTCTGTACCATCAAACATTCCGTGGGTCAGACACACAGTGATTTGTCCTCAACAATGTCCCATCAAACACTCCCGGGGTCAGGCACAGAGTGATTTTTCCTCTGCACGGTCCCATCAAACACTCCCGGGGTCAGACACAGAGTGAGTCTCCCTCCACACCGTCCCATCACACACTCCCGGTATCAGACTCAGAGTGATGATTCCTCTCCACGGTCCCATCAAACACTCCCGGGGTCAGACACAGAATGATACTCCCGCCACACTGTCCCATCACACGCTCCCGGGGTCAAACACAGAGTGAATCTTCCTCTACACAGCCCATCACACACTCCCTGGGTCAGACACAGAGAGAATCTCCCTCCACACCGTCCCAAAACACACTCCCGGGTCAGACACAGACAGATTATTCCTCTGCACGGTCCCATCAAACACTCCAGGGTCAGACACAGAGAGAATTTATATCCACACCGTCCCATCATACACTCCCGGGGTCAGACACAGAGTGAATCTCCCTCCACACCGTCCCATCACACACTCCCATGGTCAGACTCAGAGTGATTATTCCTCTACACGGTCCCATCAAACACTCCCGGGGTCAGACACAGACTGAATCTCCCTCCACCCCGTCCCATCACACACTCCCGTGGTCAGAGACAGATTGATTATTCCTCTACACGGTCCCATCAAACACTCCCGGGGATCAGACTCAGAGCGATTATTCCTCTACACGGTCCCATCAAACACTCCCGGGGTCAGACACAGCGTGAATCTCCTTCCACACCGTCCCATCGCACACTCCCGGGGTCAGACACAGAGTGATTATTCCTCTACACTGTCCCAACCAACACTCCCGGGTTCAGACACAGAGTGATTATTCCTCTACACGGTCCCATCAAACACTCCCGGGTCAGACACAGAGTGATTATTCCTCTACACGGTCCTATCGCACTCTCCCGGGGTCAGACACAGAGTGATTATTCCTCTACACGGACCCATCACACACGCCCGGGGTCTGACACAGAATGATACTCCCGCCACACTGTCCCATCACACACTCCCCGGGTCAAACACAGAGTGAATCTTCCTCTACACAGCCCATCACACACTCCCTGGGTCAGACACAGAGAGAATCTCCCCCCACACCGTCCCAAAACACACTCCCGGGTCAGTCACAGACAGATTATTCCTCTGCACGGTCCCATCAAACACTCCCGGGGTCAGACACAGAGTGATTATTCCTCTACTCTGTACCATCAAACATTCCGTGGGTCAGACACACAGTGATTTGTCCTCAACAATGTCCCATCAAACACTCCCGGGGTCAGGCACAGAGTGATTTTTCCTCTGCACGGTCCCATCAAACACTCCCGGGGTCAGACACAGAGTGAGTCTCCCTCCACACCGTCCCATCACACACTCCCGGTATCAGACTCAGAGTGATGATTCCTCTCCACGGTCCCATCAAACACTCCCGGGGTCAGACACAGAATGATACTCCCGCCACACTGTCCCATCACACGCTCCCGGGGTCAAACACAGAGTGAATCTTCCTCTACACAGCCCATCACACACTCCCTGGGTCAGACACAGAGAGAATCTCCCTCCACACCGTCCCAAAACACACTCCCGGGTCAGACACAGACAGATTATTCCTCTGCACGGTCCCATCAAACACTCCAGGGTCAGACACAGAGAGAATTTATATCCACACCGTCCCATCATACACTCCCGGGGTCAGACACAGAGTGAATCTCCCTCCACACCGTCCCATCACACACTCCCATGGTCAGACTCAGAGTGATTATTCCTCTACACGGTCCCATCAAACACTCCCGGGGTCAGACACAGACTGAATCTCCCTCCACCCCGTCCCATCACACACTCCCGTGGTCAGAGACAGATTGATTATTCCTCTACACGGTCCCATCAAACACTCCCGGGGATCAGACTCAGAGCGATTATTCCTCTACACGTTAACATCAAACACACCGTGGGTCAGACACACAGTGATTATTCCTCTACACGGTCCCATCAAACACTCCCGGGGTCAGACACAGCGTGAATCTCCTTCCACACCGTCCCATCGCACACTCCCGGGGTCAGACACAGAGTGATTATTCCTCTACACTGTCCCAACCAACACTCCCGGGTTCAGACACAGAGTGATTATTCCTCTACACGGTCCCATCAAACACTCCCGGGTCAGACACAGAGTGATTATTCCTCTACACGGTCCTATCGCACTCTCCCGGGGTCAGACACAGAGTGATTATTCCTCTACACGGACCCATCACACACGCCCGGGGTCTGACACAGAATGATACTCCCGCCACACTGTCCCATCACACACTCCCGGGGTCAAACACAGAGTGAATCTTCCTCTACACAGCCCATCACACACTCCCTGGGTCAGACACAGAGAGAATCTCCCCCCACACCGTCCCAAAACACACTCCCGGGTCAGTCACAGACAGATTATTCCTCTGCACGGTCCCATCAAACACTCCCGGGGTCAGACACAGAGAGAATTTATATCCACACCGTCCCATCATACACTCCCGCGGTCAGACACAGAGTGAATCTCCCTCCACACCGTCCCATCACACACTCCCGTGGTCAGACTCAGAGTGATTATTCCTCTACACGGTCCCATCAAACACTCCCGGGGTCAGACCCAGACTGAATCTCCCTCCACACCGTCCCGTCACACACTCCCGTGGTCAGACTCAGAGTGATTATTCCTCTACACTGTCCCAACCAACATTCCCGGGGTCAGACACAGAGTGATTATTCCTCTACACGGTCCCATCAAACACTCCCGGGTCAGACACAGAGTGATTATTCCTCTACACGGTCCCATCAAAAACTCCCGGGGTCAGACACAGAGTGATTATTCCTCTACTCTGTACCATCAAACATTCCGTGGGTCAGACACACAGTGATTTTTCCTCAACAATGTCCCATCAAACACTCCCGGGGTCAGGCACAGAGTGATTTTTCCTCTGCACGGTCCCATCAAACACTCCCGGGGTCAGACACAGAGTGAGTCTCCCTCCACACCGTCCCATCACACACTCCCGGTATCAGACTCAGAGTGATGATTCCTCTCCACGGTCCCATCAAACACTCCCGGGGTCAGACACAGTGAATTTATATCCACACCGTCCCATCATACTCTCTCGGGGTCAGATACAGAGTGAATCTCCCTCCACACCGTCCCATCACACACACCCGTGGTCAGACACAGTATGATTATTCCTCTCCACGGTCCCATCAAACACTCCCGGGGTCAGACACAGACTGAATCTCCCTCCACACCGTCCCATCACAAACTCCCGTGGTCAGAGACAGAGTGATTATTCCTCTACACGGTCCCATCAAACACTCCCGGGGGTCAGACACAGAGCGATTATTCCTCTACACGTTAACATCAAACACTCCCGGGATCAGACACAGAGTGATTATTCCTCTACACGATCCCATCAAACACTCCCGGGGTCAGACACAGAGTGATTTTTCCTCTACACGGTCCCATCAAACTCTCCCGGGGTCAGACACGGAGTGAATCTCCCTCCACGCCGTCCCATCACACACTCCCGTAGTCAGACACAGTGTGATTATTCCTCTACACGGTCCCATCAAACACACCCGGGATCAGACACAGAGTGATTTTTCCTCAACACGGTCCCATCAAACACTCCCGGGGTCATGCACAGAGTGATTTTTCCTCTGCACAGTCCCATCAAACACTCCCGGGGTCAGACACAGAGTGAGTCTCCCTCCACACCGTCCCATCACACACTCCCGGTATCAGACTCAGAGTGATGATTCCTCTACACGGTCCCATCAAACACTCCCGGGGTCAGACACAGAGTGAATTTATATCCACACCGTCCCATCATACTCTCTCGGGGTCCGATACAGAGTGAATCTCCCTCAACACCGTCCCATCACACACACCCGTGGTCAGACACTATATGATTATTCCACTCCACGGTCCCATCTAACACTCCCGGGGTCAGACACGGAGTGATTATTCCTCTACACGGCCCCATCAAACACTCCCGGGTCAGACACAGAGTGATTATTCCTCTACACGGTCCTATCGCACTCTCCCGGGGTCAGACACAGAGTGATTATTCCTCTACACGGACCCATCACACACGCCCGGGGTCTGACACAGAATGATACTCCCGCCACACTGTCCCATCACACACTCCCCGGGTCAAACACAGAGTGAATCTTCCTCTACACAGCCCATCACACACTCCCTGGGTCAGACACAGAGAGAATCTCCCCCCACACCGTCCCAAAACACACTCCCGGGTCAGTCACAGACAGATTATTCCTCTGCACGGTCCCATCAAACACTCCCGGGGTCAGACACAGAGTGATTATTCCTCTACTCTGTACCATCAAACATTCCGTGGGTCAGACACACAGTGATTTGTCCTCAACAATGTCCCATCAAACACTCCCGGGGTCAGGCACAGAGTGATTTTTCCTCTGCACGGTCCCATCAAACACTCCCGGGGTCAGACACAGAGTGAGTCTCCCTCCACACCGTCCCATCACACACTCCCGGTATCAGACTCAGAGTGATGATTCCTCTCCACGGTCCCATCAAACACTCCCGGGGTCAGACACAGAATGATACTCCCGCCACACTGTCCCATCACACGCTCCCGGGGTCAAACACAGAGTGAATCTTCCTCTACACAGCCCATCACACACTCCCTGGGTCAGACACAGAGAGAATCTCCCTCCACACCGTCCCAAAACACACTCCCGGGTCAGACACAGACAGATTATTCCTCTGCACGGTCCCATCAAACACTCCAGGGTCAGACACAGAGAGAATTTATATCCACACCGTCCCATCATACACTCCCGGGGTCAGACACAGAGTGAATCTCCCTCCACACCGTCCCATCACACACTCCCATGGTCAGACTCAGATTGATTATTCCTCTACACGGTCCCATCAAACACTCCCGGGGATCAGACTCAGAGCGATTATTCCTCTACACGTTAACATCAAACACACCGTGGGTCAGACACACAGTGATTATTCCTCTACACGGTCCCATCAAACACTCCCGGGGTCAGACACAGCGTGAATCTCCTTCCACACCGTCCCATCGCACACTCCCGGGGTCAGACACAGAGTGATTATTCCTCTACACTGTCCCAACCAACACTCCCGGGTTCAGACACAGAGTGATTATTCCTCTACACGGTCCCATCAAACACTCCCGGGTCAGACACAGAGTGATTATTCCTCTACACGGTCCTATCGCACTCTCCCGGGGTCAGACACAGAGTGATTATTCCTCTACACGGACCCATCACACACGCCCGGGGTCTGACACAGAATGATACTCCCGCCACACTGTCCCATCACACACTCCCGGGGTCAAACACAGAGTGAATCTTCCTCTACACAGCCCATCACACACTCCCTGGGTCAGACACAGAGAGAATCTCCCCCCACACCGTCCCAAAACACACTCCCGGGTCAGTCACAGACAGATTATTCCTCTGCACGGTCCCATCAAACACTCCCGGGGTCAGACACAGAGAGAATTTATATCCACACCGTCCCATCATACACTCCCGCGGTCAGACACAGAGTGAATCTCCCTCCACACCGTCCCATCACACACTCCCGTGGTCAGACTCAGAGTGATTATTCCTCTACACGGTCCCATCAAACACTCCCGGGGTCAGACCCAGACTGAATCTCCCTCCACACCGTCCCGTCACACACTCCCGTGGTCAGACTCAGAGTGATTATTCCTCTACACTGTCCCAACCAACATTCCCGGGGTCAGACACAGAGTGATTATTCCTCTACACGGTCCCATCAAACACTCCCGGGTCAGACACAGAGGGATTATTCCTCTACACGGTCCCATCAAAAACTCCCGGGGTCAGACACAGAGTGATTATTCCTCTACTCTGTACCATCAAACATTCCGTGGGTCAGACACACAGTGATTTTTCCTCAACAATGTCCCATCAAACACTCCCGGGGTCAGGCACAGAGTGATTTTTCCTCTGCACGGTCCCATCAAACACTCCCGGGGTCAGACACAGAGTGAGTCTCCCTCCACACCGTCCCATCACACACTCCCGGTATCAGACTCAGAGTGATGATTCCTCTCCACGGTCCCATCAAACACTCCCGGGGTCAGACACAGTGAATTTATATCCACACCGTCCCATCATACTCTCTCGGGGTCAGATACAGAGTGAATCTCCCTCCACACCGTCCCATCACACACACCCGTGGTCAGACACAGTATGATTATTCCTCTCCACGGTCCCATCAAACACTCCCGGGGTCAGACACAGACTGAATCTCCCTCCACACCGTCCCATCACAAACTCCCGTGGTCAGAGACAGAGTGATTATTCCTCTACACGGTCCCATCAAACACTCCCGGGGGTCAGACACAGAGCGATTATTCCTCTACACGTTAACATCAAACACTCCCGGGATCAGACACAGAGTGATTATTCCTCTACACGATCCCATCAAACACTCCCGGGGTCAGACACAGAGTGATTTTTCCTCTACACGGTCCCATCAAACTCTCCCGGGGTCAGACACAGAGTGAATCTCCCTCCACGCCGTCCCATCACACACTCCCGTAGTCAGACACAGTGTGATTATTCCTCTACACGGTCCCATCAAACACACCCGGGATCAGACACAGAGTGATTTTTCCTCAACACGGTCCCATCAAACACTCCCGGGGTCATGCACAGAGTGATTTTTCCTCTGCACAGTCCCATCAAACACTCCCGGGGTCAGACACAGAGTGAGTCTCCCTCCACACCGTCCCATCACACACTCCCGGTATCAGACTCAGAGTGATGATTCCTCTACACGGTCCCATCAAACACTCCCGGGGTCAGACACAGAGTGAATTTATATCCACACCGTCACATCATACTCTCTCGGGGTCCGATACAGAGTGAATCTCCCTCCACACCGTCCCATCACACACACCCGTGGTCAGACACTATATGATTATTCCACTCCACGGTCCCATCTAACACTCCCGGGGTCAGACACGGAGTGATTATTCCTCTACACTGTCCCAACCAACACTCCCGGGGTCAGACACAGAGTGATTATTCCTCTACACGGTCCCATCAAACACTACCAGGGGTCTGACACAGACTGATTCTCCCTCGACACGGTCCCATCAAACACTCCCGGGGTCAGACACAGAGTGATTATTCCTCTACACGGTCCCATCACACACGCCCGGAGTCTGACACAGAATGATACTCCCGCCACACTGTCCCATCACACGCTCCCGGGGTCAAACACAGATTGAATCTTCCTCTACACAGCCCATCACACACTCCCTGGGTGAGACACAGAGTGAATCTCCCTCCGCACCGTCCCAACACACACTCCCGGGTATGACACAGACTGATTATTCCTCTACACGGTCCCATCAAACACTCCCGGGGTCAGACACAGAGTGATTATTCCTCTACTCTGTACCATCAAACATTCCGTGGGTCAGACACACAGTGATTATTCCTCTACACCGTCCCAACACACACTCCCGGGTCAGACACAGACTGATTATTCCTCTACACGGTCCCATCAAACACTCCCGGGGTCAGACACAGAGTGATTATTCCTCTACTCTGTACCATCAAACATTCCGTGGGTCAGACACACAGTGATTATTCCTCTACACGGTCCCAACAAACACTCCCGGGGTCAGACACAGAGTGAATCTCCCTCCACGCCGTCCCATCACACACACCCGTGGTCAGACACAGTATGATTATTCCTCTCCACGGTCCCATCAAACACTCCCGGGTTCAGACACGGAGTGATTATTCCTCTACACGGTCCCATCAAACACTCCCGGGGTCAGACACAGAGTGATTATTCCTCTACACGATCCCATCAAACACTCCCGGGGTCAGACACAGAGTGAGTCTCCCTCCACACCGTCCCATCACACACTCCCGGTATCAGACTCAGAGTGATGATTCCTCTACACGGTCCCATCAAACACTCCCGGGGTCAGACACAGAGTGAATTTATATCCACACCGTCCCATCATACTCTCTCGGGGTCCGATACAGAGTGAATCTCCCTCCACACCGTCCCATCACACACACCCGTGGTCAGACACAGTATGATTATTCCTCTCCACGGTCCCATCTAACACTCCCGGGGTCAGACACGGAGTGATTATTCCTCTACACTGTCCCAACCAACACTCCCGGGGTCAGACACAGAGTGATTATTCCTCTACACGGTCCCATCAAACACTACCAGGGGTCTGACACAGACTGATTCTCCCTCCACACCGTCCCATCACACACTCCCGTGGTCAGAGACAGAGTGATTATTCCTCTACACGATCCCATCAAACACTCCCGGGGTCAGACACAGAGTGATTTTTCCTCGACACGGTCCCATCAAACACTCCCGGGGTCAGACACAGAGTGATTATTCCTCTACACGGTCCCATCACACACGCCCGGAGTCTGACACAGAATGATACTCCCGCCACACTGTCCCATCACACGCTCCCGGGGTCAAACACAGATTGAATCTTCCTCTACACAGCCCATCACACACTCCCTGGGTGAGACACAGAGTGAATCTCCCTCCGCACCGTCCCAACACACACTCCCGGGTAAGACACAGACTGATTATTCCTCTACACTGTCCCATCAAACACTCCCGGGGTCAGACACAGAGTGATTATTCCTCTACTCTGTACCATCAAACATTCCGTGGGTCAGACACACAGTGATTATTCCTCTACACCGTCCCAACACACACTCCCGGGTCAGACACAGACTGATTATTCCTCTACACGGTCCCATCAAACACTCCCGGGGTCAGACACAGAGTGATTATTCCTCTACTCTGTACCATCAAACATTCCGTGGGTCAGACACACAGTGATTATTCCTCTACACGGTCCCAACAAACACTCCCGGGGTCAGACACAGAGTGAATCTCCCTCCACGCCGTCCCATCACACACACCCGTGGTCAGACACAGTATGATTATTCCTCTCCACGGTCCCATCAAACACTCCCGGGTTCAGACACGGAGTGATTATTCCTCTACACGGTCCCATCAAACACTCCCGGGGTCAGACACAGAGTGATTATTCCTCTACACGATCCCATCAAACACTCCCGGGGTCAGACACAGAGTGATTATTCCTCTACTCTGTACCATCAAACATTCCGTGGGTCAGACACACAGTGATTATTCCTCTACACGGTCCCAACAAACACTCCCTGGGTCAGACACAGAGTGAGTCACCCTCCACGCCGTCCCATCACACACTCCCGGGGTCAGATACAGAGAGATTATTCCTCTACACGGTCCCATCAAACACTCCCGGGGTCAGACACAGAGTGAATTTATATCCACAGCGTCCCATCATACACTCCCGCGGTCAGACACAGAGTGATTCTTCCTCTACACTGTACCATCAAACACTCCGTGGATCAGACACACAGTGATTATTCCTCTACACGGTCCCATCAAACACTCTCGGGTTCAGACACAGAGTGATTATTCCTCTACACGGTCCCATCAAACAATCCCGGGGTCAGACACAGAGTGAAATTATATTAACACCGTCCCATCATACACTCCCGGGGTCAGACACAGAGTGATTATTCCTCTACACTGTACCATCAAACACTCCGTGGGTCAGACACAGAGTGATTATTCCTCTACACGATCCCATCAAACACTCACGGGGTCAGGAACAGAGTGATTGTTCCTCTACACGGTCCCATCAAACTCTCGCGGGGTCAGACACAGAGTGAATCTCCCTCCACGCCGTCCCATCACACACTCCCGGGGTCAGACACAGTGTGATTATTCCTCTACACGGTCCCATCAAACACTCCCGGGGTCAGGCACAGAGTGATTTTTCCTCTCCACCGTCCCATCATACTCTCTCGGGGTCAGACACAGAGTGAATCTCCCTCCACACCGTCCCATCACACACTCCAGTGGTCAGACTCAGAGAGATTATTCCTCTACACGGTCCCAACTAACGCTCCCGGGGTCAGACACAGAGTCATTATTCCTCTACACGGTCAGATCAAACTCTTCCGGCGTCAGACACAGAGAGATTATTCCTCTACACGGTCCCATCACACACTCCCCGGGTCAGACACAGAGTCATTATTCCTCTACACGGTCACATCAGACTTTTCCTGGGTCAGACACAGAGAGAATTCATATCCACACCGTCCCATCACACACTCCCGTGGTCAGACACAGAGTGATTATTCCTTTATACGGTCCCATCAAACACTCCCGGGGTCAGACAAAGAGTGAATCTCCCGACACCCCGTCCCATCACACACTCCCGGGGTCAGACACAGTGTGATTATTCCTCTACACGGTCCCATCAAACACACCCGGGATCAGACACAGAGTGATTTTTCCTCAACACGGTCCCATCAAACACTCCCGGGTTCAGACACAGAGTGATTATTCCTCTACAAGGTCCCATCAAACACTCCCGGGTCAGACACAGAGTGATTATTCCTCTACACGGACCCATCACACACGCCCGGGGTCTGACACAGAATGATACTCCCGCCACACTGTCCCATCACACACTCCCGGGGTCAAACACAGAGTGAATCTTCCTCTACACAGACCATCACACACTCCCTGGGTCAGACACAGAGAGAATCTCCCCCCACACCGTCCCAAAACACACTCCCGGGTCAGACACAGAGTGAATTTATATCCACACCGTCCCATCATACACTCCCGCGGTCAGACACAGAGTGAATCTCCCTCCACACCGTCCCATCACACACTCCCGTGGTCAGACTCAGAGTGATTATTCCTCTACACGGTCCCATCAAACACTCCCGGGGTCAGACCCAGACTGAATCTCCCTCCACACCGTCCCATCACACACTCCCGTGGTCAGACTCAGAGTGATTATTCCTCTACACTGTCCCAACCAACATTCCCGGGGTCAGACACATAGTGATTATTCCTCTACACGGTCCCATCAAACACTCCCGGGTCAGACACAGAGTGATTATTCCTCTACACGGTCCCATCAAACACTCCCGGGGTCAGACACAGAGTGATTATTCCTCTACTCTGTACCATCAAACATTCCGTGGGTCAGACACACAGTGATTTTTCCTCAACAATGTCCCATCAAACACTCCCGGGGTCAGGCACAGAGTGATTTTTCCTCTGCACGGTCCCATCAAACACTCCCGGGGTCAGACACAGAGTGAGTCTCCCTCCACACCGTCCCATCACACACTCCCGGTATCAGACTCAGAGTGATGATTCCTCTCCACGGTCCCATCAAACACTCCCGGGGTCAGACACAGTGAATTTATATCCACACCGTCCCATCATACTCTCTCGGGGTCAGATACAGAGTGAATCTCCCTCCACACCGTCCCATCACACACACCCGTGGTCAGACACAGTATGATTATTCCTCTCCACGGTCCCATCAAACACTCCCGGGGTCAGACACAGACTGAATCTCCCTCCACACCGTCCCATCACACACTCCCGTGGTCAGAGACAGAGTGATTATTCCTCTACACGGTCCCATCAAACACTCCCGGGGGTCAGACACAGAGCGATTATTCCTCTACACGTTAACATCAAACACACCGTGGGTCAGACACACAGTGATTATTCCTCTACACGGTCCCATCTAACACTCCCGGGGTCAGACACGGCGTGAATCTCCTTCCACACCGTCCCATCGCACTCTCCCGGGGTCAGACACGGAGTGATTATTCCTCTACACTGTCCCAACCAACACTCCCGGGGTCAGACACAGAGTGATTATTCCTCTACACGGTCATATCAAACACTCCCGGGGTCAGACACAGAGTGATTATTCCTCTACACGATCCCAACAAACACTCCCGGGGTCAGGCACAGAGTGATTATTCCTCTACACGGTCCCATCAAACACTCCCAGGGTCAGACTCAGAGTGTTTAATCCTCTACACGGTCCCATCAAACACTCCCGGGGTCAGACACAGACTGAATCTCCCTCCACCCCGTCCCATCACACACTCCCGTGGTCAGAGTCAGATTGATTATTCCTCTAAACGGTCCCATCAAACACTCCCGGGGGTCAGACTCAGAGCGATTATTCCTCTACACGTTAACATCAAACACACCGTGGGTCAGACACACAGTGATTATTCCTCTACACGGTCCCATCAAACACTCCCGGGGTCAGACACAGCGTGAATCTCCTTCCACACCGTCCCATCGCACACTCCCGGGGTCAGACACAGAGTGATTATTCCTCTACACTGTCCCAACCAACACTCCCGGGTTCAGACACAGAGTGATTATTCCTCTACACGGTCCCATCAAACACTCCCGGGTCAGACACAGAGTGATTATTCCTCTACACGGTCCTATCGCACTCTCCCGGGGTCAGACACAGAGTGATTATTCCTCTACACGGACCCATCACACACGCCCGGGGTCTGACACAGAATGATACTCCCGCCACACTGTCCCATCACACACTCCCGGGGTCAAACACAGAGTGAATCTTCCTCTACACAGCCCATCACACACTCCCTGGGTCAGACACAGAGAGAATCTCCCCCCAGACCGTCCCAAAACACACTCCCGGGTCAGACACAGACAGATTATTCCTCTGCACGGTCCCATCAAACACTCCCGGGGTCACACACAGAGAGAATTTATATCCACACCGTCCCATCATACACTCCCGCGGTCAGACACAGAGTGAATCTCCCTCCACACCGTCCCATCACACACTCCCGTGGTCAGACTCAGAGTGATTATTCCTCTACACGGTCCCATCAAACACTACCGGGGTCAGACCCAGACTGAAACTCCCTCCACACCGTCCCATCACACACTCCCGTGGTCAGACTCAGAGTGATTATTCCTCTACACTGTCCCAACCAACATTCCCGGGGTCAGACACAGAGTGATTATTCCTCTACACGGTCCCATCAAACACTCCCGGGTCAGACACAGAGTGTTTATTCCTCTACACGGTCCCATCAAACACTCCCGTGGTCAGACACAGAGTGATTATTCCTCTACTCTGTACCATCAAACATTCCGTGGGTCAGACACACAGTGATTTTTCCTCAACAATGTCCCATCAAACACTCCCGGGGTCAGGCACAGAGTGATTTTTCCTCTGCACGGTCCCATCAAACACTCCCGGGGTCAGACACAGAGTGAGTCTCCCTCCACACCGTCCCATCACACACTCCCGGTATCAGACTCAGAGTGATGATTCCTCTCCACGGTCCCATCAAACACTCCCGGGGTCAGACACAGTGAATTTATATCCACACCGTCCCATCATACTCTCTCGGGGTCAGATACAGAGTGAATCTCCCTCCACGCCGTCCCATCACACACACCCGTGGTCAGACACAGTATGATTATTCCTCTCCACGGTCCCATCAAACACTCCCGGGGTCAGACACAGACTGAATCTCCCTCCACACCGTCCCATCAGACACTCCCGCGGTCAGAGACAGAGTGATTATTCCTCTACACGGTCCCATCAAACACTCCCGGGGGTCAGACACAGAGCGATTATTCCTCTACACGTTAACATCAAACACACCGTGGGTCAGACACACAGTGATTATTCCTCTACACGGTCCCATCTAACACTCCCGGGGTCAGACACGGCGTGAATCTCCTTCCACACCGTCCCATCGCACACTCCCGGGGTCAGACACGGAGTGATTATTCCTCTACACTGTCCCAACCAACACTCCCGGGGTCAGTCACAGAGTGATTATTCCTCTACACGGTCCCATCACACAAGCCCGGGGTCTGACACAGAATGATACTCCCGCCACACTGTCCCATCACACGCTCCCGGGGTCAAACACAGAGTGAATCTTCCTCTACACAGCCCATCACACACTCCCTGGGTCAGACACAGAGAGAATCTCCCTCCACACCGTCCCAAAACACACTCCCGGGTCAGACACAGACAGATTATTCCTCTGCACGGTCCCATCAAACACTCCAGGGTCAGACACAGAGAGAATTTATATCCACACCGTCCCATCATACACTCCCGGGGTCAGACACAGAGTGAATCTCCCTCCACACCGTCCCATCACACACTCCCGTGGTCAGACTCAGAGTGATTATTCCTATACACGGTCCCATCAAACACTCCCGGGGTCAGACACAGACTGAATCTCCCTCCACCCCGTCCCATCACACACTCCCGTGGTCAGAGACAGATTGATTATTCCTCTACACGGTCCCATCAAACACTCCCGGGTCAGACACAGAGTGATTATTCCTCTACACGGTCCTATCGCACTCTCCCGTGTTCAGACACAGAGTGATTATTCCTCTACACGGACCCATCACACACGCCCGGGGTCTGACACAGAATGATACTCCCGCCACACTGTCCCATCACACACTCCCGGGGTCAAACACAGAGTGAATCTTCCTCTACACAGCCCATCACACATTCCCTGGGTCAGACACAGAGAGAATCTCCCCCCACACCGTCCCAAAACACACTCCCGGGTCAGACACAGACAGATTATTCCTCTGCACGGTCCCATCAAACACTCCCGGGGTCAGACCCAGACTGAATCTCCCTCCACACCGTCCCATCACACACTCCCTTGGTCAGACTCAGAGTGATTATTCCTCTACACTGTCCCAACCAACATTCCCGGGGTCAGACACAGAGTGATTATTCCTCTACACGGTCCCATCAAACACTCCCGGGTCAGACACAGAGTGATTATTCCTCTACACGGTCCCATCAAACACTCCCGGGGTCAGACACAGAGTGATTATTCCTCTACTCTGTACCATCAAACATTCCGTGGGTCAGACACACAGTGATTTTTCCTCAACAATGTCCCATCAAACACTCCCGGGGTCAGGCACAGAGTGATTTTTCCTCTGCACGGTCCCATCACACACTCCCGGGGTCAGACACAGAGTGAGTCTCCCTCCACACCGTCCCATCACACACTCCCGGTATCAGACTCAGAGTGATGATTCCTCTCCACGGTCCCATCAAACCTCCCGGGGTCAGACACAGTGAATTTATATCCACACCGTCCCATCATACTCTCTCGGGGTCAGATACAGAGTGAATCTCCCTCCACACCGTCCCATCACACACACCCGTGGTCAGACACAGTATGATTATTCCTCTCCACGGTCCCATCAAACACTCCCGGGGTCAGACACAGACTGAATCTCCCTCCACACCGTCCCATCACACACTCCCGTGGTCAGAGACAGAGTGATTATTCCTCTACACGGTCCCATCAAACACTCCCGGGGGTCAGACACAGAGCGATTATTCCTCTACACGTTAACATCAAACACGCCGTGGGTCAGACACACAGTGATTATTCCTCTACACGGTCCCATCTAACACTCCCGGGGTCAGACACGGCGTGAATCTCCTTCCACACCGTCCCATCGCACTCTCCCGGGGTCAGACACGGAGTGATTATTCCTCTACACTGTCCCAACCAACACTCCCGGGGTCAGACACAGAGTGATTATTCCTCTACACGGTCATATCAAACACTCCCGGGGTCAGACACAGAGTGATTATTCCTCTACACGATCCCAACAAACACTCCCGGGGTCAGGCACAGAGTGATTATTCCTCTACACGGTCCCATCAAACACTCCCGGGGTCAGACACAGAGTAATTATTCCTCAACACGGTCCCATCAAACACTCCCGGGGTCTGACACGGCGTGAATCTCCTTCCACACCGCCCCATCGCACACTCCCGGGGTCAGACACGGAGTGATTATTCCTCTACACTGTCCCAACCAACACTCCCGGGGTCAGTCACAGAGTGATTATTCCTCTACACTGTCCCATCACACAAGCCCGGGGTCTGACACAGAATGATACTCCCGCCACACTGTCCCATCACACGCTCCCGGGGTCAAACACAGAGTGAATCTTCCTCTACACAGCCCATCACACACTCCCTGGGTCAGACACAGAGAGAATCTCCCTCCACACCGTCCCAAAACACACTCCCGGGTCAGACACAGACAGATTATTCCTCTGCACGGTCCCATCAAACACTCCAGGGTCAGACACAGAGAGAATTTATATCCACACCGTCCCATCATACACCCCCGGGGTCAGACACAGAGTGAATCTCCCTCCACACCGTCCCATCACACACTCCCGTGGTCAGTCTCAGAGTGATTATTCCTCTACACGGTCCCATCAAACACTCCCGGGGTCAGACACAGACTGAATCTCCCTCCACCCCGTCCCATCACACACTCCCGTGGTCAGAGACAGATTGATTATTCCTCTACACGGTCCCATCAAACACTCCCGGGGGTCAGACTCAGAGCGATTATTCCTCTACACGTTAACATCAAACACACCGAGGGTCAGACACACAGTGATTATTCCTCTACACGGTCCCATCAAACACTCCCGGGGTCAGACACAGCGTGAATCTCCTTCCACACCGTCCCATCGCACACTCCCGGGGTCAGACACAGAGTGATTATTCCTCTACACTGTCCCAACCAACACTCCCGGGTTCAGACACAGAGTGATTATTCCTCTACACGGTCCCATCAAACACTCCCGGGTCAGACACAGAGTGATTATTCCTCTACACGGTCCTATCGCACTCTCCCGGGGTCAGACACAGAGTGATTATTCCTCTACACGGACCCATCACACACGCCCGGGGTCTGACACAGAATGATACTCCCGCCACACTGTCCCATCACACACTCCCGGGGTCAAACACAGAGTGAATCTTCCTCTAAACAGCCCATCACACACTCCCTGGGTCAGACACAGAGAGAATCTCCCCCCACACCGTCCCAAAACACACTCCCGGGTCAGACACAGACAGATTATTCCTCTGCACGGTCCCATCAAACACTCCCGGGGTCAGACACAGAGAGAATTTAAATCCACACCGTCCCATCATACACTCCCGCGGTCAGACACAGAGTGAATCTCCCTCCACACCGTCCCATCACACACTCCCGTGGTCAGACTCAGAGTGATTATTCCTCTACACGGTCCCATCAAGCACTCCCGGGGTCAGACCCAGACTGAATCTCCCTCCACACCGTCCCATCACACACTCCCGTGGTCAGACTCAGAGTGATTATTCCTCTACACTGTCCCAACCAACATTCCCGGGGTCAGACACAGAGTGATTATTCCTCTACACTGTCCCATCAAACGCTCCCGGGTCAGACACAGAGTGATTATTCCTCTACACGGTCCCATCAAGCACTCCCGGGGTCAGACACAGAGTGATTATTCCTCTACTCTGTACCATCAAACATTCCGTGGGTCAGACACACAGTGATTTTTCCTCAACAATGTCCCATCAAACACTCCCGGGGTCAGGCACAGAGTGATTTTTCCTCTGCACGGTCCCATCAAACACTCCCGGGGTCAGACACAGAGTGAGTCTCCCTCCACACCGTCCCATCACACACTCCCGGTATCAGACTCAGAGTGATGATTCCTCTCCACGGTCCCATCAAACACTCCCGGGGTCAGACACAGTGAATTTATATCCACACCGTCCCATCATACTCTCTCGGGGTCAGATACAGAGTGAATCTCCCTCCACACCGTCCCATCACACACACCCGTGGTCAGACACAGTATGATTATTCCTCTCCACGGTCCCATCAAACACTCCCGGGGTCAGACACAGACTGAATCTCCCTCCACACCGTCCCATCACACACTCCCGTGGTCAGAGACAGAGTGATTATTCCTCTACACGGTCCCATCAAACACTCCCGGGGGTCAGACACAGAGCGATTATTCCTCTACACGTTAACATCAAACACACCGTGGGTCAGACACACAGTGATTATTCCTCTACACGGTCCCATCTAACACTCCGGGGGTCAGACACGGCGTGAATCTCCTTCCACACCGTCCCATCGCACTCTCCCGGGGTCAGACACAGAGTGATTATTCCTCTACTCTGTACCATCAAACATTCCGTGGGTCAGACACACAGTGATTTTTCCTCAACAATGTCCCATCAAACACTCCCGGGGTCAGGCACAGAGTAATTTTTCCTCTGCACGGTCCCATCAAACACTCCCGGGGTCAGACACAGAGTGAGTCTCCCTCCACACCGTCCCATCACACACTCCCGGTATCAGACTCAGAGTGATGATTCCTCTCCACGGTCCCATCAAACCTCCCGGGGTCAGACACAGTGAATTTATATCCACACCGTCCCATCATACTCTCTCGGGGTCCGATACAGAGTGAATCTCCCTCCACACCGTCCCATCACACACACCCGTGGTCAGACACAGTATGATTATTCCTCTCCACGGTCCCATCAAACACTCCCGGGGTCTGACACAGACTGAATCTCCCTCCACACCGTCCCATCACACACTCCCGTGGTCAGAGACAGAGTGATTATTCCTCTACACGGTCCCATCAAACACTCCCGGGGGTCAGACACAGAGCGATTATTCCTCTACACGTTAACATCAAACACACCGTGGGTCAGACACACAGTGATTATTCCTCTACACGGTCCCATCTAACACTCCCGGGGTCAGACACGGCGTGAATCTCCTTCCACACCGTCCCATCGCACTCTCCCGGGGTCAGACACGGAGTGATTATTCCTCTACACTGTCCCAACCAACACTCCCGGGGTCAGACACAGAGTGATTATTCCTCTACACTGTCCCATCAAACGCTCCCGGGTCAGACACAGAGTGATTATTCCTCTACACGGTCCCATCAAACACTCCCGGGGTCAGACACAGAGTGATTATTCCTCTACTCTGTACCATCAAACATTCCTGTTGGTCAGACACACAGTGATTTTTCCTCAACAATGTCCCATCAAACACTCCCGGGGTCAGGCACAGAGTGATTTTTCCTCTGCACGGTCCCATCAAACACTCCCGGGGTCAGACACAGAGTGAGTCTCCCTCCACACCGTCCCATCACACACTCCCGGTATCAGACTCAGAGTGATGATTCCTCTCCACGGTCCCATCAAACACTCCCGGGGTCAGACACAGTGAATTTATATCCACACCGTCCCATCATACTCTCTCGGGGTCAGATACAGAGTGAATCTCCCTCCACACCGTCCCATCACACACACCCGTGGTCAGACACAGTATGATTATTCCTCTCCACGGTCCCATCAAACACTCCCGGGGTCAGACACAGACTGAATCTCCCTCCACACCGTCCCATCACACACTCCCGTGGTCAGAGACAGAGTGATTATTCCTCTACACGGTCCCATCAAACACTCCCGGGGGTCAGACACAGAGCGATTATTCCTCTACACGTTAACATCAAACACACCGTGGGTCAGACACACAGTGATTATTCCTCTACACGGTCCCATCTAACACTCCGGGGGTCAGACACGGCGTGAATCTCCTTCCACACCGTCCCATCGCACTCTCCCGGGGTCAGACACAGAGTGATTATTCCTCTACTCTGTACCATCAAACATTCCGTGGGTCAGACACACAGTGATTTTTCCTCAACAATGTCCCATCAAACACTCCCGGGGTCAGGCACAGAGTGATTTTTCCTCTGCACGGTCCCATCAAACACTCCCGGGGTCAGACACAGAGTGAGTCTCCCTCCACACCGTCCCATCACACACTCCCGGTATCAGACTCAGAGTGATGATTCCTCTCCACGGTCCCATCAAACCTCCCGGGGTCAGACACAGTGAATTTATATCCACACCGTCCCATCATACTCTCTCGGGGTCCGATACAGAGTGAATCTCCCTCCACACCGTCCCATCACACACACCCGTGGTCAGACACAGTATGATTATTCCTCTCCACGGTCCCATCAAACACTCCCGGGGTCAGACACAGACTGAATCTCCCTCCACACCGTCCCATCACACACTCCCGTGGTCAGAGACAGAGTGATTATTCCTCTACACGGTCCCATCAAACACTCCCGGGGGTCAGACACAGAGGGATTATTCCTCTACACGTTAACATCAAACACACCGTGGGTCAGACACACAGTGATTATTCCTCTACACGGTCCCATCTAACACTCCCGGGGTCAGACACGGCGTGAATCTCCTTCCACACGGTCCCATCGCACTCTCCCGGGGTCAGACACGGAGTGATTATTCCTCTACACTGTCCCAACCAACACTCCCGGGGTCAGACACAGAGTGATTATTCCTCTACACGGTCATATCAAACACTCCCGGGGTCAGACACAGAGTGATTATTCCTCTACACGATCCCAACAAACACTCCCGGGGTCAGGCACAGAGTGATTATTCCTCTACACGGTCCCATCAAACACTCCCGGGGTCAGACACAGAGTAATTATTCCTCAACACGGTCCCATCAAACACTCCCGGGGTCTGACACGGCGTGAATCTCCTTCCACACCGTCCCATCGCACACTCCCGGGGTCAGACACGGAGTGATTATTCCTCTACACTGTCCCAACCAACACTCCCGGGGTCAGTCACAGAGTGATTATTCCTCTACACGGTCCCATCACACAAGCCCGGGGTCTGACACAGAATGATACTCCCGCCACACTGTCCCATCACACGCTCCCGGGGTCAAACACAGAGTGAATCTTCCTCTACACAGCCCATCACACACTCCCTGGGTCAGACCCAGAGAGAATCTCCCTCCACACCGTCCCAAAACACACTCCCGGGTCAGACACAGACAGATTATTCCTCTGCACGGTCCCATCAAACACTCCAGGGTCAGACACAGAGAGAATTTATATCCACACCGTCCCATCATACACTCCCGGGGTCAGACACAGAGTGAATATCCCTCCACACCGTCCCATCACACACTCCCGTGGTCAGACTCAGAGTGATTATTCCTCTACACGGTCCCATCAAACACTCCCGGGGTCAGACACAGAATGAATCTCCCTCCACCCCGTCCCATCACACACTCCCGTGGTCAGAGACAGATTGATTATTCCTCTACACGGTCCCATCAAACACTCCCGGGGGTCAGACTCAGAGCGATTATTCCTCTACACGTTAACATCAAACACACCGTGGGTCAGACACACAGTGATTATTCCTCTACACGGTCCCATCAAACACTCCCGGGGTCAGACACAGCGTGAATCTCCTTCCACACCGTCCCATCGCACACTCCCGGGGTCAGACACAGAGTGTTTATTCCTCTACACTGTCCCAACCAACACTCCCGGGTTCAGACACAGAGTGATTATTCCTCTACACGGTCCCATCAAACACTCCCGGGTCAGACACAGAGTGATTATTCCTCTAGACGGTCCTATCGCACTCTCCCGGGGTCAGACACAGAGTGATTATTCCTCTACACGGACCCATCACACACGCCCGGGGTCTGACACAGAATGATACTCCCGCCACACTGTCCCATCACACACTCCCGGGGTCAAACACAGAGTGAATCTTCCTCTACACAGCCCATCACACACTCCCTGGGTCAGACACAGAGAGAATCTCCCCCCACACCGTCCCAAAACACACTCCCGGGACAGACACAGACAGATTATTCCTCTGCACGGTCCCATCAAACACTCCCGGGGTCAGACACAGAGAGAATTTATATCCACACCGTCCCATCATACACTCCCGCGGTCAGACACAGAGTGAATCTCCCTCCACACCGTCCCATCACACACTCCCGTGGTCAGACTCAGAGTGATTATTCCTCTACACGGTCCCATCAAACACTCCCGGGGTCAGACCCAGACTGAATCTCCCTCCACACCGTCCCATCACACACTCCCGTGGTCAGACTCAGAGTGATTATTCCTCTACACTGTCCCAACCAACATTCCCGGGGTCAGACACAGAGTGATTATTCCTCTACACGGTCCCATCAAACACTCCCGGGGTCAGACACAGAGTGATTATTCCTCTACTCTGTACCATCAAACATTCCGTGGGTCAGACACACAGTGATTTTTCCTCAACAATGTCCCATCAAACACTCCCGGGGTCTGGCACAGAGTGAGTCTCCCTCCACACCGTCCCATCACACACTCCCGGTATCAGACTCAGAGTGATGATTCCTCTCCACGGTCCCATCAAACACTCCCGGGGTCAGACACAGTGAATTTATATCCACACCGTCCCATCATACTCTCTCGGGGTCAGATACAGAGTGAATCTCCCTCCACACCGTCCCTTCACACACACCCGTGGTCAGACACAGTATGATTATTCCTCTCCACGGTCCCATCAAACTCTCCCGGGGTCAGACACAGACTGAATCTCCCTCCACACCGTCCCATCACACACTCCCGTGGTCAGAGACAGAGTGATTATTCCTCTACACGGTCCCATCAAACACTCCCGGGGGTCAGACACAGAGGGATTATTCCTCTACACGTTAACATCAAACACACCGTGGGTCAGACACACAGTGATTATTCCTCTACACGGTCCCATCTAACACTCCCGGGGTCAGACACGGCGTGAATCTCCTTCCACATCGTCCCATCGCACTCTCCCGGGGTCAGACACGGTGTGATTATTCCTCTACACTGTCCCAACCAACACTCCCGGGGTCAGACACAGAGTGATTATTCCTCTACACGGTCATATCAAACACTCCCGGGGTCAGACACAGAGTGATTATTCCTCTACACGATCCCAACAAACACTCCCGGGGTCAGGCACAGAGTGATTATTCCTCTACACGGTCCCATCAAACACACCCGGGGTCAGACACAGAGTAATTATTCCTCAACACGGTCCCATCAAACACTCCCGGGGTCAGACACAGAGTGATTATTCCTCTACACGGTCCCATCAAACACTCCCAGGGTCAGACTCAGAGTGATTATTCCTCTACACGGTCCCATCAAACACTCCCGGGGTCAGACACAGACTGAATCTCCCTCCACCCCGTCCCATCACACACTCCCGTGGTCAGAGACAGATTGATTATTCCTCTACACGGTCCCATCAAACACTCCCGGGGGTCAGACTCAGAGCGATTATTCCTCTACACGTTAACATCAAACACACCGTGGGTCAGACACACAGTGATTATACCTCTACACGGTCCCATCAAACACTCCCGGGGTCAGACACAGCGTGAATCTCCTTCCACACCGTCCCATCGCAAACTCCCGGGGTCAGACACAGAGTGATTATTCCTCTACACTGTCCCAACCAACACTCCCGGGTTCAGACACAGAGTGATTATTCCTCTACACGGTCCCATCAAACACTCCCGGGGTCAGACACAGAGTGAATCTCCCTCCACACTGTCCCATCACACACTCCCGTGGACCGACACAGAGTGATTATTCTTCTCCACGGTCCCATCAAACACTCCCGGGGTCAGTCACAGAGTGATTATTCCTCTACACGGTCCCATCACACAAGCCCGGGGTCTGACACAGAATGATACTCCCGCCACACTGTCCCATCACACGCTCCCGGGGTCAAACACAGAGTGAATCTTCCTCTACACAGCCCATCACACACTCCCTGGGTCAGACACAGAGAGAATCTCCCTCCACACCGTCCCAAAATACACTCCCGGGTCAGACACAGACAGATTATTCCTCTGCACGGTCCCATCAAACACTCCAGGGTCAGACACAGAGAGAATTTATATCCACACCGTCCCATCATACACTCCCGGGGTCAGACACAGAGTGAATCTCCCTCCACACCGTCCCATCACACACTCCCGTGGTCAGAGACAGAGTGATTATTCCTCTACACGGTCCCATCAAACACACCCGGGGGTCAGACACAGAGCGATTATTCCTCTACACGGTCCCATCTAACACTCCCGGGGTCAGACACGGCGTGAATCTCCTTCCACACCGTCCCATCGCACTCTCCCGGGGTCAGACACGGAGTGATTATTCCTCTACACAGTCCCAACCAACACTCCCGGGGTCAGACACAGAGTGATTATTCCTCTACACGGTCATATCAAACACTCCCGGGGTCAGACACAGAGAGATTATTTCTCTACACGATCCCAACAAACACTCCCGGGGTCAGGCACAGAGTGATTATTCCTCTACACGGTCCCATCAAACACTCCCGGGGACAGACACAGAGTAATTATTCCTCAACACGGTCCCATCAAACACTCCCGGGGTCAGACACAGAGTGAATCTCCCTCCACACCGTCCCATCACACACTCCCGTGGTCAGACTCAGAGTGATTATTCCTCTACACGGTCCCATCAAACACTCCCGGGGGTCAGACTCAGAGTGATTATTCCTCTACACTGTCCCAACCAACACTCCCGGGGTCAG